>NC_055996.1:12573316-13173316 GCF_018446385.1 Zingiber officinale | reverse complement strand
AAAAAAATAAAAAACTGCTCATGTAAAAAAACCGAGTCGAGATCCCAAATAATTCTCATGCGGAAACAAAAGGAAAAAAGAGGGGATGAATCCAAAACTCGCCGTCTGATTCAAAGAGGATGGGGGCAAACGAAGGACCCCAAGATCTTCTCCATTTACCATCTCATACTAATCTGATTCTGGTCTAGAACCCTTCACAATCCGCCAACGAATCAAACAACCAAATGCCGAAACCCAGACGGCGCAGCGCCAAGCGAAGCCCTTTCTCTCGGAAAGGCGAGAACAGGGAAGGGCCGAAAACGAGGCACGGCAGGAGGCCGACCTCCGCCGGCGAGGAGGGGGTTTTCCGGCGAGCGGAGAAGACGAGGAGGAGGGAACGGCCGAGAGAAGGAAGAAGTTGTTAGGAAACGGAGAGAACAAGTAAACGATACGCTTGTTTCTAGTAAAAATAATAATACTTTCCCTAAAAGGCAATTCTATATTTTTGCTTAAATACGAAAAGCAGAGTCGTTGGTGGTGGTTCGGCTGAATTGGGCGGTCAAAATTTAATGGGCCGGACCGGGTTGTCTTTATTTGGTCTAATTGGATTATTTATTAATATAAGATTATCATGTTTGGATAAATAACTTAATTAAGAGTTTGTTTCATGATAAATAATTTGGTATGAAAAGGGGTAAAAATGCCCAACGTTGAAAAAAATATTAAAAGGACAATTAATATCTTTTTTATTTTAAAAATATTTTTATTCTAGTATTGTTATATCATTATAAGGGCATCCACAGTCTTTAAATCTATTAAAGAGGTTTATGCTCTGCCACATCATTATCATATCAAAAAATAAAAATCTTATTTCTTTTAAAAATCACTCTCTATTATCATAAAAACCTCTCTCTTTTAAAAACTCCACTTCTTTTAAAATTTTCTCTCTATCATTTTTTCACTATTTTTTTTATACCGCCCAAGATTTTGATATAGATTTATAAAAAAAAATTATAAACCTCACCTATGTAGTGAAGGAAGAGTTTATATTAAAAAATTTATAATATAAATTACATGCTATAAATTTCTCAATGTAAATGTCCTAAGTAATTTTGATTAAATTATTTTATGCCATTTTAGTCATATCAAGGTTGCTATAATAGTTGTAGAGTAATTTTTACTAAGTTGAAAAAAATATTTGACTTTATTTATTTCATAAATTTATTATTAATCTTCAAAAAAAGACTAATAAAATTAAATTTTATTAGATAGTGGTTAAAGAAAAAGTTGTTAAACTCTTTTTCCTTTTTTCCAATGAAAAGTATAAATGGATCTAGTTATAAATTAAGCCACTATGGCTTCACTTTACTAGTTGACTTTTGTTGACCACCATGCAGCCATTTTGACTTCTCTCCTTGTCCACATTAGGGCATGTGCGTTGACTAATGAACCTACTCCAAACTTGGATATGGTTCTTGTCCTGTTAATTTGGATAGAATCTAGAGACGCCATGTTACTTGTGAAGAAGGCAGGTGGCAATTAATGGAAGGTCTCTCGCAAAACAAAAGAACAAAAAGGAAAGCTTCATTTCCATGCAAACAAAAGGTTTTTTTTCTTTTTAAAGTTGACATTAATTGGGCTTATCGTCTATTAATTTTAAAGTGATCCGTTGGATCCATCTAATTTACCATTAGAATAAATCAAAAAATATTTATAGCTCCATCTAATATTTCTATATCAATTATTTATTAAAAAAATCATCTATTAATTTATCAAAATTAAGATTTAATTATTAGATGTTTAGAAAATTACGAAGGCATACTATGTTGGGACACTTCGGAGCTAGAGGGAGTGAATACCTCGATGCGCTTGTTCGCTTGCTTCATATTTGTTAATTTGCGGCGGATAGAATCGAAGTCAAACTCTCAAATGGCAATAAGTAAATTTACTTGGTATCCATCTCAAAAAAAGATGACTAATCCAATAATCCACATACGACGTACTCTCCACTATGAACTCCTTCTTGGAACAACCGAAGGCGGAGAAGCTTCGTACAACACAATAATAAGAATACAACTCTAAACAAGGAGTAAATGTAAAAATACAACTCAAGACCTCTTCTTGCTTGATCTCTTGTTGCTTGTGGATGCCTCTGGACAAGTTGGAAAGTGCTACAACACTTGTCTTCCAAAGCTTAAGATCCGACGAAATGTGTAGAGAATAATCGTGTAAGCGCTACTTAGAACAGTGCTCGAAAATGTTGGATTGGGTCGCACTTGAGAGGGGGTGAATCATGTAGTTTTCAAAAATCGGTCTTTTCAATGTTCAAATCAAAGTATGAACGTAGCATAGAATAAGCGACAAAACCATACAAACACAAGCGGTTTACTTGGTTCGGAGCCTTCTATAACTCCTACTCCAAGACCCAGGTCTCGCAGATCTATCAATGGGTAATCCACTAAAATACCTCTTCCGGTACCTTCGGAAGAGGAAATCGAGTACAAGAAAAGTTAAAACAAGTGCAACACACTGCACTCATTCTTTTACAATAATTAAGTACAAGGAAATAATTCCGTTACCAACACTTAGATGTGAGAGAGTTGGTGTGTCGATATGCTGGTCGCAATCAGAAATCCTTGAAGTAGTAGTCGGGCGCAGCAGCTTCATAGCAGAGTCGTAGCAGGAGCCCGGAGTAGTCGGAAAGCCGTTTGGATGCGTAGAAGCTCGTATGAGTGTTGTGTTTGAAGATTTGGGCAAACATCCTTATAAAGAGCTTGGAAGGCGCCTTCTATAGCCATAGAAGGCGCCTCAACCCGAGAAATCTAATCCCAAACAACCCGGCTATCTACGATGATGTCTGTGTTAGAGTGTATACTAAAAGCCTAGCTTTTGTAAACATTTATTTTTGAAATAAAAGAATCACATTGGTCAATATCTACATTTATTTGTTAAATGTAATTGTTCAATTAATTTATATAGTAGACAACATGGTGTGTGGTGTCACACACAGAAGATCATGTTGATGGTTCTTTATAAATTATAAACAGTTGCTCATGACTAAGATGGAAAGGAACAAACCATCGGAATAGTCGTAGTGTAATTAAGTATTAGTTTATCTTGATTAATAAATTACACTGGTACACTCTAAGTGTATTGAGTAGGACCATTTAGGTAAGTTTTTTTTGTACTGACTTAGTAAAAGAACTAGACCTTAGTTATTATGGAAGTGTGTGCTCTTAATCCTAATATAATAACAAGCACATATATTTAATATTTATTTCTTTGACTTATCAAAGGGTGAGGTTTAGCTCGATAAATCAATATGCCCGATAAGTTGGGAAATGATATTACTTATAGTGTGTATTGTTGATTATAGAAGGAATCTGTGTCCTAGTTATCTAGGTTGAGAATGTCCCCAAGAGGAGCTCATAAGGATTGTCATGTTAAACCCTGCAGGTGGACTTAGCCCGACATGACAATGAAGTTGAGTGGTACTACTCTTGGAGCTAGATATTAATTAAGTGAATTGTCAGTAACTTACTTAATTAGTGGACATTTGTTATCTTAAACACAGGGAGACTAACACACTCATGATAAGAAGGAGCTCATAATGTAATTTGGGATTGGTGCGGTAGTGAGATAATAACTCTCTAGTGGAATGAGTTATTATCGATGAACTTGAGTTGTGTGTTCAGGGCAAACACGGGATACTCAAGCTCATCGGAAGGCCAAAACCAATTTCTCCTCTAGGTCCCTGTCGTAGCCTCATTATAGCCTCAAATCCATCCAAATATAAGTCCATCTTGGTGTCCAAGAAGGGGCTGGTCCAATGCTTGGTGACCAAGTAAGGGCCGGCCACATCCTCTTCTATAGGGGTCGGCCCTATTGCTTGGTGACCAAGCTAGTAGGGGTCGGCCACAATAATTCAAATAAGGAGGGTTGTTTTGAATTTTTAAAATCTTCTCTTTATAGAAAACTATAAGTTTTAAAAGAGAGATTTTAATTTTTAAAGCTTTCCTTATTTGAATTAGACCACATGTTTTAATAGAGAGTTTTAAAAATTTTAAAACTTTCCTTTTTTAACCATCCTCATGGTTTAGAAAAAAAAGGTAGATAAGTTTTAAAATTTAAATTTTCTATCATCATGTTAAAAAAGGAAATTTTATAAGAGAAGTTTTAAATTTTAAAACATAGTTTTAATTTTTAGAACTTTCCTTTTTTAACTTCTACTTTAGGAAAGAGAGCTTGTAAAATTTTATAAGAGTTTTTCTTCTTGTAAACTTTTATAAAAAATAAAATTCTTTTTCTCTTATGGGGGTCGGCCACCCTTGCTTGGTGCCCAAGCAAGGTGGCCGGCCATATTATAAAAAAATAAAATCATCAAATTAATTTTTGGTGATTGATTCAATCAAGAGGAAAGAAAAGGAAAATAAAAAGGGAAAAGGAAAAACTAGAGGAAGATTTTAATTTTTGTAAAAAGTCTTTCCTTATTTGTCTTGGGCAAGTATTATAAAAGAAGGGGTGAGGAGGCTTCATGAGACACAACTCTTATTCTCTTGCTTGGAGATCTCTTGGTGGCCGACCCTCTCTCTTCTCCCTTTCCCTTTGCTCTCTTCTCCTTTGTGGTGGTGGTGGCCGGATTTTAGAGGAAAAGAAAGGAAGCTTTTGGGTGGTGTTAATCTTGGAGGATCGTCGCCCACACGACGTCTAAGGAGAGGCGAGGAATACGCAGAAGATCTCGAGGTCATTAGTTTACAAAGAGAAGGTATAATTAGCAATTGTTTTCCGCATCATGCTAGTTATTTCTTTTTGTAAGAATTCCAAACACAAGAGGCATTAGATCTAGTTTTTCGAATTAGTTTTTCGAGTTTGTGTTTTCTTCTTTTTCGAATTTGTAATTCGATTGTTCTTTTTGGTTAACCTAGAGTTATTTAAGGAAATTAAATATTAGCTTTCCTTAAAAGGCTTTATCTAGGCGATGGTGGTTGCTCCCATATCCAAGAAGGTCATGTGCCTCGCCATGCAGTCCTGGAAGCTAATTTTAGAAATTAATATTTAATGGAATTAATAACATAGGTGGATTTGAATCAATAGTATTAAGTTCCGCTTGCGATTCAAATCTAAACCATTAAGAACAAATAAGTTAAATTTGGAATCAATGATGTTAAGTTCCGTCTGCGATTCCCAATTTAACTTCTAAAGAACACAATAGGTTATTTAAGGAAAGGTTCGACACTTATACAAAAAAATTTTGTACAGTGGAACCGGTACGTTTTCCTAGGACTAACCAACAGTCTGAATTCTATCCTACGAAGGCGCCTTCAAGCCATTGAAGGTGCCTTCCATTAATAGTGCGATGGTGCCTTCCAATGCTTGAAGGCGCCTTCGAGTATTGTTCATCCAAATACTTTTTGTTCCTTTTGCCCAGCAAGTTGTGTTAGTCCAAAACTAAAACATCTAACCTGCAAAACAAAGTTAGCACAGTGAAAATAAGTAGTAATTAGCTCCTGTCCTACTAGGACCAGGAACTAGTTAAGGTCTCAGATTATGGATCTAAAATAGACCAAACTTAGACCGACGGCTACTGTCCCTCAATCAGGACGTGTCCTCATAAGTCACTCCCCTCCAGTGACTTACCTTTTTGGATAATTTTTTTTCGTTGTAAATGACTCTGAATTAGTGCAACACCAATTGAGTCTTAATATTTTTTTCTTTTTCTCCCACACTACTAATCCAAGACCTAGTCTTGGATTTTTTTTTTTTTTTTTTTTTTTGCCTTTTCCTCTTTTGTGTGCAAGGTTCATGACCCAAAATGAGGGATACTCTACCATACATCCTTCCCTCTTTAACGGTGATGACTTTCCATATTGGAAGAAATGGATGGAGGTGTACCTGAAGACCGACTTCGACCAATGGTTCAGCGTCACCAAAGGATACAAGGCACTCGTCGACAACACCGAAATTCTGATGGACTCGGAAAATTGGAACCCGGAAATGAAAAAGAAGGCCCAGATTGATTTCAAGGCCCTCAACACAATCCAGTGCAGATTAACAAAGGAGGAGCTGAACCGCGTTGGCCCACACGAAAATGCCAAAGAGCTATGGGACAAACTCATGGAACTACACGAGGGAACCAACGACGCAAAGGTAATGAAAAGAGATCTATGCTTAAATAAACTATTTAATATAAAAATACAAGAAGGTGAGACTGCTAATCAGCTGCACGCAAGGATAAAAGATATCCTCAACGGACTTCACACAAACGACCACCGGATGAAGAATCGAGATCTTATAAGGTATGCTCTAAACGCATTTCCTTGAAATGCACTGTGGGCATCCATCGTGAATGCCTATAAGATTTCGAGGAATTTGTCTAAGTTAAAGTTAGATGAACTTTTTTGTGAACTAGAGCTACACGAACAAATTAATGTCATACCCAATAAAGGTGTTGCTTTTATTACAGGAACATCAAAAGAAAAGACCAGAACCAAACTAGAACCTGAAGTTGAGTCTGACCAAGACTCGGATGATGAAGAATACCTAGAGAACTTGGTAAGAAAAATGTTCACCGGGAACAAGAAGAATTTCACAAAAAGGGACTTGCAGAAAATCAACTCAACCTCAACTCCAGTAACAACAAGATGAACGTCACATGCTTCGAATGCAACAAAAAGGGACACTACAAGAATGACTGCCCGAATTTGAAAAAAAAGAATGCCCTCAAAGCAACGTGGGATGAATCTTCCGGGAATGGATCGGATGGCGAAGAGCTAAAGCACACCAACTACCTTGCACTGATGGCATACGGACCTAAATCAGAAAGCGAATCAGAAGACAGGTCTGAACCAGAATCGAGCCACGAGTCCATACTCATTTCCGAAGGTTCCGACAAGGTATAATTTACTTTAAGTAAAAAATTCTTTAAAATTATTGCATGCTTACATAAAAAATTGACTTGGTCTGAAAATAAAATAAACAAACTAAATATGCTACTTAACGATCAACTAAACTCAAACTCAATAGTTAAGTCAATTCAACCTGAAACCCCGACTCAAGTTGCAAAACTTGAGGAGGATAATTCTATATTGAAAGGCGAAATACTTGAACTAAAAAAACTACTAAAAAAATTTACAACTAGATCCAACTATCTTGACATGATACTTGGATCACAAAGAGCTATGTATAACAAGTTCGGTCTCGGATACAAATCCAACTCAACTAATAAAACCTTTATATCACTAATAAATCAAAATAAGAATCAAACTCAAGCCTGGGTTCCGAAAGCGTGTCTAACCACGCAAGTAGGACTCAATAATTTTATGTACCTAAAAATGAAATCCACTATCTAAAATCAAATCCAACTAAAAATATAAATTCAAAACCAAACCTAAATAAACCTTCAAAGTTAAAATAAAATCAAATAAATCAAACTTAAATCTAAAAGGTAAAATAAAGTCAAACAGTTCAAACCCAAACATAAAAAATAAATTCAAATCAAATAACTTAAATTAGCATCAAGTCCATTATAATTATAAGAATAATCGACATAAAACCTAAACCAAAGGAATCAATAATTCAAGGGAAGACTCCAAATTAATTAGTTGGCACCTTCAAAAATAAATAGTTTTTCTAGTTGGATAATTAGGACTAGTTTAAAAAGGGACAACAGTTTAACATGACCAACGGTACTGGTGAAGTTTTAAATGATAGTAAGTTAAGGAAACTCTGTCTATGCATGTCTAGGAAGATATGACTTCGACCTCGTGCATTTGATTTAGTGGAACTTGTTGGTGCGGGTAGCACTAACGGTCTAACCCAGGTTTTGATGAATGACAAATGGGTTAAGTTAGTTGTGTTGTTGTCTGACACTTTTATCAAGTGTGCAGGAAAAGTCCAGCTAGGTCGACGGGCTGACCGGATAGTTGGCGAGAAGTCCAAGCGGGTCGACGGGCTGACCGGACGCTTGGCGAGAAGTCCAGCTAGGTCGACGGGCTGACCGGATAGCTGGCGAGAAGTCCAAGCGGGTCGACGGGCTGACCGGACGCTTGGCAAGAAGTCCAGACGGGTCGACGGGCTGACCGGACGGCTGGCGAGTCACTGGAGGGGAGTGACTGGGAGGACGCGTTCCCGGGAAGGGAACATTAGGCGTCGATCCGGCTTAGATCCATTTCGGATATCTAAGTCGAGATCGTGACTAGATTCCGGTCTCGGAAAGACGGAATCTAAGTCATGCTTTGCTTATCTATAAAACTGTGCTAACAATCTTTGCCGCAGGGTACATTTGCCTCGGACTAACCTTTTCTTGCAGGAGAAGGACTTTCTGGAGAAGAGGGGTCCGGGCGCCCGGAAGGGATCCGGGCGCCTGGAGGCAAGTTTTATCCCCAGGACGACGTTGACACTTGGAGCATGCTGGTTGGGAGTGTTACGTCACATTCCAGGTGCCCGGAAGGGATCCAGGCGCCCGGAGCAGCATATAAAAGAAGCCCCAGGCAGGAGCTTCAACATACAAGTCTTCTGAGAACTCTGAGTCCAATCACTCTGCTGCTCTGCGCTCCAACAACGTTCACAAAGCTCCGACGACTCACTCCGGCTCTCTTTTTAATTCATTGTTTGTCGGTTAGCTTTGTTTTCTTTCTTTTTCATTAGCAATATTTGTACGTAAATTGTAATTATCCGAATTGCTAGTGAATTGCCCAACGAAAGTACTCAAGGAGTACGGGCCTTCGAGTAGGAGTCGTCACAGGCTCCGAACGAAGTAAAAATCAACAGTGTCATCTCTTTGTTTCTTTACTTTTCCGCTGCGTTTTAACTCGAGATTTTTGAATCGATATTCACCCCCCCCCTCTATCGAATCTAACGGTCTTACAAGTGGTATCAGAGCAGGTACCGCTCTGATTTGGTGCAACCACCAATCAGACAGGGGGTGAAATCATTTCTTTTAACAATTCCAAACTGATATTATTATCTTTTTGGAAGTTTTTTTTCGTTGCATTTAAAATCAAAATTGGTACAACACCAACTTAGAGTTTCTATTTCTCCCGCACTGCTAATCCAAGACGAAGTCATGGGATTTATTTTCCAGTTAATTTAGTGTGTGCAGGATAAGATGTCTCAACAAGAAGGCTTCAGCACAGTACGTCCTCCCCTATTCAACGGGGATGACTTTTCGTACTGGAAGAGGAGAATGGAGGTCTACATGAAGACAGACTACGACCAATGGATGAGCGTCACAAAGGCTTACAAAATTCCAGTAGACAACTCCGGGAAAATAGTAGACCCTGAAGAATGGACAAATGATATGAAGAAAAAAGCATCAATTGAAAACAAAGCCATCAATACTCTACACTGCGGACTAACACGAGAAGAACTGAACCGGGTCGGACCACATGAAAACGCTAAGGAGCTTTGGGATAAACTGATCGAGCTGCACGAAGGTAACAAAAAGAGATTTGCTGTTAAATAAAATTTTTAATATAAAAATGCAGGAAGGAGAAACGGCAAGTCAGCTCCACGCGAGGGTCAAAGATATCTTCAACGGTCTCCACGCGATAGGCCACCAAATGGAGAACCGAGACTTAATCAGGTACGCATTAAATGCTTTTCCGCAAAACAATTTGTGGGCATCAATTGTAGATGCCTACAAAATCTCAAAAAATTTATCTAAATTAAAATTGGACGAACTCTTTTGTGAATTAGAACTTCATGAGCAAACTAACGCCGGGGTCGAGAAAGGTGTAGCTCTATTTGCAGGTTCCTCTAAAGAAAAGAAGAACAAGCCCGAATCCGAAGAAGATTCCGATCAAGACTCGGAAGACGAAGAACATCTGGTGAACCTGGTAAGGAAAATGTTCACCAGGAAAAAGAGAAGCTTCAGCAAACAGGATCTTCAGAAGATCAGTTCGCCAGCCGACTCAAGAAATGTCACATGTTTCGGATGTAACAAAAAGGGGCACTACAAGAACGAATGCCCAAGATTGAAACTTGACAAACCAAAGTCAACAAAGAAAAAAGCCCTCAAAGCAACATGGGACGATTCCTCCTCGGACGAATCGGAAGGAGAAAGGCAAAAGCACCAAAGTCACCTCGCGCTGATGGCTCGCGAAGCTGAAACGGAAGACGAATCAGAGGAATCGGAAGACGGATCCGAACCCGAATCGAGCCACGAGTCCGCACTTGTTTCCGAAGGTTCCGAAGAGGTATACCTAAACTTAAATCGTAAATTCTTTAGAATTATCTCGTGTTTAAATAAAAAATGTAGTTAAATTGGAAAATGAAAATAAATCGCTTCTTGAGGAAAATCAAAACCTCAAGGAACAATTAAAAATTCGAATCCAACTCAAGATCGAACACTTGAGGAGGAGAATTTATCATTAAAAATGAAATTAATAAGTTAAAAGAATTGTTGGAAAATTCACAACAAGATCTAAAAATTTAGATTTAATTCTAAATAACCAAAAGGCATGCTATAATAAAATTGGACTTGGATATAAGTCAAACTCAAACAAAACCTTTAAATCATTATTAACCCAACACAAAGCAACTAAACAAGCTTGGGTCCGAAAGCGTTAACCACACAAGTAGGACTTAATCAATTCTATATACCTAAAGATAAAATACATTATATAAACTTGAATAAATCATATCAAAACTAAAATATAAATTTAACTTAAAATCAAAATTCAAAACTCAACAAAATTTAGATTATCACCAAGTTGATTATAACTATAAAAGAATCGACACAAACCCAAAATCTAAATTAATGGCCAATAATTAGGAGGCTCCAAAATAGCTGGCACCTAACCTACCCGACAAGGTAACCCAAAACAAACTAACCCGACAGGGTAATTAGGAGTAGTTAAAAGAGACCAAGTTTAACTTGACTCATGGTCTTGGTGAAGTTTTGGATGATAGTACGTTAGGAAGCTTGGGCATCGCATGTCTAGAAAGATATGGCTTCGATCGTGCATTTGGCCAAGTGGAACCGAAAGCTACCCTTAAACGAATCCTAACCAGTTAGACCAAGATTTAGTACTAAGTTCCGTGGATAGGACTATTCGGAAAACTTCGAAAGGTTGGTTACTTCTAATGATGTCCATGAGACTCACCAAGCTTAGAAGTTTATCCGAAGAATGTCAATTTGTGGAAACCAAAGCTAAGTCTGAATCTAACACTAGTTAAACCAAAACTCTATAATCAAATCAATTTCATCTCACAAAACCATAGGTTTCCCTGATTGATAATATAGATCGGGTGAGATGAATAAGACTTAAAAATTATTTAAATTTAATTTTAATCTTTAAATTAATTTCAAAATTTTAAATTTTAAACTTAAATTAATTTCAAAATTTAATTTTAAACTTAAATTAATTTCAAAATTTAATCTTTAAATTAATTTCAAATTTTTATTTTTAAACTTAAAAATTATTTTTAAAATTTTAAACTTAAAAATTATCTTCAAAATCTTAACTTAAAAACCTTAATTTTTAACTTAAAAATTATTTTCAAAATTTTAACTTAAATTTTTAACTTAAAAATTATTTTCAAAATTTTAAACTCTAACTTTAAACTTAAAAATTATCTTTAAATTTTTAACTTAAAAATTATTTTCAAAATTTTAAATTTTAAAACTTAAATTAATTTCAAAATTTAATTTTAAACTTAAATTAATTTCAAAATTTAATCTTTAAATTAATTTCAAATTTTTATTTTTAAACTTAAAAATTATTTTTAAAATTTTAAACTTAAAAATTATTTTCAAAATCTTAACTTAAAAACCTTAATTTTTAACTTAAAAATTATTTTCAAAATTTTAACTTAATTTTTAACTTAAAAATTATTTTCAAAATTTTAACTTAAATTTTTAACTTAAAAATTATTTTCAAAATTTTAAACTCTAACTTTAAACTTAAAAATTATCTTCAAAATTTTAAACTTAAAAATTATTTTCAAAATTTTAAATTTTAAAAATTAAATTAATTTCAAAATTTAATTTTAAACTTAAATTAATTTCAAAATTTAATCTTTAAATTAATTTCAAATTTTTATTTTTTAAACTTAAAAATTATTTTTAAAATTTTAAACTTAAAAATTATTTTCAAAATCTTAACTTAAAAAAAACCTTAATTTTTAACTTAAAAATTATTTTCAAAATTTTAAATTTTAAAACTTAAATTAATTTCAAAATTTAATTTTAAACTTAAATTAATTTCAAAATTTAATTTTAAACTTAAAATTTAATCTTTAAATTAATTTCAAATTTTTATTTTTAAACTTAAAAATTATTTTCAAAATTTTAACTTAAAAACTTTAATTTTAAACTTAAAAATTATTTTCAAAATTTTAACTTAAAATTTTTAAACTTAAAAATTATTTTCAAAATTTTAACTTAAACTTTTAACTTAAAATTTATTTTCAAAACTTTAACTTAAATTAATTTCAAAAAATATATATATATATATATATTTTCTCAAACTTGTTTTGGAAATTTGGTTTGAAACATTAGACCTTAAAGAGTTTACTTTAAGGTCAAATTGATTTTTCTTGGATTTAAAAAGTGTACTTTTATCCTTGAATTTTGAACCAAACTCAGTTATTTTTTCATTAGGTAACTTAAACACTATGCTTATTTACCCTTGTTCTTTTTTGATGAATGCCAAAGGGGGAGGAGGGTTAGGTGGTTAAATTAGCTAAACCAATTTGAAAACTCAAACTAACTTTAAAACCACACAAATGCATGTTGTTTCGTACATATGCTTTCACTAACATAACCAGGTTGTCATTCCATCAAAAAAGGGGAGATTGTTGGTGCAGGTAGCACTAACGGTCTAACCCAGGTTTTGATGAATGACAAATGGGTTAAGTTAGTTGTGTTGTTGTCTGACACTTTTATCAAGTGTGCAGGAAAAGTCCAGCTAGGTCGACGGGCTGACCGGATAGTTGGCGAGAAGTCCAAGCGGGTCGACGGGCTGACCGGACGCTTGGCGAGAAGTCCAGCTAGGTCGACGGGCTGACCGGATAGCTGGCGAGAAGTCCAAGCGGGTCGACGGGCTGACCGGACGCTTGGCAAGAAGTCCAGACGGGTCGACGGGCTGACCGGACGTCTGGCAGGTAAGTAAGGTAAGTCACTGGAGGGGAGTGACTGCGAGGACGCGTTCCCGGGAAGGGAACATTAGGCGTCGATCCGGCTTAGATCCATTTCGGATATCTAAGTCGAGATCGTGACTAGATTCCGGTCTCGGAAAGACGGAATCTAAGTCATACTTTGCTTATCTATAAAACTGTGCTAACAATCTTTGCTGCAGGGTACATTTGCCTCGGACTAACCTTTTCTTGCAGGAGAAGGACTTTCTGGAGAAGAGGGGTCCGGGCGCCCGGAGGGGGTCCGGGCGCCCGGAGGGGATCCGGGCGCCCGGAGGTCCGGGCGCCCGGAAGGGATCCGGGCGCCCGGAGGCAAGTTTTATCCCCAGGACGACGTTGACACTTGGAGCATGCTGGTTGGGAGTGTTACGTCACATTCCAGGCGCCCGGAAGGGATCCAGGCGTCCGGAGCAGCATATAAAAGAAGCCCCAGGCAGGAGCTTCAAAATACAAGTCTGTTGAGAACTCTGAGTCCAATCACTCTGCTGCTCTGCGCTCCAACAACGTTCACAAAGCTCCGACGACTCACTCCGGCTCTTTTTTTAATTCATTGTTTGTCGGTTAGCTTTGTTTTCTTTCTTTTTCATTAGCAATATTTGTACGTAAATTGTAATTATCCGAATTGCTAGTGAATTGCCCAACGAAAGTACTCAAGGAGTACGGGCCTTCGAGTAGGAGTCGTCACAGGCTCCGAACGAAGTAAAAATCAACAGTGTCATCTCTTTGTTTCTTTACTTTTCCGCTGCGTTTTAACTCGAGATTTTCGAATCTATATTCACCCCCCCCTCTATCGAATCTAACGGTCTTACAGAACTAACTGAAACTACCTCTTACAAATCATAACAATTAGACCAAAGTTTTGTACTAAGTTCAATGGATGGGACTATTTGAAAAATCTCGAAGACATGGTTACTCTAATGATGTCCAGATGACTCACTATAGCCCAGAAGTTTATCCGAAAAATGTCTATTTGCTGAAACTAAATCTAAACTTGAATCTAACACAAAGTTAAACTCAGCCCTAAAAATTCCGTCTAACTCATCTCACAAAATTATAGGATACCCTGATTGAAAGCATGGATCGGGTGAGATGACTAAGGATTTAACTTCAAAATTAAATTAAAATTAAATTAAATTAGAATCAAATTAAATTAAATTAGAATTAAATCAAATTAAATTAAAATTAAATCAAAATTAAGATTAAATTAAATTAATATTAAATTAAATTTACAAAAAAAAAGGGTCTGCCAAAGGCGCCTCCATGTCAATTGGAGGTGCCCTCGGAAGGACAGGAAAAATCTCTCTCTAATCGATGGAAGGCGCCATCAGCCGTTTGAAGGCACACTCCCTATCGTATGGAAGGCGCCTTCCATCAGGTTGAAGGCGCCTTCAACCTGATATTTTCCAATGAACAGAAAGACGCTCTATTCGTGATTTCAAATGCACCAAGGTGCCTTCCAGTAGCTATTTCCCATAATTTATCAAATCTTTCATTCCCAACCTTCAAAAATGTCGCCTAGGTATACTTTAAGTCAATCTATCTAGTCAAGATTTGGTTTCGTATGTATTTTTCTTGCCAATATGTGTTTATATTCTTTTAGGAAACACCAATATGTTACCCCTAGCCCTAATAATGCCCCATTTGTTGATGCTAGGTTTCCCTCTAAGCGACTTAGGCTAGATTTCATTAAGCATGTATATGTTGCATTAAAATCTAGATATCTAAATAGGACTTTCTTCACTCAGTACTGTGCTCCTATTGTAGAGATTATCGATTACTATCAATTAGATAAATTAGTTTACTGTAGTCATTCAGTAAACTTAAATTTGTGTGCCTAGTTTTACAACAACTTAGTTAAGATAGATGACCTGGCCTATTCTATTAGTTTTCCCCCTACTTTATTATATGATAGCTTAGGTGTTAAAAGATCTGCATATCCATTTTGTGCTACCCTAGTAGGGATTTGTCATTTGGTGAACCCTACTCCCATACTACATTAGATACTATCTACATATTTTTTTTTTGGAAGAGAGACTACCTACAGTAACTAATTTTAGGTCACTCTCTTAGGGTACATGACTATATCCTATTTCAAGTCATGACTACTTGCATTATGCCGATCACATCTCGCAATGTCGCGATGATGTGGCCATCTCATTCATTTTTTCTGTATGCACTATGCTAGCGCCTTGACATTGACATTGCATTACATACATTCCACAATGTCATTCATGCGTCCAGTCTTATCACTAGATTACACGTTCACATGTCATATTGTCACATTCTGACATACATATTCTCAGCCATAGGGGTAGACAGGGCAGAGGGTACGACCACTCCCCTTAGCACAGATGACGAGATTGGCTAGTGTTAATTTGCATTAGTGCATATAAACATCATTGCTCAGGGGGGACTAGCTTAGAGAGCGGGACCACAACCAGATATGCTAGGCGATGTTGAGGACGATTTTCCACCCATCATTTTGGTCGAGGGGTAGGAGTTGTCGACATTCACAGAGGAGGAGCTCTTAGGTCATCCCCTGACTCTGACTCAGCCCTCGACCTCGACCCGGCCATCGACCTCACTATCTATCAAGGACCAACTAACTCGACTCGAGGAGTCCTCCGCACAGCTTCGACAATCAATCATGGATGGATTCAACGCTATTTGGGGAGAGATGACTACCGGCTTCTCTACTCTCTTGGAGGAGATGACCACTGGTTTTTAGCAGATCCTACGGACTGTGCAAACACCTGAGCAGCCTCCACCACCTCCAGCTGATGATCAGCTTTGATCTTATTCATCATACAGTACATGTATTGGATTATGTGATTGTTTAGACCTACATTATTTGTCACTCTTTCACCTTTATTGCTTGTTCAAGTTAGGGATGTGCTTCATAGACTAGGCTTGCTACTTTCAAAATATTTTCCAAACAGTTTGCAACGTCTAGGAAAATCTTTACTTTTATTTTCTTAAAATTCCTATTTCCTTAAACTTTCAAAATTGATTTTAGCCTTAGTTTAGATCAGATCCATAGAAAGCATGTTCATATAGATCTAGGACTTGAGCATCTCATAAACACACTAGGACTCCTTTAATTGTGTATTCCAAAACTTAGAACGACGTGAGATATGTAGACCCTTTGCCTGGACTTAAGATGCTTATATTTGTGCATCAACACAAGTCTGGGTAAGAAATATCAAATTATAGTGATCAGGTCAAGTAATCAATCTTAGTTAAATACTAACTGGACACGGATACTTAACTTGACTAACCAAGTGAATATTGCTATCTTCTAATAGTTAGTTAGTAACTATTGGTTAGACATGGAAGGACACTTTCTAGGTGTTTAGATTATTTTTAATATCAGATTCAGGGAGAGTATATTTAAAACTAATTTTCAAAATAATTTTAAAATACAAAGTGTCTTTGAAAACAAAAGTACTTTTCAAAACCACTATTATGCTATTTTTGAAAATTACTTCAAAACTATTTGAACTTTAAACTTTACAGTTAGTTTTGTAAAAGTTATCTTTCAAAACTTAGTATAAAAAATTATAAACCTTCCTTGCACAAAATTTTGATATTTTACAAGTGTTTTGATGGAAGTTTTTTAAAAAAAGGTTTATAAAGCTCTTTTAACTCCTTTCCCCAATAATCCTGAAAAATTTTTGTTAAAAAATTTTATTATTCCCACTGATTACTTTACTCATCAAACATTTTTCTGTTCTATACTCATGTTTTTTTATGAATGTCAAACGGGGAGGGTTAGTCGGTTAAGTTAGCAAACAAATGAAAATAATTAGAATAACTTAACTCCAAAAAAAATAAAGAGAAACGAAACTAACTCATTTTTTTGTGTTGCTTCTCTTAGAATAATTTTGTGTATATTTGTTGTATATTTTTTTTAACTTAACTCAGGTTGTCATTGCATAAAAAATGTGAAGATTGTTGGTGCAGTTTGTACTAATGGTCTAATTTAAGTTTTGATAAATGATAAGTGAATTAAGTTAGGTGGTTTGTGATCTAATTGCATTACCAAGTATGCAGGAATTAACAAGTCCAATGGACCGGACACCAGGCTAAAATTCAGCTAGGTCTACGGGATCGAATAGCTAGTGCGAAGTCCAGATAGGTCAACGGGCCGACCGAATATCTGGTAGGACGTCAAGTTGGGTCCGCAGGACCGAACAACCTGTAGAAGTTTAGTTGGGTCTGCGGACCGGACAACGAACATGAAGACCTGGTGGGTCAGAAGACTAGTCAAACCGACTGCAAGATGGTAAGTAAAGGTAAGTCACTGGAGGAGAGTAATTTTATGAGGGTGCGTCCCGATTAAGGGAGAGTAAGCATCGATCCAGGTTAGGTCCATCAGAGTGGCGCAACGGAAGCGTGTGAGCCCATAACCCACAGGTCCCAAGATCGAAACTTGCTCTGATATCACTCGGGCACCCAGATTTAGAAAGTCAACATTTTTGACTTTATATCCCAACCTTCCGCTCCGGTTTCACTCGCATTGGTCTGGGTCTTTTGCTTTGACTCCCCTCGCTTGGGTGATTTTGGCCATTCGGAATTAGGGCTCACCTGAACTCATTTTCTGACCTTCAAGCAAACTTCTGCTCTAGCTTCTCGTGCCTCAAAAACATCATGCGCTTCCTTTTCGTCTACCCGTGTACTCTTTCGCAGCACCTCATACCTCAAACGCACCGAGCCCGTCAGCTCTCTCTCATGTCGTCCTTCTCGCTAGCTGCGTACCTTAGCAAATCTCAGTTGCTTACATTTTCTCCGAGATTCATGAGTTCTGTGATGAGTTCCTTTATTCTTGAGTGGTATCAGAGCCCAACAGCTTCAGAAGAACTAACCGCCAAATGAAGCACATGAGATGGCCAGACCGAACATCTGCCCACCAAAGTTCGAGGGGAATTCGCTAGTTGGAAGAAAAAGGATGGAGGTATTCTTTAAAATATATTTTGATTTGCTTTTAATAATGAAATTTAGTTTTGTAGCACCAGGAGATAAAGAAGAATACCAATGGATGAAGAAGAAGCAGGCAACTTCGTGACAAATAACAAAACAAAGTTCTATCTGCTAAGTGTTTTACTGCCACAAGAAGTCAACCGGATCGGAGCCTGTGAGTCAGCAAAGGAGCTATGAGAGAAATTCCTGGAACTACACGAAGGGACCTCGAAAATGAAACTCATGAGATGGGATCTGCTCAGGAACCAGATCAGATACCGAAAAAGCTCAAAATCTGAAAGAGAAGAAACAAAATCACCCCTTGCCTGATTGGTGGTTGCACCAATTTAGAGAGGTACATGCTCTAATACCACTTGTTGGATCGGGTCGCACGTGAGATGGGAGGTGAATCACATGGTTTTTAAAAATCAATCTTTTCAGTTTTCAAATCAAAGTATGAATACAGCGGAGAATAAGTGACAAAACTATACAAACATAAGCGGTTTACTTTGTTCGGAGCCTTCGGTGACTCCTACTCCAAGACCCAAGTCTCGCAGACCTATTGATGGGTAATCTATTAAAATACCTCTTCTAGTACCTCCAAAAGAGGAAATTGAGTACAAGGAAAGTTAGAACAAGTGCAATACACTACACTTGTTCTTTTGTAATAATTAAGTACAAGGAAATAATTCTGTTACCAACACTTAGATGTGAGAGAGCTCGTCTGTCGATCTGCCGAACTCGATCAAAAATCCTCGAAACAGTAGTTGGGCACAGCAGCTTCACGGTAGAGTCGTAGCAGGAACCTGATACAGTCGAAAAGCTGTTTAGATGCGTAGAAGCTCGTATGAGTGTTGTGTTTGAAGCTTTGGGTGAGCATCCTTATAAAGAACTTCGAAGGTGCCTTCCATAGCCATTGAAGGCACCTCCAACCCAAGAAATCTGATCTCAAACATCCCGGCTTCTATCCACGACAAGATCTGAATTCTATCCTGCGAAAGGCACCTTCAAGCCATTAAAGGCACCTTCCATGAACAATGCGAAGGCGCCTTCGAGTATTGTTCATTTGAAGGCTTTTTGCTCCTTTTGCCCTGCAAGTTGTGTTAGTCCAAAACTAAAACATCTAACCTATAAAATAAAGTTAGCACAGTAAAAAATAAGAAGTAGTAATTAGTTCCTTTCCTCCCAGGACCAGGAACTAGTCAAGATCTCAGATTTGGGATCCAAAATGGGTCTAACCTGGACCAATGCCTACTGCCCTTCAACCGGGACGCGTTCTAACAAAGTCACTCTCCTCCAGTGACTTACCTTTACTTACCATCTTACAGTTGGCTTGACTAGTCTTCTGGCCCACCAAGTTTTCATGTCAGTTGTCCGATCCATAGACCCAACTGGACTTGTGTCGGTTGTCCGGTCCCGCGAACCGAACCGGACTTCCTGCCAGATATCAAGTCTGCTCGTTGACCTATCTGGACTTCGCACCAGCTATCCAATCCCGCGGACCTAGCTAGATTTCAGCCTGTTGTCTGGTCCATTGGACTTGTCAATTCTTGTACACTTGGTAACATAATTAGATCACAAACCACATAACTTAACTCACTTGTCATTCATCAAAACCTGAGTTAAACCGTTAGTACAAACTACACCAATAGAAAAACCATTTTCTACTGTTGCACATTAATCGATTAAGAGTTCCCTTAATCGATTACCAGGTCAGCAACCTGTATAATTGGCTATATTTTCAATGTTAATCAACTACCTTAGTTGATTAGGCATTACTGAATCGATTAGCCAGATCAATTCACCAACCGTGTCACGCCCCAAGTAGTCCTTGCCAAAAGAAATTTTGATAGCATCTCCCTTGTACGGGTGACAATATAAAACTTCCTACAATGCTCTCAGGGCCACATATACCTCGACCAACACGGCCAGAACAATACAATAAAGAAAATAAGCAAGCACCCACGCAGTTTAATAATAATAGACGAGACATAAGTAATGATAAGGAAATCATCTCGAATATCCTACTCAACTACACCCATAAAACTCAAATCTTATATCCTACTCAACTACACCCATAAAACTCAAATCCCAGCAAACATCCAAACGAAAACTCATCGATAATAAGGAATCATACAAGATCCAAGTGCCAAAAGGTAAACGTAGACGATAACATAATAAGAAACCAAAAAGAAGATCCAAAATGGAAATCCTCGCAACCTAAAGGGGGAACTAGCGACTGGAACTCCTCCAGACAACCTCAACCTGAAATGGTAATAACAGGGAATGAGTCCAACACTCAGCGGATACTTAGTTAACATGTATAGTAAATAATAACCAACATTAATAAATATGCGTACAATCTCCAGAAGTAATGAAACAATGCACAACTGAAGATAAGGGAGAAACTATACTCACTAGGACCTCCTATCAGGATAACAAGGTCGTCAGACCGAAAATACATGTCCTTGTATGCATGTCAATCATATGCATCCATCCAATATGCAGCAAATAAGTGCAGTAAACACAAGCAATAAATGCATCATGCATATGATGCCAATGACATGTCCTGGTCACCCCTGACGCCAGTCAGCCATCTCATACACGATGGTGAGACCAAGTGGGTAGGGTTGTGATAACCGTGCACTCTGTCGTCACTGTTCCTGATGAGTGACCAAGTGGATGAGATGCTGTCGGAGTACACTTATCCTCCTACCCCAAATCATAAGTGGGGGAGCGCAATGCTCTCATCTCCCTGAGTCAATCCAGAGGAGGGATCCCTGCCGGCTACCACGCTGCGTCACACTACCCATGAGCGGACCAACGGAGCCAAACAGGGCAACCTACTGCAACACATCCTGCCTGAATAAAAAACCACTAACCCATGGGTGGTTGTGTGTGCATATCCATGTAACTAGCGATGTGCTCAACAATAATGGAGCAGACTATCGCGCAGCATGCAATCATACGAGATGGTGCATGACACTAAGCATATAAATCTTGACCATATCTACCTCCATAAAACATGTACCAAAAATAAATGGATCAAATAAACAGATCTAGGTACACATGTCAGATATGGTAAATGACTAGTCTGGTATATCACATGGCATGGTATGTCACTACCTCTATAACATAAATAATAACCAAGGGCGTGAATGTTAAACAGGTAACAAACAAAACATGCTCGGAAATAAATAGTGATATACTGATGCAGATATAAACATAATTATTACTATTTGTTAAAATATACTAAGCATATCAACAATACATTATCTAAAAGATAAGTCAAGGTACCCGCCTCAAATAGAAGGTTCAATCCAGTCAAATCCGACGTCGAGATGCTCGTCTCGAATCAGAGTCCTACGTCACCAATTTATACATATTTTATATAGCTGAAATCATAAGAATTGCTAAATAAAATCCCTAAGATAAATTTTAGGGTAAAACCCTAATCAACATAACCTCAATCTACCTATTTAAATCTAATAGTTAATTATGGTTAGTTACTTAATCCCTAATCAACCCATTAGATTAAATCCAAACCTAATTCCCTTTACACATAAACATCTAACTACAAAACGTATCAAATTCCTACCCTTACCTCAAACTCGCAGCCCCTCTTGATGTTGGAAAAAAAAGGGAGCTGCTGATTGGAGCGCTGTCAGAACCAAACGAAGACCCCACAGAACAGAATTTCGGATCAAGAGAAGAGATCAACAATTCCACACCAATTCAGCAACAACCTCCAAGATCACCATTAGGGCATGGCGAGATTCTTGTCGACGAACAGAAAGGAGGATCGGACACTGCGCTAGGGCACAGCGATGGTGAGCATCAACGGAAGAAGAAAGATCGGCTCTGTCGCTGGCTCGCGCTCTAGACGTCGCAAGATCTGGGTGAAGCTAGCTCCTCACCTCTGTGCTTTGAGCCCCAATCTACGTCGGTGATCGGGTGATGGCACCTAATTGATCCAGTGGTGCCGAACCAACAAATCCCCTCCCAGATTCGGCTTGGTCTTCCTCAGCACTGTCGAGCTCCAGTGACGAGTCTCCTCCGGCCTCGGCGTCGAGTCGTCCGCGAGAGAGGCAGAGCGTGTGAGCAAAGGGGAGATCGGGGAAGAGAGGAGGAAGGGAAAAGGGAGGACTCGAAGCTTCCCTCGGTCGACGGTTTTGTACGTGAGGGGAGGAGAAAAGGAACCGACGAGGGGGAGGCGGTGTCGGCTGGGAAAAGGTAACGACATGGAGAAGATGAAGGAAGGGTGGCGTCGGGGAACGTCTCGACACGCGGGTTCGACGAGGGAGGAAAGAAAAAGAAAAATAAAAAGGAAAAGAAAACCAAACTTTTGCTCGTTTAAATGGGGTACCTTAAACAGGCTTTCTCGGGGCCAATTTTTATCCCCGTAACCGACATCATACGACCTCCGAAAAATTTCCAGAAAAATTCTGAAAATTCCCTTATGGTTATTTGCTTCTTTTTTTTTTTGATATTTTACAAACCCTCTGTTCAATCGCGAGAAGCCCCAAAAGTGATTCAGCCTTCCTACTTAATCACTTACCAAACTCTTTATGCCTTCCGCGAAATCCAACTTAAGCGATCACCCTGATTGCTTAAGCTTCGAACAGATCCTTCTATTTGGCGCAGAAGGCACCATAAGCGATTACCCTAATCGCTTATGGTATCCTAATCGATTACACCAATCGATTAGGAGGTCTTTCTCGTGATTCCAAGCTTAAGCAATTACCATAGTCGCTTACGCTATGGTAATCGACTAACTTAGTCGATTACCAAACACTAACTTCTCAATCGAAGTCTAAGGTTCCTTTACCCAACATCTAATCAACTTCGACCTGTTGGAACCCCTCTTTGTGTAGCATCTGGTCAACCTTGTCCTTCTCGGACTTCTTCACCAAGTGACTGGTCAATCCTTTGATCCACTTGGACTTTTCTTCTTGTACCAAATATTCGGTCAATCCATTGACCTACTTAGACTTCCAATCACCAGGTGTCCGGTCAACCTTGACCCACTTGGTTTTCCTTATGTCCGGCTTCACTCACTAAGACTTTCACAACTGCTTGGCTTCACTCACTAGGATTTTTTCTGTATAGCCTCACTCACTAGGGCTTTCATCTGGTTTTACTCACCAGGATTTCTCAACCAAGTGTCCGATTAATACTGACTCACTTGGATTTTCATCTTCTACCAACTTTCTCGTTGGACTTCCTAGTCAAGTATCTGGTCAACGTTGACCTACTTGACCCTTCTTCACATCAAACTAGTCAACCCTTGACCAGAGGAGAATTACACCAATAATTTCCCCAAATGAACAATTACAATTACAATCTTCATACATTTTTAAATATCAAAACACAAACATCAAAATTTAAGTTTGAGTCAACTTAAGCCTAGTCAACCTTGACCTAGGGAAAATTACACCAACAATCTCTCCCTTTTTGATGTTTGGCAATATGTTTAAGTTAGGCTAATCCCATAGCCTTAACTTCTTCTTCATGTCAAAGCATGAATGAGGGTTTCCTTCATTCTCTACCTTTCCAAGAGGGTAAACTCTCTCTTTGGTTAATGAAGACCTAACTTAAACCCTACATTCTCCCTATTTGTTACATATCAAAAACTCTCCCCCTGAAGAGTTATCCATACGTTGTTCACAACCTCACTTGTTGTTGACAACACTACAATGAAGGTCTCATACCCTTCATTGCTCTCAAATGCTCATCTTAGAGTATTCACCGATTGTAATGAAGATTTCCAATCTTACATTGTGTTCCTATGCTCAACCTTGAGCATGTATAACAATGAAGGTTTCCACCTTCCATTGTTTCATTATTTACAAATAAAAGTAAACCATGTTTTCAAGGAGTAACTCCCCCTCAAAACATGTTCCAAACTTCTGTCATTGCAGTAACAATGACTTGGAATTTCTAAACCTTTAGAAAATCCAACACTTGAAGTTTTTAGGTTCAAAATCCAACTTTGAAATAATCAATCCTTTCTTGTTTTAACAAGAAAACTACCTTTAAATGCTTATCTAAGCACTTCCTAGGGTTAGGGATGGTTAACACGACTAAACACGGCCTATTCATCTTAAATAAATTTATTTAAGCTGAAAATAGAATCTTAAGCGCTTAAACCAAGTCCTTAGTCACTTAAGACCAACCATAATCGATTAAAGTTAGGATTTAATCGATTCCCCAGTGTTAATCAATTGACATAGTTGATTAAACATCTTAATCGATTGATGTAATTGATTCCGTGAGCCACTGTGTTCACGGAAATTCGTCTAATCGATTGACCTGATTGATTAGGATTTGGTAATCGACTATCCTAGTCGATTACCTTTTCTAATTTCTGAAATTGCTTTCAGCCGAATTTCATAAATGCCCCAAAAATTTTATAAAATTTTAAAAATTGTAAAAATTCTTGTAGACATTATTAAGGCATATACTATCATGGAAAAATAGTTTTATAAGAAAATATATCTTATTTTCAAAGATTGACACAAAGTTAGAAACTCCTGAAAACTTCAATGTTTCTGTCAAGTTTATGTTTAACTATACAATGGTGATTTCTATCAAAAGATAGTCTTGACAAAGATTTTCCAAAGTATCCTTGAAATCATTTTCAAAACCAAATTTCCAACCATAATCTTTGAGCTAAATGTACATGACTTGTATATTAGCTTTCCCAATGATTGGATGACACATAACTATGTGTTTTGATGAAATTAAAACTCAAAAAGATGCACTAAATCAACATCTTGAGTTTCGTTCATCCTGATAGGACTCGTGTGGCAGGCAAGAGGGGCAAATTGCCCTTCAAAAATGAAAATAGAACCTTTCTCGATCTTTTGAAATAATAAGACACTTGTATAAAAAGAATTGATAAACTAATAAAAAAAAAAAGAGGCTACCGATTTTTACTTGGTTATAACCGGGAAGGTTGTTAATCCAAGACTCTGAAGTACTACTCAAATTCTCCTTTCGTCATAGGTGGAGAAGCCTCTTACAATCGTTGGAAGCACACAAAGTAGTAGAACACTCAAAGAAACTCGTATACAAGTGATTTCAGACTACTACGATCAGGGATATATTTATAGCCCTGATCAAAGTGCCTGGAATGGAGGCACCTGGAAGGGTTCCAGGCGCTTGAAGGGGGATAAAATTTTACCCCCATCGTGACGGCTCGCGCTACGTCGCGTTTGACTAAGTTTCTAACTTCAGGCACCCAGAGGGGTTCCGGGCACCCAGAGGGGTTCCGGGCACCCGGAACCAAAAAGTCAGCATCATGTTGACTTTTTTGTCCTGGTCTTTGGCTCGCTTGGGTCCGGGTATTTCGCTCCAATTCCACTCGCTTGGGTGATTTCATCCTTCCAAAATAGGGTTCATCCGAACTCATCTTCCGACCTTCTCAAGTAACCTTCAGCTCCGACTCTCGTCCCTTAGAAACGCTGCATGCCTCCTTCTCATCCACCAGTGTACTCTTCCGCAGCACCTCGTCCCTCAGACACATCGAGCCCGTCAACTCTCTCCCGTGTCATCCTTCTCATTAACTGTGTCTTTCACTCGACCTCTCGTGCTCTAAGTTATTGCACACTTATGATAGATAGAATAGTGCGATAGAGGGGGGTTGAATATCGCGTCTTTTTAAAACTTTTCTTTAGTCTTTTAAAAATAGAGTTGTGCATAGCGGAAAGTAAAAGAATAGACAAGTCTATTTTACTTTGTTCGGAGTCTAGCTCGACTCCTACTCGAAGGCCCGCGATCCTTGATCGCACAGATGGGCAATCCACTATAACCCTTCTTTCTGAGATCCTCGGAAAGAATCAGATCATACAAATGAGTAGAGTAAGATAGTAACAGCCTACTATCTTACTTGAATTAAGTATAATACAAGTTAAACAAATATACCGATTACTTAGATAGAAGATGTAGCTCGATCGGCACTTCTTGGATGGTACAACAACTTGCTTGATAGATGTGTAGAAGAGTAGTAGCACGAACAGCTTTTTCACAGAGATGGTATCAGAACCCATTACCCAGTCACGGACCTAGAGCTTCACTTTTATAAGAATCGCCAACGTTCAGTCGACCGATCCTTGGGTTCGGTCGACCGAACCCGCTCCCTTCCTTCCTGGCTGGATTAACTGGTCATTAAGGGTTCGGTCGACCGAACCTATTTTTCGGTCGACCGAACAGCTTCCTTCCCTGTTCGTCGAAATCTACTGAGATCTTCATTTAATGCTCCATTAATACTGATTGGATCGGTCGACCGATCCCTGGTTCGGTCGACCAATCAAGTTTCGATCGGACTGTGCTTCGCTTTGGTCTGAACTGATCTCTGGTCTGAGTCAAGCTGGTTTGGTCGACCGATCCTCCTGTTTGGTCGACCGATCAGGCCGAATCTGCAAAATAGAGTTAAACAATATTCCTGTAAAATAAAGGTTAGCACAGTAATATAATGCATGAGTAATATAGACAGTAGAACTGTCTTGATTTCAACTTGGAAATCTTCCCGGTTTCTTCAGTTGGATCAGCGACCTAAGGTTGTTCCCTTTAGGAACTCGACCTCACTGTCGCTCCTCCAGTTGCATACCTCAACTTACCTGCCAAATATTGGTCCTTCAGACCTGTTTGGACTTTTGTCATCTCAGTGTCTGATCACCCGATCCACTAAGACTTTTTTTGCAATACTACATTAGCCAATAGCAATAATAGTAATACAGAATATAATGGTAAACATAAACCTAGATTTATCGAGATTCGCTGGTCCGGTCGACCGCGCGCGGTCAACCGAAAACCATCCGATTAACCTTGCTTGGAGTTCACTCCTCCAAGACTTCTTGTTACCTAATGTTACCACCCCTAGGATTTACTTCATCTAGCTTCACTCACCATAACCTAAGGTTATCACCCCTTAGGATTTTCTCCACTTGGCTTCACTCACCCAGACTCAGTATTCGGCTACCCAGGGATCAAGTCCTCCAGACCTATCCACCTGGCTTCTACGATATACCGAGATTTCTCTTGCCTAGCCTCTAACCAAGACTTCCCTTGCCTAGCCTACAACTAGGACTTCCCTTGCCTAGCCTCCAACTAGGACTTCCTTTGCCTAGCCTACAACTAGGACTTCCCTAGATCAAGCTCCATACTTAAACATACTTAAACATATTTGCCTGACATTGAAACCTTGGAGGTCGATTGCACCAACAATCTCCCCCTTTTTGATGTTTGACAAATATGTTTAAGTTAGGTCAATTTAAAAGATTTAGATTTCTAACTTAAACCCTTCTTCTCCCCCTTTTGTCATACAACAAAAAGAACTCTTCATAAATGTCTTTAATTGCTAAGGATCCCTAAGTCTTGCACCAACAATGATGGAATACTTTTAAATATTTTCAAGATTTTCCTAAGGTATTCCCTCACCCCTTTGGAAACTAATAATAAGATGTATTTATACTTTTCAAAAATGATTCATAGAGATTTTGAAAAAAAAAACCTTAATCCATGAAAAAATTGAGTAAATTTGCAATATTTTTTTAATTTTTTTTTAAAATAATTTTGAAGAATGCACTAAGTAAAATCTCTCAAGAATATGTTTTAAAAAGTATTTCAAGACTTAAACTATTTTTGCAAAACCATGATATAGAAGACTTAATGCTTGCAAAATTTCTTAGAATTTGTTAAAAATATTTCAAACAATATTTTTCAAAAATATTTGTAAAGAGTTTTTCAAAGTGTGAAACATAAAGTTTTAAAGAGATTTTCAAAGTTTTTTTTTTAATTTTTAACTATGATTTTTCAAAAAGTATGAGTTTTAAGAATATGATTTTGAAAAGATAATGCATGAACTAGGGTGAAAAGATAGTATTTGAGTTTTGTAAGCAATTTTTCAAAAAAATATTAAATTAATTTCAACACCAGAATTCTTTAAATAAGTACGTAAAAGTAAAAAAAAAAAAAAAAATATTTGAAAAGAAGTTTTATCAAGCATTTTTCAAAAAGTGTTTTGAAACAATTTTCAAAATATGTTTTCAAAAGCAAAATTTTGAAAAATATGTCCTTTAGTTAAGTCTCTCCCCCTTAACTAGACACTCTTGTTAGATATCATTGTTACCCACAAGGAAGATATTCCTAGATGTGTCTAAGAGTCATGGTTGACTTAAAGATCTAAGGACTTAGATGGTGAATAATAATTTATATAATACACCAAATCAATCAATCAATCAAAATTTAAAAAATATTTCTTAAGAAAACATATTTATAAGTTTTCAAAATCCTTTTTAAGAAAATAGTTTAAAGTTTAATTTTCTTAGCATCTCACTCATTCTAAATTTTCAAATATGGTAATCCTATAATTGTGTGAGATGACTTTTGATCCGGCAGTAGACCAAGGGTAGGCTGATTAAGCGAGCCGAGCATCTGGGTATGTCCGAGCGAAGCTAGGGGTAACCCATTCATGGGTTCAAGTTTCCGACGCCAGGGCAAGGAGATTGAAGAGCCGAGCAGGAGTACGCTCGGCAGAAATATGGGCGAGGGTGAAAAGGTGGCCGATCGGCTCATGCGCTCGGCCCAGGATCTGGGATATTAGCAGGAGCATGTCTGATGATTAGGCCGTACACAAAATCGCGAGATGGAGGATCTTAATGTCACATCAACGTCACATCAGGGGGAGGTGGGCGCAGTAGCAGTATGGTCTCAGGACGTTCCTCTGACAGATCCATATTCGGGCATGATCCTTCTGATAAACCCATACTTGAACATGGTCAAAGGTATGTGGTTGATTTGACCGGAGCATTCAGGTCTCCTCCAGAGGTCTATATAAGGCCTCCATTTCTTCACCGGAGGTATGCGAAATCTTAATTGGAAAACCACCTCTTTGTTATCCCTCGCCTAACTTGAGCGTCGGAGGGCCGTCGCCGGGACACCCCTCCCGGCTCGGTTCTGTTGCAGGTTCACCGGAGCATTCGAGGATTCCGCAGGAAGCACCACGTGCCCAGCGTCCCTTGACTCCTGATTCGGACAGGATCAAATTGGCGCCGTCTGTGGGAACGCTCCTGCATCCGATCGGAAACAATGGATGAGGCTGGACGACAACACGTGGTGACGCTTTCAACCGAAGAACTCGAAGCTCTGGTCGAGATAAGGGCTGCCAAACTAGTGGAGCAAAGACAAAAAGCAACAGCCGAGCGGCCGGAACAACAAGCGACATCTGCGTCTGGTGGCCGAGCGGAAGCACCTCAAGCCACCGTCGCATTCCATCGGGCCCTATTTCGCACCCCTGAAGCAGCACCAGCTCGAAGAGATAGAGGCTCCTCTTCAGACGAAATGCCAAGGCGGGATGACAGAAAAGGGAAAGCCCCCCGGACGGACTCATCTCCCGAGCGGACCAACCGCCAATTTTCGGAAGCCATTCTGCGAGATCCTCTGCCCAAGCACTACGCGCCCCCTACGATCGGCGAGTATAATGGAACAACGGACCCGGATGATCATTTGGGTAAGTTTGATAATACCGCCACGCTCCACCAATACACTGATGGAGTGAAGTGCCGAGTCTTCCTTACCACGCTCTCGGGATCGGCTCAGCGGTGGGTCCGTAGACGGCCGGACGGGTCCATCACAAGCTTCAAGGACTTCCGAACGGCCTTCCTCCACCACTTCGCCAGCAGTCGGCGTTATCAGAAAACAAGCGTTAGCTTGTTCGCCATCAAACAAGAGCCAAAGGAATCGCTTCGAACTTACATCCAGCGATTCAACCAAGTGGCGATGGATATCCCAACAGCCACATCGGAAACGATGATGAACGCCTTCACACAAGGCCTTGTTGATGGGGACTTCTTCAGGTCGCTCATCCGAAAGCCGCCCCGAGACTATGATCACATGCTACATCGGGCCAATGAATACATAAACGTGGAAGAAGCGCAAGCTGCTCGGAAAAAAGAAGCTCCAACCGAGCGTGCACTTGTTCATGCCGAGCGGAAGCAGCACTCCGCTCAGCAACCACCTAGAGGACCAAGGGCTGAAGCGATTCGATCTCCCCACACCAGATCGCACGTGCAAGAAGTGGGTGCCGCTCGGCCCAAGCCAAAGAAGAGGTGGACTCCTATGTTCTGCTCCTTCCACCAGTCAGATACGCACAACACGAGAGATTGCCGGAATCTTCCTTTCGTGACTAATCCCGTTCCCAGGAGGGTTGAACGCCGGTCTCCTCCCCGTGACAGGAGGCAAAGGGCTCAGGAAGCCGACCGGACCCGCATGGAGAGGCAACATCACCAGACGCCTGATCGACACCGATCACCCAGACAAGAGAATCGTCGGGCGTCCAGGGAACGGTCCCGACCATCTACTCGGGAGGAAGAAAACAGGAGCAATACTTCCCGGGGCGAAATCAACGTTATTGCTGGTGGGCCGACCGGAGGAGACTCCAACCGAGCAAGAAAGGCGGGCGTCCGGCAGCTGCAGATCCACGCGGTCGGCTGTAGCCAAGAGCGGGCGACCGGACCAGAAATCACTTTCGGGCCCGGGGATTTAGAAGGAGTAGAAGTGCCCCATGACGACGCGTTGCTCATTAAAGCGGTAATAGCGAATTACACCATTCACCGCATATTTGTTGACACCGGGAGCTCGGTCAACATCATATTCAAGAAGGCGTTCGACCAGTTGCAAATTGATCGAGCCGAGCTGCTGCCCATGATAACCCCGCTCTACGGGTTTACGGGCAACGAAGTTCAACCGGTCGGACAAATCCGGCTGGCCACCTCACTGGGAGAGGAACCGCTCCGGAGAACCAGGACAATAAACTTCGTGGTGGTCGACTCTCCATCATCCTACAATGTCGCTCGGCGAATTCCGAGCGGTTGTTTCAACCTTCCACCAGAAGATAAAGTTCCCCGTGGAAGACAAAGTAGGAGAAGTGCGTGGAGATCAGCTAGCAGCTCGGCGATGCTATATAGAGATGATCCGAGCAGAAGCTTCTTCCGCTCGGAAGGCCCCCCGAATCGAGGTACACGCCATAACGAGAAACCTCCCGCTAATTTATGGCGAAAAAGGAGGAAGTTCAGATCCATCCAACCCGATCGAGGCCACCACTTTCATCGCCTCGGATCTGGAGGAAAAGCGAAGGAGAGGCGATCCAATGCCTCTAGCAAAATCATGATGTCTTTGTGCAGTCGACGCATGAGTTGCGGAATTTCGCCAGCGATCTTGCATGAATTGCATGTCCGCGGACGCTCGGCGATGAAGCAGAAAAAGGACTTGGCGAGCGAATACCATTATCCGGGCGGAGTAGAAAAACTTCTAAGGGCCACATACGCGAGGTTCAGTTGGCCGGCCAACGTAGTCTTGGTCTCAAGGGCGGCAAGTGGAGGGTGCATCGACTTTCGAGACCGAACAAAGCATGCCCAAGGATTTTATCCTCCGGATAGATCACCGGTGGACTCTCGGGAATTAATTTGCATGCTTGATGCATACCAAGGGTATCATCAAGTGCCGCTCGCCCGGGAAGATCAAGAAAAAGTAAGCTTTATAACGGCTGACGGCACATATTGCTACAATGTGATGCCGTTCGGATTGAAGAATGCCGGGGCCACCTATCAACGCTTGATGAACAAGGTGTTCAAGGAGCAAATTGGGCGGAATCTAGAAGTTTATGTGGACGACATCCTTATCAAATCCGTTCGGGCGGCTGATCTTTTCAAAGATATGGAAGAAACCTTCCGAACACTGCGCAAATATGGAGTCAAGCTAAATCCCCAGAAATGCCTGTTCGGAGCTAAAGGAGGGCGTTTCTTGGGGTATATAGTGACTGAGCGGGGAATCGAAGCAAATCCCAACAAGATGAAAGCCCTGCAAGACATGCCGCCCCCAAGAAATACAAGAGAAGTGCAAAGGTTGACCGGTCGGATAATTGCGTTATCCAGATTCATCTCTAGAACCGCCGATCGGAGCCTGCCTTTCTTCAAGATCCTGCGAAAAGCTACTAAGTTCCAGTGGGATGAGGAGTGTGACCAAGCATTTGAAGAGTTGAAGACATACCTAAATTCCCTGCCTATACTTGCCAAGCCGATAGGCGGGGAATCACTGTATATGTATCTGTCATCAACTGAGCATGCTGTAGGTTCAGCACTTGTGAGGGCAAGTGACGAAGAGCAGCCGGTGTATTTTCTGAGCCATATTTTGAAAGATGCTGAATCTCGCTACACCGGGCTCGAGAAGTTGGCCTTTGCTCTGGTTCTAGCCGCTCGGCGCCTTCGACCGTATTTCTTAGCCCACACAATCATTGTCCGGACGAACAGTCCACTCGGAAGAGTCCTGTTGAATCCAGAAGCGTCCGGACGGCTTATCAAGTGGACAACAGAATTAAGCGAATTTGATATCCAGTATCAGCCCCGCCCGGCGATTAAAGCCCAATCCTTGGCTGATTTTGTGACCGAGGTACAGAGGCCAGAACTGGAAGCTCTATGGAGGATATATGTGGATGGGTCTTCCACTCGGCTCGGAAGTGGGATTGGGATATTGCTCATCTCACCGCAAGAAGAAAAGATGCACCTATCAGTCCGGCTGGACTACAAGGCCACCAACAATGAAGCAGAGTACGAGGCTATTATAGCCGGATTACAGGCAGCACGGCATGTGGGAGCCGGTCGGGTGATTCTCTATTCCGATTCACAGTTGGCCGCTCAACAACTTTCTGGCACCTTTGAAATCAATAGCGTTCGGCTTAAGCTCTACGCTGAAGCCTTTGAAAAACTCAAAGCTACTTTTCGAGAAGTGCTTATTCAGAAGATTCCCCGAACGGAGAACCAGGCGGCCGATGAATTAGCCAAACTCGCGAGCTCAATAACGCCGATCGCCATTCAACAGCCAATTGAAAAAACGCTGCTGGTGGCGCACGTCGATCGGATGGAAGGGCTCTCATTTCCAGACGACTGGAGGACATCCATCATGGAGTTCCTCCGTTCGGGAAAAACACCTGCCGATCGGGATGAAGCCCAGCTTCTCAGGAGGAGGGCCGGTCGGTTTACACTCATCGGAGATCAACTGTACAAGAAAGCTTTCTCGCGCCCTTTGTTGAAATGTGTGAGCTCAGAAGACTCGGCGTACATCCTTCAGGAAGTACACCAAGGATCATGCGGCGGTCATCCGGGCGGGCGCTCGTTAGCCAAGAAGATCCTCTTGGCCGGGTACTTTTGGCCAACATTACAAGCAGACGCCGCTCGGACAGTATCTATCTGCCTTTCATGCCAGAAGTATCACAACTTCTCCCACCGACCGGCAGAGGAGATGAAGGCATCAACCATCTCATGTCCGTTCGATCAGTGGGGAATGGATATTGTAGGTCCATTGCCGATGGCGACCGGGCAGAGGAAATTTTTACTAGTGGCGGTAGATTACTTCTCCAAGTGGGTGGAGGCCGAGCCGCTCGCAAAGATTACGGAACAAATGGTGAAAAAATTCATCTGGCAACACATCATTTGTCGGTTCGGCATCCCTCGCCGACTAGTGTCTGACAACGGGCGGCAGTTCACAGGGAAAATGTTAGAAGATTGGTGCAATAGCTACGGCATTGAGCAACATTTCACATCCGTGGCCTATCCTCAGAGCAATGGTCAAGCTGAAGTCGCCAACCGGGAAATCCTTCGTATTCTGCGCGCTCGGCTCGATCATTTGGGAGGAAGTTGGCCAGATGAAGTGCCGAGCGTCTTGTGGGCCATCCGGACGACGCCAAAAGAAGGGACGGGAGTCACACCGTTCCATTTGGTATATGGCGGTGAGGCCGTCATCCCGGTTGAAGTCGGCGTTGAATCCGCTCGAATCCAATGCTATGATGAGGGCAACGCCGAGCTGAGAAACATGGAGCTGGATTTGGTCGAAGAGGAAAGGGCAAAGGCGTCAGTTCGGCTGATGGCATATCGCCAGAGGATGAAACAAAACTACAACCGACGCGTCATTCCCAGATCATTCCAAGTCGGCGATCTTGTCTGGAAAAAGGTCAAGCCGGTCGGCGAAGTCGGTAAGCTGGAGGCTCCATGGGCAGGTCCTTTTAAAATCATCGAAAAGCTCCGCTCGGGCGCGTATTACCTGGAGGATGAAGGCGGTCGACAACTAGATAGGCCGTGGAGCGCGAACCACCTCCAGCCTTACCGGGCGGGGTGAAAGGGGTATCACTGTAAACCACCACGTGTACATTTTTCGACTGATTATTGAAAATGCAGAAATGAAAAGTCAGAGCAAAAATAAGACCAGATCATCAAGACTCGAAGACCCCGAGCCGTTTGGCCGGGCTGCGTATGGGAGACGAGCTACACGCTTGAAATCTGAGACCTCAACCATTCGGTTAGGACAAGATTATCGTAAATATCCTCGAGCCGTTCGACCGGGGAGGGTATCACGAAGACCCCGAGCCGTTCGGACGGGCTGCATACTATTATGGCAGGATGAGAAACCAAAACCCTGCGCTGTTCAGGATGATAGAGGGAGGTTATTGCCTAGGAGCAAAGGCCTGAGCCGCTCGGCCTGGTACATTATAGCCGAGACTACCTCGGGGAGGATTATATCCGAGCCCAGCGCTCGATGTGAAGGCCCGAGCCGTTCGGCCGGGTATATGGTATCCGAGCCCAACGCTCGATGTGAAGGCCCGAGCCGTTCGGCCGGGTATATGGTATCCGAGCCCAACGCTCGATGTGAAGGCCCGAGCCGTTCGGCCGGGTATATGGTATCCGAGCCCAACGCTCGATGTGAAGGCCCGAGCCGTTCGGCCGGGTATATGGTATCCGAGCCCAACGCTCGATGTGAAGGCCCGAGCCGTTCGGCCGGGTATATGGTATCCGAGCCCAACGCTCGATGTGAAGGCCCGAGCCGTTCGGCCGGGTATATATCTCACTTGGAGACCGACGAGCACCGTCGTTAAAAATCGAGAGTCGGACCGGCGACTATAAACCTCCGGGCGATCGACCAAGAGTCGGGACGCAGTCGGACCGGCGACTATAAACCTCCGGGCGATCGACCAAGAGTCGGGACGCAGTCGGACCGGCGACCATAAACCTCCGGGCGACCGACCAAGAGTCGGGACGCAGTCGGACCGGCGACTATAAACCTCCGGGCGATCGACCAAGAGTCGGGACGCAGTCGGACCGGCGACTATAAACCTCCGGGCGATCGACCAAGAGTCGGGACGCAGTCGGACCGGCGACTATAAACCTCCGGGCGATCGACCAAGAGTCGGGACGCAGTCGGACCGGCGACTATAAACCTCCGGGCGATCGACCAAGAGTCGGGACGCAGTCGGACCGGCGACTATAAACCTCCGGGCGATCGACCAAGAGTCGGGACGCAGTCGGACCGGCGACTATAAACCTCCGGGCGATCGACCAAGAGTCGGGACGCAGTCGGACCGGGCGATCGACCAAGAGTCGGGACGCAGTCGGACCGGCGACTATAAACCTCCGGGCGATCGACCAAGAGTCGGGACGCAGTCGGACCGGCGACTATAAACCTCCCGAGCTGAAGATCTCTGCACGGACCAACCTAATATGTCCTATCTCCCCCGTTCGGGGTCGAGTAATCACCAAAAGCCCCCGAGCCGATCGGCCGGGTTTGAATTAGTCCTCAGGGTCGTCTAGCCCAGACGTTAAACCGTAGAGTCGAACCTGCGACAATAAAAACTCCAGCTGGAAGATCGTCTAGCCCAGACGTTAAACCGCCGAGCCGCGCCGACCGGCTAAAAAAAAAAAAAAAAAAAAAAAAAAAAAAAAAACCGAGCTGACGATGGGAAGACCCCGTGCCGCTCGACCGGGAGTATGTGGACCGAGCCAAACGCTCGATGGGAAGACCCCGTGCCGTCGGGAGTGTAGTCTCACTTGAGACCGACAAACTGTCGTTAAAACATCGAGAGCCGCTCCGACCGGCCATCAGTTTGCCAACACTTGGCATTCGCTGAATGCGAGCAGTATGAATCCTCTAAGCGATTTAAACGAGTAGAGCTTAACTGATTCTACGAACAAGCACCAAAAATACAAAGGCAATAAAGGGTAAACAATTTTAACAAAGGCAGTTGCGCCGAGCGGCAATTACAAAAATTTTACATCCGCCAAGCGGATGAAATACAAAGAGTGCTTGAATGAAGCACATCACTCCGGATCCTCAAAATTAAAGAAAGCATCGGGGATATCATCAAGCATGGCCGTCAGGTCGGAGGCGGGAATATGCATGCCTTCAGGAAGGTGGCCGCTCTTCTTCAGATACGCCACGGTGACCTTGACCGCCTCGGCGAAAGTAGAAGAGACGTGGCCACCAAACTTTACACCGAACCTCTCCGACTGAAGGTATTCTTGGCGCGCTGCAGCCAGGCGACTCGGTTCTTCCTCCTTATATTTTTTGAGGACCGCCCGGGAGCCAGTTAAAGAATCTTGGAGGGCCTTCAAGTTTGCTTCAGCCTTTGTGCGTTCGGCCGAACGGACCTCCTGTTCGGCGTTCAGCTGGGCCTCCAGATCCTTGGATTGCTGACCTAGCGCACGGACATCCACTTTCATTTTGTCCAGGTCAGCGATCGCCTGCCTCTTCCGGCTACCAGCGCGCTTCACCTCTTTGTCGCGCTTCTTCACCAAGGCCTCTAGCCTGACCACCTCATTAGCCAGGTCGGCAGCCTTTTTCTGTTCGGCCTCGAGGATTTGTTTCTCCCGCTCGGCCGTGGAACCTTCCGACACTTGAAGTTTTTTCAGAAGGCCCTCTAACTCGGCTAGCCGACGGCTAGTGGCAATTTGTTCAGCCCAGCGCTGTAAGGGAAATAATAATATCAGGAATCAAACAATAGCATGACACGGGAATGAAGATGGGTTTACCTGAGTCGCCTGCTGCATATTATTATCGCCGAGCTGCTTGGGCGTCATGAGGGCCGCCTGAATCTGGGCGTCCTCGAAGAGCTTGGCGAGCGGACCCGTCAAGGTTATTTCGTGGACAGGGCTCGACGGCCGATCGGCGGATAGCAAATATTCCTCCGATGGGAATCGGAGGGTGGTCTTGATGGTTGGATGGCCGGACGCCGCTTCTGCAGCTGCAGTAGCCTGGCCCGAAGACTCCCCTATAGTGGAAGTTTCGCCGAACCGTCGCAGGCGACGACGAGTCCGGGGAGGAGAACCGGAAAGCTGTGCCGATTGCGAAGCCATAGGGGTCCCGATCTGCGATGGAGTCCGGTCAGGCGAAGTAACGCCGATCGGCGCCTGTGGTTCTTCCTCTCGGGTCGGCGGAGGGTTCGGGTCTCGTCGGCGTTTTCGCCGAACCTCCAATGGGGGATCCTCGACATGCGGAACGCCTAGCTCGGCGGGAGCCGAGGAAACAGGATCAATTTCCGCTTCAACCTCCGTTGAAGCGGATGGGTCAGCTTCTGTTTCAGGAGCAGACTGTGCCCCCCCCTCTCCAGTATCTGCCGGGCGGCTAGGGATGAGACCCCGCTCGGCGAGCTCCTTTTTGGTGGCCGCTTCAATCTCATTGGACTTCAGTTTCAAATGAGCAGTAGCCTTAGAGCGCCACATGACTTCAGCTGCAGGGGAAAAAATTAAAATCAGTTAGACAAAAAAGGCGAAGGGAATGAAGAATCCTTACCCATGCGGTATGGGAGATTGGCCCGAACGGGAGACAACCCAAAAATGTACAAGACCCCTTTGAGCAGCAGCTGGTCGATTTTGTACCGTTGACCAGATAACCAGTTGGCCGCATGAAGGTAGGCCGGGTTGCTTCTGAATTTGCCGAGCTCTGGCTGGGTCGGCACAGCAGTTTGCCATTTGGTTCGGAATGCTGGCCGCTCGGGAAGTCGAATATAAAAGAAAAACTCCTTCCAATGCTTGTTGGAGGTCGGCATGTTATCAAAAAACTTAAAGCCTATTCTGCTTTGGAAGATAAAAGTGCCCGGTTCTGATTGTTTGGGGTAGAAGAAGAAATGGAATATCTTAGGGTCGAGAGGAATGCTGTGCAACTTAAAGAGGACGACCATCCCGCTCAGCAACCTAAAGGAATTCGGCACAAGCTGGTCGAGCGGGATGCGGAAGTAGTTGCAAACTTCCAAAATGAAGGAATGAGTGGGAAATCTGAGGCCGCCCTGGAATTGGTCCAAAAAGAAACAAATAGAGCCGGTCGGCGGGTCATGTGGCCGATCGGTCGGGTCGGCTATGATTATTTCGTGGTCATCAGGAAGCTCATATGTCCGAACGAGGCGCCGGGCGTGCTCCTCATCAAATCGGCTCTCCATGGTCAAGTACCAAGGGCCCAGAACTCTACCAGCGGGTTCGGAGGAGCTTGCCATCTCAGAAAGGCGAAAGAATGGCGAGAAATTGAAGAAAGGGGAAGGAAAGGGGCGAAAAGAGCAGGAAAAACCTAATAAGTGAAGGTAGAGGACTCACGGGGAAGGAAAGAGGTCGGAAGAATCGCCGATGAGGGGATCGCCGCCTAAACCCGGACACTAGATCGCCGGAGGTCGCAGCAAGGGAATGGAACAGGAGGCAACACGCGAGCCAGCGTGCGGCAAAGGAAGGAGAAGGAGGCTTTATACTGCCAAGGCAAGTCAGCCTCCACCGTCCGATCCAGGTCACGAGAAACGGGGACGCCATCGGGCCGTCCATTTCAAACGGGCGCATCCCATCGTGAGTGACGTCGCCGCCACACAAGGATCGACACGTGGCGCTCTGTCACCAAGTGCAATTAATGCGCGTCATACCGCGCATGCTGTGACTTAATGAGAAAGATTTGCGCGATTTTCGGGAGATTCAGGCGAATAGACATTTATCTGGAACGACAAAGCATCTCAATTGAATAGCCGAACGGCCTAACCTGGCACAAGGACCGAATGGCTCAAAGAATATTATAGGCGACGAACGCCCGCTCGGACATGCAGTCCAGTCAGTCGGACTTACTGCCTCCTTCGACTAGACTTGAAGGGAAGGCAAGTGATCCGGCAGTAGACCAAGGGTAGGCTGATTAAGCGAGCCGAGCATCTGGGTATGTCCGAGCGAAGCTAGGGGTAACCCATTCATGGGTTCAAGTTTCCGACGCCAGGGCAAGGAGATTGAAGAGCCGAGCGGGAGTACGCTCGGCAGAAATATGGGCGAGGGTGAAAAGGTGGCCGATCGGCTCATGCGCTCGGCCCAGGATCTGGGATATTAGCAGGAGCATGTCTGATGATTAGGCCGTACACAAAATCGCGAGATGGAGGATCTTAATGTCACATCAACGTCACATCAGGGGGAGGTGGGCGCAGTAGCAGTATGGTCTCAGGACGTTCCCCTGACAGATCCATATTCGGGCATGATCCTTCTGATAAACTCATACTTGAACATGGTCAAAGGTATGTGGTTGATTTGACCGGAGCATTCAGGTCTCCTCCAGAGGTCTATATAAGGCCTCCATTTCTTCACCGGAGGTATGCGAAATCTTAATTGGAGAACCACCTCTTTGTTATCCCTCGCCTAACTTGAGCGTCGGAGGGTCGTCGCCGGGACACCCCTCCCGGCTCGGTTCTGTTGCAGGTTCACCGGAGCATTCGAGGATTCCACAGGAAGCACCACGTGCCCAGCGTCCCTTGACTCCTGATTCGGACAGGATCAACTTTATTGATTTTGAGTTTGTTGAAACTTAAATTGAATTTTAGTTTAACTTTGATTATGTTAAGTTAATTTTGGGTTAAAATGAATTATTAGGATTAATTAATGGTAACATTATTTGAATTAATGTTTAGTTTAGAGATTTTAAAGTTATTAGCTAATTAATAAAGGATTAATTTATAATTCAATGATTATTAATTAGGTTAAGAATTAATTTTAATTGCTATGGTTGTAGGTTGATTGTTAGATTAATAATTGGTTTAAACTTAATTTAAAAGTTAGTTTCAATTGAGTATGATTATTTAAGTTTAATTAATTAATTTTTAAGGTTAAAGTTAAATTAATTTATTTATTGTTTAAAGTTATTAAAGTTTTTTTTAATAATTTAATTAAGCATTAAAATATTTTAATTAAGTTTCAAAAATAATTTTTAAGTTTTAAAATAATTTTAATTAAGTTTAATTTTTTTAATTAAGTTTAAAATAATTTTTTATTAATTTTAAGTTTTTAATTAAGTTTTAAAATAATTTTGATTAATTTTAAGTTTTTAATTAAGTTTAAAATAATTAAGTTTTTAATTAAGTTTAAAATAATTAAGTTTTTAATTGAGTTTTAAAATAAGTTTTAAAATAATTTTTAATTAAGTTTTAAAAAGAGTTTTAAAATAATTTTTAATTAAGTTTTAAAAAGAGTTTTAAATAATTTTAATTAATTTTTAAAATAAGTTTTTAATTAAGTTTTTAATTAAGTTTTAAAATAAGTTTTAGAATAATTTTAATTAAGTTTTAAAATAATTTTAATTAATTTTTAAAATAAGTTTTTAATTAAGTTTTAAAATAAGTTTTAGAATAATTTTAATTAAGTTTTAAAATAATTTTAATTAAGTTTTAAAAAGATTAAGTTTGAAATTATTTAACTATTTAGTTTAGTTTGAAATTAATTTAATTAAGTTTGAAATTATTCAAGTTTGAATTTTTGAAAAAGGTTTTTGAACTCATGTTAGATTCAAACTTAGCTTTGGGTTAATCAAGCAGGCGTTCTAAGGATAAGCTTTCAGTTCAGTGGCGAGGCATATGGCCTTCTTGTGTATCAATGGTGAAGACTTTCCAAAATGTTCCCACCCAAAAAATTTAATACTAAATTTTGGTCTAACTAGCTCATGTTTGACTGGGGTAGCTTCAGTCAGATCCACTATGTCTAGTGCACCAGGTAGAATTTCATATTCAGCCTAGACATGCCTTCGACAAAGTTTCCTTGATGTACTATCATCCCAATCCATTCTGGTGCTATGTTGTAGGGTTTGATAAACCTTTTTAATCTAACCATTCTAACCATAAAGAGAAGATGCATGACATGGCAGATAACTATGTATGATCATGGCAAGTCAAACAATTCAAATAAGTTAAATTATTGTTGTTGAATTGTATTTTATTGTTTTTGTTATTTTTGTTATTATTGTTTTATTATTATTATTATTATTATTATTATTATTATTATTATTATTATTATTGTTCTTGTTATTTTTGTTATTATTATTATTATTATTATTATTATTATTATTTAGTTTCATAATTAAAAGATACATGATTATAATTAGGTTTGTGGAGATTTTGTTTTAGATTTGGTTTTGATTTATAACTTAAATCTAGATTTGGTGAGTTGATAAAATTATTAATAATGTTTTCTAATTTATTAATTTTGTTTTTCAAAACATTATTTTGTTTTTCTAATTTTCTAAACTTTGATTTATAGTTTAGTTTCTTATTTTTATTTAAATTTTTTTGTTAAATTATGTTTATTGTTATTTCATTCTAGATAATTATTATTTTGATTTAAGTTCAAATTATCTTGAATAAATAAACTTTGATTAACTGAATCGGGGTCTTGATTAAGGTTTGAGTTGATTTGATCAATTTTAATTATATTTGAATTATTTAATTTTTTATTAATTAAATTAGTTTTGTTAAGTAAAGTGGGATTTTCATGCATTTTTAGATTCATAGTACAATTCAAACAATAAGGATCTAAATCATACAATTTTTCATGTAACATAAATTGTTTTACCTTAATTGCTCCCCCTGAATCCTTGGGTCTTCTCTCCGGACATTTCCTTCCCACTCGGATCATCTGATGGAATCTTCTACACATCATCCGTCAGGTATACCTAGCATACATTTACTTTTCATAAAATTTTAATTATGCGATCATATCTAACATGTTGTATCTTTGTATATGTGTGATGTATGTGATATAATAATTAAGAATTATTATTATTTTAATTTTTAACTACGCATGTTTACGAAACGTGTTCTAGCATGCACCCGCGTCGTGTTACCCAACATGTACTCCTTGTTTCAACTGCATGAGGATGAAGATACCTCCACTTCTAGGATTGAGGGGGAGCGTGGATCATCAATGTCAGATCAAGAAGAAGTCTCATCATCTGGATTAAATGAAGAAAGTGTCGCCCCTACAAGTAAAAGTATAGAAATTTCAATTGTTAATAATAAATATCATATCATTTGTTTTGAGTGTAGGAAAAAAGGGCACTATAAGAGTAAGTGTCTCAAATTGGTCAAGAAGAAGAGTTAAGTGGTACCCGAGGCTAAGGAGAAGCCAAAGAAGGTCGGTCCCGTGGTACACAAAGGCAAAAAGCACATTATGTGCTTCTCTTGTAATCAAAGAGGAAATTATCAGAGTCAATGCCCAAAAAGGGAAGAAATCAACTAAGCTTAAAGGAGGAAGCATTAGTCAAGGGGGAGATCTCAAGAGCAAACCCAAGGTATCATTTATTGAAGCAATTCCTTTAAGTAATGATAAAAAGTATGTTAGGAATAATTTATATCACTTTAATGCTATTTATCATGAAAATAAGAAGCATGATAGGGCTAAAGAAAAATACGTAGCTTATCATGTGAAAACTACCTTACCTAAGGCTAGGAAGATAGATAACTTAGGCAATAACTCTAAGGATTTTAGTTATTCTGAATCCTCGCCTCTACTAGTATCCATGCCAAGCTATCTTCGAGGCGACTTCAATAAGTCTAAGTTGTGTCTCGGCTTCAGTACTAGCCAAAGGTAGGAGACGGTTAGATCCGAGAGAGGGATCACAATCCGATTTATACCAGGTAATAATTGCAACCAAGCGACACAAATCAATTGATGAGCAACTATCACAAAGTTGTTGTCCGACGATGACAAAGTCACTGCCGGTGGCTGTAGTCGACAGCAAAAGCCTCCACTGGCTGACGGTGAGCTGACAGAAGGAGGTCCGACATCTATCGGTCAAATATGTTCACCAACGGTGATGGAAACCCCCACTGCTCGTTGGCGTGCGGCGGCGGATAGCAAGAGGCACCGCCTCTTGTAGTTTGGGTGGCGACGGCGATCTCCGCTGGTGTGGACGGCTATTAGTCGGTGAGAGGGCCACCAGCTAGTGTCAGACGCTGGCCGGCGAAGCTCATCGGCGGTGACGACGCAGAAAAGAGCAAAGCCTTTTCCATTCAGTGATGTGAGAACGAAGCAGCAGAGGGAAAACGCGAGAGGGAAAGAGAAAAGAAAAACCCTTTTTTTCTTTTCTCAAAAGCCCATCATACGTCTTTTTTTTTCTCTTCTCAATATCACAATATATATATATATATAATATCTCCTCTTAAATATATATATATCAAAATATATATATTTCTTATTAGTTTGGATCAAATCCAAAAACTTACCATCCACACCAATAACCTTAAATTTAGTTCAAAATCAAGAACTCTTTTAATTAAAGAATCAAACAAATTTGGTTTATTAATTTAAACTAAAGACTGTCCAACTCGTCTTCAAAAGATATGAATCATGTGCACTTCCGTTACGCCATTTTGATTTCATATTTGCCCTCGTCTAGTCCAACCAGACTTAATCTCTCTTAATCTGAGAATCCAATTTTCAAACTCATTTTATGTCTCTTAGATAAACTCGTAGTACATGTGACCTTATAGGTTTCCGGTTATGTTGGTTGTCCATAATTAACCATCAATTATGGAACGATTATGAGTGGCACCTAATAGTACATCATAATCCTCAATTAACCAGAAAATCATAGGTTGATCTCGGACCACTTCCAAACCTTTCAGCAACTACAATAAGTCGTGCTATATTTATTTCACTTGTCTCATACCCACTTGATTCAGGACATGGTCTATGTGTCAGTCCTCACTAGGCTGACTACGTCACACCTAGCCCAAGTAATACTTCCTCATTCTGTGGATTCAAATTATTTTGACATGTGTATAAGAGTCTCATACTCTTAACATGTGATGCTTTAGCTAAAGATTTGAGTAATAATCCTAACGAGTGGTCATAGGGTATACGTCTCCTCGCAAGGAGTGGTGAATCCTCTGTGGGCTATCCAAATACCTTCGGGCACTTTGACTTATACCCAATCATCCCGAGTCCGCATCTCTAAGGAGATGCTTGCTTAAGATGTCAAAGTATAAGCCTCCATGACCAAGGTGACTTGTATACCTCAAGTTGAAAAAAACTTGCACTCGAGTTACAGTAAGAACTTCATTGACATATCTATATATAGAGAGAGAATCATATGAAGTCTTACAGTAGGTCACTCCAATAAACTAGTTACCATAACTAGCATCCACGTTTAACTCTTGGCATTCCAATATCTCCAACAAGTGAGAAACAGCTGCTTAGTTAGACCGATTATAACCCGTGCTAGTCTATTAGAATTGATGATATACGAACTCATCAATTCATCGACTAGGGAATATTCTAATATATTCATAATTGCATATGTAGAGATACTCACAAGTTATGATTCAATCACAAGTTCTCTCATGCTATGAAATGTATTACGAGCATTCAGTATGTGAGTTTAAGATCCAATCATATACATAAAGAATATGCACTCAAATAGTGACTCTATATTTATCAAATAAATAGTAAAAATCATAAGGCGATTGTCTTAAGACATCCCTCAAAAACTAACAATACACTCCTTTGTTTTTGTCATTGCCCTCTCTTGAGGATGGACCTTCTTCAATATCTTCTTCTTGGTGATCCAATGAATTACCCTCTTTGGATTCTTCTTGATTTGGTGTAGTGGAGGGTTCTTCATGGATTTTTGCCAACTTGCTCCAAAGCTCCTTGGTATCTTTATAATCTCCGATTTTGCACACAATAGTTCTAGGCAATAAACTAACTAATAATTTGGTTACCTTGTCATTTGCCTCGTACCTTTGAATTTGCTCATTGCTCCATTTGCTCTTATTAATGAGCTTGCCCTTATCGTTTGTTGGAGCTTCGAATCCTTCTATTAGAGCAAACTATTGCTCTATTTCCACCATAAAGAAATTTTTATCCTTGATTTCCAAAGATCGAAGCTTGTTGATGTGAATGGTGGAGGTGCCCTTGTGTCGAATCCAAGTCCATCTCAAAAATTCATTTGAAGTTGAGCTCTTGTGATGAAGTCTTTGACTTGATAAAAGTTGGCTTCAACTTATTCCTCTAACTCGTTGCTCTTTTAACGATGATTCCGGTGAAGAGCAATCTCACTCTGATACCACTTGTTAGGACACTTCGAAGCTAGAGGGGGGTGAATAGCTTGTTACGCTTGTTTGCTTGCTTCGTAGATGTTGATTTGCAACGGATAGAATCGAAGTCAAGATCTCCAATGCTAACAAGTAGATTTACTTGGTATCCAGCTCAAGAAGAGGTGACTAATCCAAAGATCCACACATAACGCACTCTCCACTATAAAAACAACTCCTTCTCGGAACAATCGGACGTGGAAAAGCCTTGTACAACACAAGAATAAGAATACAACTCTAAACAAGAAGTAAATGTAAAAATATAACTCAAGACCTCTTCTTGCTTGATCTCTTGTTGCTTGTGGATGGCTCTGGACCAGTTGAAAAGTGCTACGACACTTATCTTCCAAAGCTTAAGATCCGGCAAAATGTGTGGAGAATAATCGTGTAAGCACTATTGAGAACAATGCTCAAAAAACCCTTTTTTAGGGTTACCGTTGGCACTTTCATCAATTAAGAGACCCCTTAATCGATTACCACGTCAACAACCTATATAAACGGCTATATTTTCAACCTTAATCAACTACCCTAGTCGATTATGCATTATTGAATCGATTAGCCTGATCGATTTAGCAACCCTTTGTTCAATCGCGTGAAGCCCCGTAAGTGATTAATCCTTCTTGTTTAATCGCTTACCAAACTCTATGTGCCTTCCGCAAAATCTAACTTAAGCGATCACCCTGATCGCTTAAGCTTCAAACAGATTCTTCTGTTTGACGCAGAAGGCACCATAAGCGATTACCCTAATTGCTTATGGTATCCTAATCGATTAGGAGGCTTTTCTCGTGATTCCAAGCTTAAGCGATTACCTTAGTCCCTTAAGCTATGGTAATCGACTAACTTAGTCGATTACCAAATACTAACTTTCCAACCGAAGTCTAGGGTTCATTTACCCAACATCCGGTTAACTTTGACCTGTTAGAACTCTTCTTTGCCTAGCATATGGTCAACCTTGACATGTTAGGACTTCTTCACTAAGTGTCTGGTCAATCCTTTGACCCATTTAGTATTTTCTCCTTGTGTCAAATATCTTGTCAATCCTTTGACCTACTTGAACTTCCAATCACCAGGTTTCCAGTCAACCTTGACCCACCTGAATTTTCACATGTCTGACTTCACTCACCAGGACTTTCACAACTGTCTGGCGTCACTCATCAGGATTTTCTTTCTGCCTAGCTTCACTCACTAGGGCTTTCACCTGACTTCACTCACCAGAATTTCCCAACCAAATGTCTGATTAACACTGACCCACTTGGATATTCATCTTCTGTCAACTTTCCCGTTAGACTTCCTAGTCAAGTATCTAGTCAACGTTGACCTACTTGACTCTTCTTCACATCAAACTGGTCAACTCTTGACCAGAGGAGAATTGTACCAACAATCTTCCCAAACAGATAATTACAACTATAAGCTTTATACATTATCAAACATCAAAATTCAAACATCAAGATTCAAGCTTGAGTTAACTCAAATGTAGTCAATCTGGTCAACCTTGACCCAGGGAAAATTGCACCAATATATTGTTGATGTACCATTACTCGGGGAAAAAAAAGAGAGGGTAAATTACTAAGCTCAAAGGGAAGGAAGGCAAAAGGTTGATTAGTTAGAGGTGAAAATTAATAAATAAAGTTGAAAATAATAAAAAGGGCCCAGATTGCTCATGTTTTGTTCCCCTTTCTCCTTTAATATCATCTCAATTTGCGCTAATGTTAGTTATCCAAGCTCGGATTGATAGAAGAGAATTTCATGTTCCTAAATCCTAATCCTATTTTCAGTCCTCACATTAGAGTATAAGAGAACTACACCGAGAAGTTCTCTACGGGGGCAAATATTATAGAGCAACTTCACTAACTTTTTGTTCTTAGTAGCTACCGCCTTTAATTACAAGGATTAATAATCCAAAATTTTATTGGGGTCGGAGAGGTCATCTCTAAACTCAATGGACGTAAGTTGAATTAATTTAAAAAAAAAAAAAAGATAATCCAAAGAGAGAGGAGCCTCTTTCTTCTACCATTCTAATATTCTCTGCTCTCGTCTGACTAAGCATCAGGTATTCATCGGGATTATACTGATACCCTCTGACTTTGACCAACAAATCTTCAACTTGATATGGAAAAGGCGAGGAGCATTTGACCGTCAGCGTTCCAGAAATATTCAACTGAAAGCTTCCAAATTTTCCCGTATCACCATCCAACAAGCAACTTCTCTCAAAACTTGATCAAGCCAACTAGAAGTACATAGCGCACAGAGAAATAATGGAACGGAAGGCGAAAAAAAAATACAATAAAAATGTTTTTAAAAAATTACGAAGAGTATTGTGATTTGATCAATCTGTCAACATTGAATATTTAATAGAAAACTTGGATTGGGTAGCCGTGGGCCAAAGTTCCCATGGACAAAAAAGCTAATGAGTTTATACCGATTCAGCGTTGGAACAGTCTTATAGAAACGGCAAAAATTGCAGGGATCGATTGCTGATGCCTTGATGCTGTGCTTCTGAGATTACCCTTACGGACTGATTAGGGTAGGGCTAGTGGGGTACTTTGTCGGGCCCAACTGTGATGTTTGCGTTGTTCTTTGCTTTTATAAATGGCCTCTCCCTTCTACAGACTACAAGACCATCGGTAGGCGAGTAATTGTGGAAGAGGACATCTAGTCTCTATTTCTATAAAATCTTATGCTCTTCATGAAAATTCACATCAAATTTTCATTCAGCAACAGATAAAGAACCAACCCAGTTCTTGATTAGATAAGGACACTGGATTCAGTCAATGCTCAAAAGATAGTTAACCTTGTTAGTCGTGGATTCCTCCTGTCTTTTCTTTTGGAAGACAAGCATGCCAACATCACACAATGAAGGCCACAGAGTTAAAAAGAACTGAAAAAGAAAAAGGAAAAAAAAACAAAAAAAGAGCCAAAAGACGGAGGGGCCACACTTTCTCTCTTTAATTACCTTTAGATGTCATCCACCATGGTGTAATCCTCAGCTCATTGCTATAATCAGCTTCCTTTCTATCTTGTTCTAATTTTTTTATTAATGTTGAAAAAATAAACAAATGTGTGTGGCTCATCTTAAGTTAGATTAAACCCTAACTGACAGGATAATATCTCTGAAAAAATTTGAAGACTTGTGAATATTTTTCTCAATATGATGATTTGAGATGAGCAAAGAGTACAAAAAAGAAGGTTCCAGTAGTTGAGATGGTGTATGCCTTTCAGATTATTCTCTGGCAAAAGATGAAAAAGAAAACAAATAATGGCACTGCTCTATAGATGAATGAATGAATGTTTTGGAAACTAAATGGAGCAAATAGTAGAAAAGATAATTGGCCGAGTATACAGACCCACACTAGAGTATACATTTTACTGAACTGGCCAAACTAAGGCGTTAGTAGAAATACATTCAAGGCGAAGATGAAAAAACAACTTTATCATGCAGATTTCTTCAATGAGAAAATACAGAATCACAGTGCACAGAAAGACCTTAAACAATGGCTCAAGAAGGCATTTGGATGGCTACTTGGTACTAAATTTTGCACGCCAAAGCCCCACACAGACCAATAGTTTTTCTATCGCTATCTTTTTCTATTACTCAGGAAAAACTCAAAATTATCCAGTCATGAATGCAGCCTCACCTCAAAATGATTGACAAGGCCCAACCAAAAAAAACCTCAATTATTTCCGTGACTACATATAGACAGACAAGGTATAATGACCGATAGGAGCCAATTTGTACAACCAAATAAATGAAATTTGACCCTTTCCTTCAAGTATCAAGATGCTGTACACTATTTACTATTTGGGGTAAACAAAAAGGAGCTGGAAAAACTGTAATTCTGATGGGAAGTCATTTAGCTACCATAGCAAATGTCTCTCTCTATGTGGACCTGTGGTTGTTTCTTTCATTAGAATTTGGAGCTGCAATAGAAGGGATTGACTGGGAAGGTGGAGCAGTAAGTGCATATGTAAATCTTGATGATGAACTTTCAATGAGCCCAGCAACACCAGCAGCAGCGAACTGGGCATTTGAAGGAAGGAAAAGATCGTGCTTTTGATTTTTATAAGCACTCCATACCTGACGAAGCAGAAATTAATGTTGATAGCTGATAAATAAGTTTCCAGAAAATCTTATAAAACTGATTTTCATAATAAAAGTAACACGAAGCAATTCAAGCAATCTCTCCTAGACAAGATCTCATTTGCCACTACCTTGTAAAGCTGTAACACTTTTAGTTTCTGCTATTTAGTTGACTTAATTTTCCTGTAGGGTTCAGATGTTATCAGCTAAAATCCAGAAGCCACATGTTATACAAACACAAAACAGAAATAAGCCATATGTTTGAATCATTTCTAGGAGACTAGTGGTATTTAAACTAGGCAAAAGAAAGCAGTGCTGTAACAGGAGAAACAAATGATACACTTCCAGCATAGTGAGCTAGAATTTTCTTTGGCAAATATATTCCAGCATAAAAGATTATTTACAAGTTTTTGGTGAAAAGAAGTTTTGTCAGGATGAGCCTATTTCAGAGCTCTCAAAAAGAAAACTGGATAAACTACTTAATATCAGTGTTCTCTAGATGATCTTGTCTTGTAGAAGTAGCATGACGATTCCAATTGGGTATAGGTTTTTGTTGGTTTTAACACCCTCTCCACGGAGTTCACAGCTGATGACTGAAGGAAATATGCCTAGTATTCCATTGCTTTGTCTCAAGTGCTGTGCAACTAAATTACATTGCTTTACCCTGTGTAAAATCAATCATTCCTTGTAAGTAATTGATGCGATTGTGAAGGACATGGACATGGTTAGAACTTCTCCATATTTGTCCACAATGTGATCAAACTCACACCTTTGATCTTTGCTAGATTACATAATGAGTTACTGGTTAACAGGTTTATGGTTAATTTTTCTGTTGTTGGGGTCTTCTCTTGATCTCCTCTGCTGTCGCCTGCAGCAGAGAAGAAAACTAGCAGTGGTGAGTCAATGGCAAGTGACTGCCGATGGTGAGCAACAATGAGGGATAAAGTGTTTGAGGTATGCATCGCATATGCTTCCCAGTTTCGTGACAGTTTTTTCTCAAAATAGAAAATTTCAGCTGTGACACCCCAGCATCACACAAAATTCCAATCCTATTCCTTGCTTTATGTGAGGATGTATCGTCGTTGAATAACAGATTAAAGATATTTAAACACTCACACAATCTTCCACACATATAGAGGGTGAATAGTGCCAAATCAAGGCACCAAGTCAAAGAGAACAAGCAAGGTCAGACACCATCTCTGCTAGGGTGAAAAAAACATAAGAAGTCAACAAAACAAGGCAAAATGTATGGGGGAGGGCCTTGTGGCTTCTTGCAGACCTCAACAATATACTATATATGATACTTTTTTCATGAAATGGGTTTTCATGATGCCACACTGCCTCTTTGATCACCACATCTTCCTCTCCTTTCCTAGTCATGTAAAATGGCATCAACTTGTACCAACATTAATTGCATTGCACAAGATTGAAACCATCACATTCCCACGAACTATAGAAACTGCCTTGTTCATCTTGCAACCATCAATACTGTGTGTAGCTATAGCTTTCCGTGATTTGATAGCAATGGATGGAAAAATAAATTAACACCTGAAAGTTTCCATCTTAATCTTATAGATTTATGTTTCACAAGCATCTTCCTTCTGGACCTTGTCAAAATATTGGCTTTGTATCCTTCGTCCACAAGTATTCAAGCAAAACTGCCAATCTGTAAGGTTGGAAAATAGTGGCAGCTTCAAATAACTTCTAGAGTCAATTTTTTTTAATATGTTTACATCTTGGAAGTATCTATGAACTTTGGAATACCTTTCAAAGATCACTCATTGATATACTGCCAAGTGCCAACTGTCAATGTCGAATATGTATCTAGGTACTTCTAATACATATTCTAGGCTTTCAAACAGCTATTCAACCATTGAGATGCTGTCTACTCACACCAAGTGACCAATACATACAACTTTTTTCAAATTTTGAATGACGTGTCTACCAATCTAGAATAGGAGAATACATATTCTTTTCTTTGCCTGCTAATGTGCTTCAATACATGAAGGAACAGAAATCATGCAGCTTTGGACAAAAAAAAGCATCTCCTTCTGACCAATGTAACAGAAGTTTTGATTGAAGGTTATTACACAACACCGTTGATAAAACTATTGATCAAGCTCCAACTCAGGATCAGTCTCTTCCCTCTACTAATTTTAAATATTCTAGTAGTTCAAAATTTGTTGAAAATATTTGGTGATAAAACCTACAGTAATCCCTTTTAGCAGGCATCAGAAAACGGAACTGATGCCTTTGTTGACATAGAAGGGTCTTAAATTCACACATGGATATTGGATGATTTGCAGTTGTTGAAACATGCCAGCACCTAATTAAGATCCTTAACCACAAGACCATCACCATGGTATATCAACTCAAGCATCCACGACTGGTTCATTTTGCCTTATATACAACTGAGAGATTACAATTGCATTCCTAAATCTCATAATACGCTGGTATTGAAAGAATGAGAAACTTGGTACACGGTGTTGAAAGAATGAGAAATTTTGTTGTACCGTGGGAAATGAGAGTGAAGAATATTACTATAAACATTTTGATATGGAGGGCTCTTCATCTACCTCATCCATACACCCATATTGGCTACCCAACATTTGGATATATTCACTCCAAGTGGACACTTAACACACTTGGATATATTCACTCCAAGTGGACACTTAACATTTCTATCAATCACTTGTAAAAAATTCTAAAAATAGCCATGTCAGACATTCAATTACATACCCATGTCAATACTCGTACCAGAGTCCAAGTAACACAGACTATATATATATATATAGAGAGAGAGAGAGAGAGAGAGAGAGTTATCCTGGTAGCCCTACGGGACATTACGATAGTGTAGAATGTTGTATAAAAAAAGAGTAAATGGTAAAGTGAAATATTGACAAATAGATAAGTGAACTTACATCAGAACCATCTAAGATTTCTCGAATTCTAGAGCAATGGGCACCTTCAGTGGCAAAAGCATGCAAAACCTGGATCAAATCACACAAATCAAAGTATCAAATTTCAATTAGAGATCAGTTCTCTTGTATCGCTAAAATATTTGTTATTAAGACTTGGAATCTACAGAAGCAAGTGGCATGTGAAATCGGTGTACAACTTATATTGTTCCCCTGATATATAAATAGAACCATGAAATGATTTGAGTAAAATTGGCTAGTATTAAAGCGTGAGAATGTTCTGTCTACATTCTTTGCCAATAACAACATCCCAGTATATTTGTTTTTTCTGTTCAAACGCTTGTTGAAGTTTTGAACATTTGAACTTCCACCAGTGGAAGCTGATACAAAATATAAGCAGGATCTGATGACTCTCAACGATCCTTAGTTAAAAGATTATAGGGGCAAAGTCAAACCTAAGTAGTTATAGTGGTTTCAGCTGCATCCAAAATTATTATAAGGTCAAAAATGTGTAACTTCCAGAGCATTTGATTGCCTTGTAACTGGTTATGTATGCAATCAGCAACCATAAGCAAATGGCATATGAAGTTAAGCTGTCTGATTTTCTGCAAATGCCATTGCGATTTTGTAAAACAATTTTTTAAATAACACAACTGTAAGTCCATTATAATTGTTTTAGATGCATGATATAATTTTTGCAATACTAGAACAACGACAACCAAGCCTTTATCCACTGTGTGGAGTCGGCTATATGGACAATACAAATCAATATATATTTTTGGAATGTACTTTAATTATTTTAGTTTAATATTAGAAAAATTAAACACACTTTTTATTCAAAATTTGTATTAGATACTATATCTTTCTTGTATTTTAATTACAACCAAATTAGGATGTAGGATATATATATACATTTTTTCTATTTATTTTTTATGATACTTTATCCTTAAGATATTTTTAGATTAGTTGCAGATTGCAAATAGAATCTGCTACCATTTTGAATGGCAGATCCATTTGTAGATAACAGGGCAGAAATAGGCCATTTGATGCACAGATGCTATATGCAGGCAACCAAATGGCCCCTTCCTGCAGAGGAACACTCAGATATCAACAAAATGACACAGGGCTTTCAGCAAGCAAACCTCTACTACAAGTACTCGAGCAACTGAAGCATCAGTTTCACTCCACTTCATTTCTGCACTCAATCCATGTCGTCCACCAGCTCTCCAATCAAGAAGGCCAAGAAGTATCTCAACAAGACCAATCCTACAGCATACATGCATAAATAGATTATTAGATAACATTATTTAAAAAAAAAAAAAAAGACAGCATATTAAAGGTACATCACATAATAGTAATTCATATCGGCATCTTCCATCCTATGTTCAGATAACAGATAATGTCATTTGAGCAGGTTCCTGAACAATCTGATAAACAAAGTAATCAAGCAAACAAATGGATGAGTTTGTCCAGTTATTTGTTGAAAATATTGTCTGGCCTCTAGTAGTGAGCCTTCATTATGTAACATTTGTGAAAATCAAATGCCATTATCATAACACAAGCCATGTTTTTCCCAACTGTTTGGGATCTTAATGTGAAAAACAAATGTGCAACGAAAAAAACACTAGAATCAAACTGAAGGATTATAATTTTAATTTAAAAACATTCTTTTGACTTATATAACAGTATAGAAAATATGAAATGTACTAGTAAGATTACTTAATATTGTAGTTTTACAATTCCTTGGCTTTTGAATGTCTGTCTTGGCACACAATTTGGCATTATATGCATTATCTGTATAAGATTACATCTGTAACATTGTCTAAGGAAGATATTATTGGAGTTGGTGGTATTTCAAAAGGCTATATCGACAATTACTAAAAGAAACAATTATATAACTCCAGTGTGCAGCCAAAAGAAAGACCAATCAGCTAGTTTTTCATCGCATTTAGATGAAAAAAATATTCCAGAAGTAAACCTGACAAAGTTTATACAGAGTAACCCAATTGAAATGCATTCACTGATTTATTAGTCCTCATTTCTATATCATGGAAGAAAGCTTGCTCTAGCTGAATCATCTTGGTTGATGTTAATGCAACCCTTACAGAAAGAAGAGGAAAATGTAACTAATTTTGCTGAAACTTACTTCAGTGCCTGTGCGACTAGTGAATCTCGAGCACGATTTCCAGCAACAACGACACGCTTTAATGTTTCCAAAGCTACTAAACCACAGTTTTGCCATCCAATTGCTTTCATGAGCAAAGGCACAACCTTAAAGAAAAAAAGGATTAAAAAATCAATAAACAAACAGCAGAAATGCACTATATACCTATTAGGAAAGTTGCAATTCTGCAAAAAAAAAGGTTTAAAATAAAATGTAAAAGAAACCTTAAGTATTGCAAAAAGCAAGAAATCTTGTGAAAAAACTAATTTTTTTCATGAGTATATTCCAACTGGAAATGTCTCTCACTAATCATGTAGAAACAAAGAATATTTAGTTGTTTAAACCAACAGGTTTCACTGATTGACCGCGCTTCTCAACATTTGCCAAACAATCAGCTATACATACTAACAAAGAAAAGAATAAAAATGGGAGTGCTAAATGTCTACCAGATCTTAATGAATATCTTTCCTCAGTTAAAGGAGGGGTTTTAATATATCAAAGATGACAACGTGTTGTAAATATACAGTAGTGATCCAAGAACGTTGTAGGAAGTAGGAACTATGCCTATCTAGATACAAGGCCTAACAAAAAGTGTGTATATATTGCAAATAAAATTTTGATATTTCATAAACTTTGTGAAATAGTTATCCCAGAAGGCTAGAATTACAAATTAAAAAATGGAAATTTAAGGGAATATAAAGCACAATAAAATAGATAACAACTATCAACCATAATAAATAATGTGTTTCATGTTAGTTAGTTAGTTCATCAATGCTTATGAGCAGCCTAGCTATTAGCATGCATTTACATTCTGTACCTGAGGGGTCCCAACACTAGTAGTTGCCATAGCTTCTGCACAAGTTGTACTAGTTGCCAACTGGTGCAGTATCCATAAACAACCATGACGTATATTTTCTTGAAGAGTCCGACCACTGGAGTCTGTTTGTCTATCTGTTTCTTCATAACCATCATTGCTATTATTCAACTCTATAGGTGCCATCTTTTTTCGGCTTCCTTCATGCTCCATAGCAGCAACTAATTTCGGAACGTATCCAAGATAACCGACATGGTCTGCAAGGGCAGGGTGTACGCGTAGTAATGAGAGGATTGCATCAGACAGTGTTGTAGGAAGTTTACGATCAACAGATCTTGGGTCATAATGGAAGGCAGCAATTGAGGAAATATACTGATCCAATAGTCCTTCCAGGAATCTCTTTGGGTTTCTCAAAGGAAACTTAGGATCTTTCAAGAATATATTTACATAAATACCACCAACCTGCATCCACGTAAAACATAATTATAACTGGAAACCAATAGAATACACGAACTTTATGGTTACCTGAGGTTCTCTGATGGCCTGTTGGCCTGATGCCTGCTCAGGAACATCCCAATCGTCAAGGCAGCCTTTCATTTGATCCTGGTAGAGATCTGATGCCATAGTTGACAATTGTGCAGAAAGAGAAGCCGCCATACCTGGTGTCCACACAAGCTCAGGTGTTTCTGTTGTTTGTTCAAGAGCCGAAATTATTGCTTCACCAGGTCCATCCCTGATACATGATACTAAGCCATCTGGTAGAAACCTTGCTAGTGTTATAGCTACTCTAGGGCCATGCATTGGCTGTCCAACAAGCTTGCTCAACAAGGATGCAGCCGCGGCTCTTTGCTGGAAAGGAATTTCTTCTGGAAAAAATGAAACTACCATCAGAAATATACAAAGTTATTGCAACATAAATTTGCACATCTGAGGATTCCAAGACCTACCATGCAAATAACAGATAAAGACTGATGCTCTGCAAGAAATCTAGATTGATGAAAAGTTCAGGTAAAATGTCTCAAGAGACATGGCAACTCTTGCACCATAAATAGCCAAGTATCAAGCGTGGGTGTATATGATTATCTCTCCAATGTTATCCAAAAAACAGTGCTCATAGAGCATTTCCTCTATATTGAGATATTTGTGGATGATGAAAAATAAAAATGAAATACTCTTACATCACAAAAAGCATTATTGGACTGACAATAATAGTACATTTTAGCCCTAATACTGGGACTCTTCATTTAGCCTCTCCATCCCATGTCTGACGCCCACGGCGTGAGTTGACATTTAATAGTTGAGACGTCTTAAAATTTTTAAAGATGGATGTGTCAGACACTTATATTTTAGCAGACACTTAGATCCACACGCATGTCAAATACTCATACTTGACCCTGAGTAACATAGCATTTTAGCAGACAGATTTATTTCAGAAGTAACAGTATCTTTATCCACCTTCTTATAGTCGTATAACATTTTCATGTCATCTCCTAGACAAAATATTTCAAATTTAAAAGGATAATATGTAAAAATAGCACAAATGGTGGTCAGAAAATGAGGGTGTCTATGAGGAAGAATGTGAAAGGAAGCATGCACTAATCCAGAAAAACTTTCCACCTGAGTGTCACTACATCAATTCTTAGATTTCACATGTTTTGCATCACACCAATAATTGTACTTTGAATTCATGCAATGCTAGTGGCAAGTATAATCAAGATTAGTGTCATTTAAAAAAAAAAAAAAAAAAAAGGGCAGCCCGGTGCACGAAGCTCCCACCATGCGGGGTCCCGGGGAAGGATCCATTGTACGCAGCCTTATCCTGTTTTTTGCAAGAGGTTGTTTCCAGGATTCGAACCCGTGACCTTTTGGTCACATGGCAACAACTTTACCGTTACGCCAAGGCTCCCCTTCAATCAAGATTAGTGTCATTTAGAAAAAAAAAATGTTCTCAGTAATACAAGGATGATTGTGATTCCCGCTGATAAGAAAAAGAGAAAAAATAGATGAATGTCATGTAGAAAAAAAATGTTCTCAGTAATAAAAATGTAGGGTGGTGGTGGTGAGGAGAGATGGGGATAGGATCTTACCACGCTTTGGCAAGATAAGTTCAAGAATGTACACAACTCCACCATACTTTGCTACAGCCCAGGCAAGCTCAGGAGTGCTTGCCAAAGAATAGAGGACAGCAAGAGCCCCTACCCTGCAAGCAGGACTTTTGTGGAGTAGCTGTAATAAAAGAATTGCATTAGCCCTTTCTGCAACCATAGCTTCCAGGCAAGGAGCATGAGTTGTTAAAAGCAGAAGCACTGTAAGACATATTTGAGGAATATTGCTTTTAAGTGGAATATCAACAGTGACGCATTCAAACAGAGGTGCAAGCTTTTCTTTGGTAGAAAACATGGAAGCCAAACCAGGTTTGCTTGTCAGTAAATTCTGCAGCAAGAAGAAAATGGTAACTAATATTATATCGAATAGCTCAAATGCTTCAACATGTCACTTGGTGTACCCATACCTGAAGAGACGTCAACCCAGTTTGAAGGTTCATTATTACTTCAGGTTTCCCTCTCCTTTCATCAATGTTCAATGCATCTGCTTTACCTTCATTGGCTATCATATTCATTGTATCATTTTGATGCTCAGATGGCTCAGGAGATGAAGAATTATTATCTACTTTACAATCAGCAGGTACATCTGATTCCTTGAGATTATGCACCAGTTCTGATATAAATTTCAGAAGAGAAACAGAAAAAGGCTCCGGTTCACCTATATCATAGTCCGGTTGATTATTGTAGATCCTCAAGTAAACATTGCCAACATGGAGCTCATTTGATAGAGCTTCATAAGTGAAAGATTGTGTTTCTGACAAATCATATGAACCATCAGGGCCTTGATTAGCCCGCTGTTCATCCACAAACTTGAGCAATTCAGCTCGAGTGGAAGAGTTCCAAATAATCTGCAAGAGGTGTTGTATATATTTATTAACCATAAAACATACCGACAGTTATGAAACTCAAAGGAAATAAATGATAACAAATAGCAATGGCAAATAGCATGTGTTTTATATGATGGCAGGAGAACTAAGAGCAGTTATAATACCAATAAAAAAATCTGACTCAAAATAAATCACCAAATAAACTTAACTAATTCAGAGGTCTGAAACATATTTTTTTCCTTTAATCTAGTTAATTATGAAGATAGCATAAAAGCAATTCTTCTGACATTCCTAAACAAGTCGATTTGGCATTACCTAGTTGAATGAGTGAATGGTATCAGTTAAATCTCTACATTTATTATTTTATGATTGATTTACTGAAAATATATGGATGGTAGTTTGCTGTGGTTTTGTTTAACGTTATGGAAGAAAAGGGAATTATTTCTAATAGGGTGCTCTACGTAGCCTCCTTCTACCCTTCTCTCGCGCGCGTAGTTTAAAAATATTGTAGAACCTCAACTTTTACAGATGTATTCAACTTTAGGCACTCTTAAAATTGACAAATGAAGTGGTGATTTCCTCTAACTACACCTTTTCTCAGATGAAATGACAATCAATCTACCCTTCTAACTATCAATGTGTGCGCGCGTAGTTCGAAAATATTGTAGAACCTCAACTTTTATAGATGTATTCTACTTTAGGCTCTCTTAAAATTGACAAATGAAGTGGTGATTTCCTCTAACTACACCTTTTCTAAGATGAAATCACAATCAATCTTTGTTTTATCCTCTCATAAAACACTAAGTTCCAAGTTACGCGCATAGGAGCAGAATTGGTGAAATAAAGCTTCATTGGTTTTGTAGGTGCATACAATGACTCCATCGTCAATTGTTTAACCAGATAAGTTCACATGTTATTAAGGTCATGCCTCTATACTCTGAACTTTGCACACGATCTAGCAACAACAATTTATTTCTTGCTCTTCTAAGAAATTGGATTACCTCCCCAAAAAAACAAAATATCCAGATGTAGAGATAACCTCAATCACGAAACAAAATAGCTTTCTGGATTCTTAGGGTTGTTATGCATTAGTCATGATGTGGGTTCTTTTAAAATTGGTTGATCACAATAACAATGAGATGTTGCGTCTGGTGAATCTGAGATAGTTTACTCACCAAACATTCAATATTTCCTCGGATCAGTTAGTGGCTCCCTGTCCTAATGCTAATCTAACAGTAGAATCTATGACCTTTCTATTAGTGTAGTCCCCAGCATGCCAAGCAAACTAGTGGCTCCCTGTCCTGAACCATTCATTTAGACACAATCTACCCAGTCAAACTATTGCCTCAAGCTAATCGAAGGAAGCAAAAATTATGACAATTGATAAGCCCCAACTATTTGATTTTAGCTAGACAGACTTCATCCATCCATTTAACTCAATAATGAGGCAAAAATAACACATGTTGCTGTAATAACCTTGAATCAATCCAAACAATTTCTTTTATGGGATCATTTGAACATGAGAAGCTATAGAAATTAAATATTTAAATTTAAGTAGAACTAAAACTGAAGATATGAAAAGACATTATATAATAATTAAGTTGATGGAAAGTAAATCTTTATAAGTGCTTCAAATGATTGATTATATTGTCTTATGTTGGGCAATGATAAAACCAAACGTACAAAGAAGTCAGTATAGCAGAGGAAAGGATATTGAAAAGGTAGTCACTATATATATATTTATACATATTATACATACAGAGATGTGATATGCTGGGCGCCTACCATGCATGCCCAGCATATGCGACAGGGGGGCACCCCCACGTGGGCCCCACTGCCCCCCTCTGTCGCATGCTGGGTGCTCACAGGAGGTGCCCAGCATATCACATCTCTATACATACATTATATATATGTATATATAACTTAAAGGTGTAACTTACAATGTATGGACATGTTTGAAGATGCATACATTATATAGTTAACCAAGCTGAACCAATTAGAATCAAAGATGTGAGGGATGAAGAAATAGCAAATATTGCTTAGTGAAACTATATTAGAAAATATGGGCATTATAAGATCCATGTGGTTGATTCCAAATAGTTAGAACCCAACACTTATTATTGTTCTCTGAATGTATCCTCTATTGAAACTAAATTACTTGCAAATAGTAATGTTATTTATTTTACTTTTCTAACAAGTAAACAATCCATCTATGCTACACTACAGTTTGTTGTATATGTAATTTTTCTGACTACCCAACACTTTGATGCATCATTTGGGTCTAAATAATCTTCCATATAAAGTAAGAACATGTTTGATGTACCTCATGTGCACCATGTATATTTTTTTTTAGAGCTTAGGGTTCATAATTTAGGTTATAGTATTTAAGCTAAAGAAATTTTTAAAAAAAATTACACATGATGCTCACAAGGTGAGCACCATAAGGTAAGTAGGCTAACAACCCTCTCTCTCTCTCTCTCTCTCTCTCTATATATATATATATATGTATATATATAAAGCAAGCTTTAATCTAGAAAAAGATGTCCTACTTGAAACATTTTGTATTATAAAAATATTTAGACCTACTGGGCTTTTCTGTAGATGGAAAAAAGAAAGAAAAGAAAAAGGAATGAGACACTCTGCTGAAAGGAGCAAAAGGAGACCTGAACTTAAACATCCTATGTGAGATTAAAGTTTGAGCAGAGGTCAATTAGACTAATGTGCAAAATGCCCTTCATTCTTGAGCAAATCAACTGTAGGCAAGATACCATGTTGATGAGGGAGAAGCATATCCAGCCTAGAATGACTTGCCCCAAAAACTGGCAACTCAGTTTGGAGGGTGTGCTCCCTTGCATAAGCACTTGAAAACTCCCTACACTATCTCATGCGGAACTAGAGTACGAGCAGAAGTCAGCTTCACTCAATACTGACAACATTATCAATGATTATTAGATTGAATACATTTTCAACAATATAAGAGAGTAAAATATTTCAAGGTAACCAATTCTTCAATAAAAAATATTGTAAAAAGTTGTGGAACCAGTTTACTAGATACTCGAACTTGTATTAGGATCACAGATTCAATTAAATTAAAGGTGCAAAGAAAGTTAGAGCGTTATGAAAATTTACCTCTGGAGTTTCCAAATTTGCGTTTAAATTTAACAGGAGATCCCTAGGTTCCTGACTTTTAAGCATGTTAGCGAGCTTAGGTGTAAGTAAACCCTTGAGTGCATTAGCAGCTAAATCATTACATGGGGTTGGCACTCCATCTTCAGAAACACCGCATAGTTTCGATAAGGCCTGACTTGCGAGTACTGCATGGATATTTTTAGCAATCTGAATACTAGAACCAACACCATGAGCCTCGTTCAAAGCATTCTCTTCTGCTGTAGAATCATACTGTAGAAGAAGTGGTAATAGATACCTGAAAAATGAAGAATTGATTCCATGAATTAAAATAAAAATCTATCGCTACCACTAAATCTTACTTCATGGGGGTGTCAATAACTCATCAACTTATTCCGAGAATGAAATTGGACAAATTTAAAATATTAACATTACTTCCACTAATTCAATGAAATGAATAGAAGGAACTTTGAATGAAATAATACCACAATAGGCCAGCAGAAAGTAAAGCATCCTGTGATCTAGATGATCCACATAAATGAGCTGAAGTCTGGAGAGCTGCATCGACAGCTGCTGAAGCAAATTCTAGTTCAGTACTGTGCACGATATCTTGTATAACACCTCCAACTTTAAGCATTTCAGCCTTTGCCATTTCAAACTGACTCACGACAGAAAAGGTGCGCATTATATTTGTAACAATGATGGCAGATGGTTCATTTGTAGGTGTTGTGGGTTGAACAACACACATGCAACGGGAAAGAAGGGTCGCTAAGAGGGGAATACCACCATCTCTGATAAGCTCTTCGCCATTTAGTGAAGATGATGCACACCTGATGTTCAGATTGAAATAATCTTAAGAGCAAAAAACAGAAGAAGATAGATGTAGATGAGAATAAAAGACACAGAGAATTAGATAAATTACGTCAGCCAAATCAGCTCAGAAGCTGCAATAAGTAGAGGGGCCCTTTCTGATGAGAGAAAATTGTTATCATCCTTATCAATGGTAACAGCGTTGAGCAACATAGGATAACCAGCGTACTTAAATGGCTCCAAGACATCACCATATCGTCTGTACAGGATACACTGCCCTTTCAACAAAAGTAACAACCTCCAAAGTTGTGGACCTTGCAATCCTTGCATGGCTGCCTACAAGCATCAAGTAAACATCTGTTACTTCTTCCTATGATAGAATAATCCAAACCACTGATTCTCAGCATTCTTGCATTGATTCCACATCTAGAATTCTAGGACAATTGCATTAGAAATCCATTCAAGTGCTTTAACCTTTTCAATTAACATAATCTAATATAAGCATACAACTACCTATATTTCATTTATAAACTCCATACTATTACAAGGACAAGATACCAATTATTAGTATCAATTTATACAGATTTCAAAAACTATGGAACATAAATTTCTCACATGAATTTTTTTTTCTTGTTAATAGAAAAATACTACATCACAAAGCCAGAGACATCAACATCTCAGTAATCTTGTTTTTGTGTATATTCCAGAACAAACACTTCCTGAAATAGACTTACTATAGCACTTCTAATATGATGGACAAGCTATAAGAAAGTATATAGACGGATCTGGTAAAACTCATGTACCTGCAACCTTTCATAAGCCTTTTGCACAGCAACGAATTTCTCCCTCCCTTCAGGGTTTTTGTCAGGATGATACTTTATTGCTAATTTTCGATATTGCCGTTTAAGCTTTTCTTCATCTATGTTTTCAATCTGACTTGATGTGCCCAAATTACCATTTGCAGTCTCTAAAGATTTTCTGTTCTTATCAATGACAATGTCATCCATGGAGATCTCTAATATTTTGCATGCCGCTTCTTCTGAAAGATCCATTGGACGTCGAGTTAATTCCTCACGCCACATAACCAGCAGTGATTGCAAAAATTCAATATGCTCAACAATGAGCCATTTGGGAAATCTAATCTCATCACACAAGTTTTTGAGGTAATAACGATGGCACCACATTTCATCTTTTAATTCTGGGTAAGTTACTGGGGGCATAGGGGCATAATCATACAAAGAATGACAATGCTGTGATAACTTCTGTGGAAAATCTCCAAGATGCTGTAAAACCTGGAAACATAGAGGAAAGGCAAAGAAAACAATGTCAAGCAAATCAAGTTATACAATAAACATGAAGTTCATATGGTTGACCTGTTGGATTAGGTTTTCTGCACGCATCTTATGTGTCCATATAATTTCTGGAGTATCAGAATCAGATATCATTGCTGCCGCAAAAGCTGCTGGTCCACTTCACTCCAGTACATATAACAAGGATTCTGGAAGAAGCCCACCCAGTACACTTCTTTTTGCTAGGGGCAACGATGAGGATACTGCCGCCTCTTCTCCACCATGAAATGCTTGGTGGATATGCGTCACAGAAAAGAGGTGTGCAATTGAATGAAGATTTGATCCAGGATAAGCTAGAGCAAAATAAAAGGCACCAGTGCTGTACAATCGAACCATTGCCTTGGGATTTCTAGTCACAATAGCCTTAAGCAAGGAAGCAGCTGCTTCAACAATGCTTGGTTCACCCATAAGAATAGCCTAAGTGATTTCAGAAAAAAATAATAATATCAGCATTTGCTCAATTGTAAATCCTTATTTGCATGTCAATGCTACCTTCAACAAAAACAAACTATCATATCTAGCCATCTGCAAACTGAACACAGAACCATGAAATAAAGGTTTTATCCATAAAAGCATGTGGAGAAAATGTGTTTCAAGTTAACTTATGCAGTCTGATATTTTAAATGGTTATGTGGGTGATGTGTATCTATATAGAAAGAGAGAAATAAGATAGATAGAACTAATATTATAACAACAATAATATACATAACAAGTCAAAAAAAAATGTGAGTGTGTGTCTACTATATAATATACTAAAATAATCAATGTAATCAAGCAATCTAACTAAAACATACCTTTAGCACGGGAAATTAAATTAATCATCTTTAGCAATTCAACATCAAGTTGTGTTTAATAGTTTATCCCAACAATTTGGGGATAGCTGCATTATTCTTGTCCCTCCATTGTCCTCTATTCAAGGCTATCTCACTAGTAATATTTAAATCAATAAAATAATTTTGTATTGTAGTTTGTCTAACACTTTAATTGGAACTTTCTCTACCTCCTACACCTTCATTCTAAGAGATTAAACTATTCTAACTATAGAATCAATCGCCTTCAAACATGTCCATACAATCACAACTAATTCGCCCTGTTTTATCTATTTACTAGAGCTTCCATGATTTACTATATCCTTTCTAATAACTCTGCACATTCTTAACATTCTCATAACTGCTATACTAAATTTTTGTAAGTGTTTTTTCTAACAACCCAACACTCCGTACATAAGTAAGGTTAGCTGTACCACAAGCAATTTGTAATTCTATAAAAGACAATTGCTATATGAATTTAAGAAACATTAAAATCATAAACACATACATATAGCGTGAAACCAACTAACCCAATCCCTAAACAAGAAAATTTCCATGTTGACCAAAGAAGCACATATAACATGCTTCTTCTCTCTCTATCTAGCAAAACTAGGTTAATTATATCAATACTAACTCAAGACATGAGTTGGTATTTCAACAAGCTAGAAATTGGTTTAGCTAGTACAAACCTTTGCAACCATGAATGACCACAACATCTTATTATAAGGCTTTTTGTAAAACAATGTATTAAATAAGGAACTAATTGCCCAAGTTTGATGGTTCGCCTTAACATCATATTTTTAAAACTTCTACATATTAAAAAGAGTCGAGCGACTATAAACTTATGTACTCCTGGAAAACTAGAGCTAGCTTCCTGAAAACTACCAGACTAAAAAGAAAATAACAAAATGATGCCCTAGAAGTGCAACTGGTAAAGAAAATTAGTTGTCAACTTAAAGTCAAGGCATCTACTAACTTGCATTTCACTTGAAGTCAGGTAATTTACCAAACTTGGATGATCTTTTGAGTGAATTGTGTAGTAAAAAATGGAACCTGAACAAGAAAAGTGTTCTTGAAATTTATTTCTCAAACAAATGAATTTTTGCTTATAGCTAGCTTATGTAGCACATTTGAGAAAACAAATATTTACATTTAAACAGTTAATAGACTCAAGTAAACATTCTTGTATAAGAAAAGTATTATAGGATATAAAAGAAGAAAATAATTAAACCACTTCTATTGATGGGGATAAACAAAGATGTCCCTTTAACTACATATGATAATCAATCACATATTTTAAATATGTATGTATTTACGCAGCTACTCTAGTTTTAAACTTCCAACACACACACACACATTTATCAGATAGGAAAACAGAAAAACTCAATGTAACTCAATCTCTAAGAACACTATACTTAAAAGGCCAAGAAATATTTGTTTTACAAACTTAAGAACAAAATGTCCTATCCTATGAAACATCTGAATATATATGATGAAACAGACATGAACGCAGATATTAATGTAGTCATTTATTCTGATGACCTACACCAATCACTTTGCATGACTTGAAGCTTTGAATAGAAACAAAAAGGGAAGAAAGATGATCCAATAATCAAGAATTTGGTCATTAAAGATTCTCAACAGTAAAAGAGTTTTGGTTAGTGTGATGATAGAAAGAAATTAAATGGAACTCTTTGGTAGGAAAAAAGCAAAGGAAAATTGTTAAGGTAAGTTGAGGTTGTAAATGACCAAACCTTTCTTCATAAATTTGTTTCCAGATTGGATTTACTCCCTCTAACCTTCATAAGCTTTTTGTCTCCATCTCTACGTAAGGTAATTAGTACTTGGTGTAAGTTATGGGAGTTGCAGGTAGCATTTCTGATTTTGTTTTATTGGGTTTTCTGACTTTGAATTTTTTTATTTAGAATTTTATTAGTTCAGTAAGGAATCAAATAAAAGTATGAATGAATAACACAGAATGCCATTAAAAGATAATGGACAAAACCAGTGTCTATGTGGTGCCTGGCTATCTAGCATTAAGAAATTACCTGAGCAATATGTGGAAGGCAACGAGGACTAGACAAAATTCGCTTCACCCTTGGTGTTGGCGTCACAATCTCTCCAGCATCATCAAGATCAGATCGTGCAGATACCATACTGTGCAATATAGCTAAAGCAGCCTCTCCCACCTGAATATAAAGAAAATTTCAGCAAACTATATATCGTCATCAAGATGAATTTATTTCCCACCATAAATTGTCTCTAAGTTGTAAAATTGCTACAGCTTGAAGATTTGTCCTTCAGACTTTTTGCTAGAAACATGCATGCCAAACTCTAAGGTATTTAAGAAACAAACAAGAACCACTTGAATATAACAATAAGTCACTTCACTACATATATGGGCTGGAATAGATAATAGGACGATCAGGATAAAATGGAAGCATTAAATGCCAATTCTAAATGGTGACAAACACAATATCCCAACATAAACAGAATTTGCATGTAATAAATATCAAGAAATAAGAGATGCAGATGCAAATAAACTACTTAGTTTGGTAAGCATCAAATAGCATATTCATCACAAATCATACATGAAAAAACCAGAAAAATTGGCATTGCCTGCAACATGTAGATGAAAATATCACAGTTCAAGGCTCACCATGCTTCTATACAGTTTCAAGATGTGTTAGTTTAAACAAGAATCTTAACCACTAATTCTCATGAGCAAAATAGAATTACTTGCCTGAATTGGAGTTAAAACAGGAACCCGAACAGCAAGTGCCCAACGCAGTTCTCGAATGTCACGCAAACGTTTCCAGTCAGCCATGCCAGAAGCCCAACACTTGGTAGTCCAATCAATATTTTTCTTGGACCAAAACCTTCTGATTGCATCTTTCTCCATTGGCCCTACTTTTGCTCCATCCTTGTCGATAAACATCCATTCCTTAAGAGGTTCCATAAAAGCAGTAGCAGCAATCAGATTGGATTGCAAAGGAATAGAAGTCCTCTCAGAAGCCTCATGAGCTGCAGTTAGGAGATCAACAGCTAAAACACAACCACCCACTAGAACACATGCTTCCACATTTGATAGATCCTTCATTAAGACCTGCAGGAAAAGCTAAAAGTTGGTCAAACATACTCAGAAAATAGCATTCAAAGAAAGGACAAATTTCACAAACATGAGAGCTAGAAGCTCAGTCCTATTAGCTTTCAAAACCTAGTATTGGAGTACAAAAACAAGCATCACAGATCATATTAATGACTACTGCATATAATGCACAACTCTAATGAAATACCAGTACAACTATCACGGGTAGCTCAAACGCATTGAGGATGATTTGAGTTGGACCATTTTTCAGAATTTTTTATGTAAGCCAATCTCCATGTATCAGTGGAGACGTCCACCAACAAGCGAGCTACTCTTTCAGTTGATTTCATTCATTGTCTCATTTCATTAAAACATAATAAAATGAGAATTAAAATCAATATTTCGTTGCTTTGCCAAGTAAAAGAAACTTGGAAAGGACAAAATGTGGCACAAATACAAAAAAAAACCCAAGAAGCTGACAATATAAGTATATAAACAGGAATTCTTAGTCCATAACAGCAAACTAGTATAGCATTGGGATATAGATAGATAACAGCATATTTGGTCCAAGGATTGCCTTCTGGTAGAATTCTTTCCAGCAGAAGGTAGTCTGATTCTATACCTATCTCTGCAATAATATTGTCACTCATTGTTATGGAAGTGATACACTTGGCCACAGTGAAGAACCACATTGCACATTGCACATTGCATATACAATAGCAGCAATGTTTTGTGTGAGGACCCATATGCAATTGGTTAACAGATGAGTCCAAATCAAATTGATTGAGTTAAATTCAACCAAACAAAAAAAGCTTGATTAAATTTGCCTCCAACCATGATACAAGGAGAGATACCGAAAAAGAATGAGGCAAGCAATGAGCAATTTAGCATGAGTATAATGGGAATATTTTTTAGTAAATTCTCTCTTAGACGAAAGCAATTTGTAATCTTTTTTAATCAACAATATATAGTTTGATATAATTGCAAGCGTTAAACACTTTAGGTACAAGTACAATGTAAATATTTTGTAAGCAAGCTCTCTCTTAAAGAAAAGCAATACTTGTAAATTGTAATAATTTTTTATTAACAATATATTGTCAAATATAGTTGCAAGCATTAAACACTTTAATTTTAACATGAGTATTTTTATAGTGATTTTGAGATTGATTGATTAGAATTTGTATGAGATAGATGTATAAGTTTATTTATGTAGCTTGCTTAAGCAAACTAAAACAAATTATATCAAATTAGGAAAATAAAAATAATGATAAAACATATGCATTGTTTAGGTTAATTAATCTTATAGAAGTAAATTTAAAAATATTTTTCTAAACATATCCTGATTATTTTATCAAAATAATTGGTAAACACATTGAATTTTGTCCCCATATATGCCTTCACCATTATTTGAAACTTTGTATTACACGAGCAGATACGGTCAAAATTTATTAGTTTGCCTAGGGGCCAATAGACAATTAGATGTCATGGTTGTTCTAACTCGATTGATCATTAGCAAACATACCCCATCATATCATGTGTTTGTTGGGCATGGTTAGACCACCTTCAAATGTTGGAATTGCTTTCATGACTTGACCAAAGACCAAGTAGCCATAGATGTGCTATTAATTCTAGGTTGTGTACTTGTTTAACAATTTTTTCAGGTTACAAAATAGCAAAAGTGATAGATGTAAATTTCACTAGTCTCGTTTTATTGACTTTCTCATTACTCATTTTAATATTTAAATGATTTTTTTCATTACTAGTGTATTGCAATCTAACTTCCTTTGAACTCTATAAACTGTTGTAGTTCCTAGTTGAGACCTCATTGAGAAATTAGTTTCTATTCTTTAATTTAAAATACACATTGGGCAGTACAACTATAGAAAATCCTATGTGGATATTCTACATAGGAGTCATCTTTCTTATATGATATGAATCTGATGTTAAGATATTTTGGAATTCAATGGGTTACTCAGTTTTGTTTATGAACTTATACTTAGAATCCTATTTGAGTTTTTTTAGTTTAGGTTCTACAGGACAGGAGCTGGTGGGTGGTGAAAGATTGTTAACATTTCTTTTCAGAAGTAGCATTTATCATGTTGTGCAACTTGCTTTCCAGGTTATGTTTGTTTTATCTGTATCTATTTGTATGAATGTCAAGCAACTAGAAAAACATATGATTTTTCTGTTTCATTCTTGCAAGAATGCAAGTGTTTCTTTGTTTATGTGCATGAGTACGCTTTCTAACCAGGTTTAAAGTTTATTTAGGCTCCGGCCTGTAGAAGGCAATCCACAGAACAATTATACTACTTTCCTGCAATAACCCAATGCTATAATAGTCTGTCCACTATTATGAACCAAATACACACTTTCCAGCTATAGCCCAATGCTATAGTAGTCTGTCCACTGTTATGAACCTATATACATACATTGTCAACTTTTATTCAGTTTTGAAGGAATATTACATAAAAACTTAAACACATTATCCTTTTCCAAAAGAAGAGAAGTAGAGCAGATAGTTAAGCTATGTAAACCTGTTCTATTATCATTCTAGTAAGGCAAACAAATATGAATGCCACACTTTTAATGGAACCTGCAATACTGATGGATCTTGGATGTCAAAGAACTTTGGTTTTTTCTTCTATAATCATATAAAGAATAAATAGATTCATAAAAACTAAGGAAGCAAATTGGTTGATGACTAAATATAGTACAGCAACAGTGTTCTCGAGTTAGTGAAACCACCTTTAAAAGTAACAGTAATCGGTGCCTCAATGCTCGATCATCTGTTCGGTCCAACAGGACAGTAATGTGAGCTGTACCATCAAAATGCCCAATGGTTTTGTAATTTTGTTCATACACAATGGACATTGCCCTTGCACAAAGCTCTCGAACAGCAGAACCTCCTCCTCCACCAAAACCATCTAATCTTCCCATATCACACCAATCATCTGATGATCCCAACTCATCAGGAATAGCACCATCAACGATAAGCCCAGTGTCTGCATCACATAAGAAACGATGGTACAATGCTCGGAAAAAGGCAACAGGGTCGCGCAAAGGAAAGTCTTGTGCTCCACAGCTGCTTCCACTTTCAAGCAGCAAACGCAGATAATACTGTCCCACACAGACTTCTTTTGATAAGCTGGGGTAGCTCACTAAAAATTCTGCATAATTCCATGAAATCTTAGGTGCATTATCCTGTCCATTATTCACTTCAAGAATAGCACCTTCAGGAAGAATATCCTCTGTTCGCTCCTTTTCAACATCCAGTTTATGAACTTCTGCTTGCAAAGCCTCACGAAGCTCTTGTCTAGTCCGTTCATTCCATATTAGATCAGCACGATTGTGATCTAGACCAAATGCTCTCCAGAATCCATACCAATTGCATAACAGCCTACCTGATCCAACAGGTGTGTTTTCTACGACTACCTGTGCTGGGGCAGCAAATTCAGGATTCATGAAACCAACAGAGTTTGCAGAATCAACCGAAATAGAAGCATTCAGATCTATTTTTTGTGTTGTAGGTACTTGATAAACATGATCAACATCAACCATCCCCGAAGCAGCATTATGCTGAACCCCATATGTGAGTTCACTGGGATGGCTTACGCCAGGGTTAGCAAATGGAGAAACCAAATACTGTCCCAAGTTTGATTCTTGGAAAGGTTTCAGATTTATTTGTGTCGCCACTGAAGCATTAGTTGAATCACCATCTTGAATATTTTGAAAAGAATGCATCCCAGGTTCCTGAGGCATAATAGCTCCTCCAAAATTAGATTTCCTCTGCTGAAATATGCGCCTTTGTCTTCTCTTCGTTAAAGGTACTTCTTCGTTTAATTGGTTCTGATCTTCAGAAGCAGCATCTATTCGTGTGTGCAAATAAGCAACAAGCCCAGGAGGAATAACTCTTGAAAGCAAATCAAGAGCGGGTTGATAAGAATCTGCCCAAAGTGCTACAAGTTGTCGACTAACATCACGGCGCTCCCTAGTAACAATAAAAAAGGCATGCAGCAAGTGCCTCAAAAGAGCACCATCTCTTAAGGCAGCATCACGCATAGATTCTGCTGCAATTGCATCCTCCTCTGCTATAGTACGCATGATGACAGCTACTGTCTCTCTCACACTTTCTGCAGGGTGCCCAAATAATGCAAACAAGCGACAACGTAAACCTGCAACCTGACGTAGCAATTCAACAAAAGTAGTGTGCTGAGTCGTTTCACCTTGTGGTTCACAAAGCATAGCTTCAAGAACTTCCACAACGGACATGGAGAACAATGGAGAAACAGATGCAGGTTTTAATCTATTTACAAGAACAGTCACAGAATTTTGATGTGCGAATAAGACAGATTTAGTATGCATATAAGTGGCATGTGTCTCTCCTTTTGAGTCGACCAATATACTGGAATCACCAGGACCACCACCTATAAGCATTGATACCAATCCAGCTGCTTCAGCTGCCACACCTTCTGAGCCATTTCTTAGTAAACCCATTATTCTTGCAACTGCAGCAGGAAACGATATAAGATGAGATGCTGCAGCTCTGGATATAAGTATCCTTCGTAAGCATGCAATGAACCCAATGATTGTAGCTGCTGCTTTGGGAGACAGAGGGGGAAGTGGAGGAGCATCCGGAGGAAGGGTTGGTGTGGCTGGAAGCATTGTGATCAATGCCATTAAGACTACCTCAGGCACTTCAAGATTAGGAGGCACTCCACTATATGCTATACAAGCGTTAAATTCCCTTATTCTGCGCCATAACCTAGCTCTTGAGCCAGGGATTGTACCTGCTTCACCAACAGCATCTTTTGCAGCTGCAGCTAAATGTTTCAAGTGCATGGATGCAGTTTCCATATCAGAAACAGGATTCCGTTGACTAAGAGGAAGCAGCCGCGTCTGAAGATTAAAACTAGCACAAGGAGGATCTATACGGTGACCAGGCATGGTCAATCTTGGCAATATAGGAACTGGACTCTGGCTCTGCATGATGAGAATCAATCAGATTATGTGGTAGAGTCTCCTTTCTTAGATTTAAAGAGCAACTAGTAAGAGATGATCAAACTAGATACATGGTGGAGAGACCAAAAAAAATAAAGCAAGCTGATAGCTTCAGAATCCTTTCACATTAGACAAAAATTAGGACTTGGGTGGAAAAATAACTCCGCAAACCTCTGATTGCAGAACATCACGCAATGCTGCCAGTAAGTTGTCACGAGAAGTGCTTGCATAGACCTAATTTAAGTAGCATATGAGAAAATTACAAAAGAAACATATATGTTTGTAAAACTACAGTTTCTAACACACACTCAAACAAGATTACTTACATGAACAGGGCATCCATCACTGAACTCAACTGCAAACATCTGTGGTTCTTCAGAAAACCGAACAAGAGAACTTACAACAGAAAGAGGACGAATAATGACAGCCTGCAAAATCCAAATTTGCTAATATTGTAATCCAGACAAATAGTTCAAACAAGGAATTCTAGGTATCGTACTAGGTATAGGGATGGTTTTAAGAAGCATTCCAGGCAGACCCATAACTATGTATGAAATAGGAGATATCCATATCCATTTGGCTATTGAAGGTGGGCTATATGCATTGCAGGTAGTCCACTATGCAGCAACTCAAACAAATGCAATTCCAGTACATCTAAACTGCATTGGATAGAACCAGACAAAATCAAATCATTATTTTGTTTGATTTGACTTTTTGTTGGCTATCTAGTATTTACATAGAATTCAACTAAGGTAGATAATTGTCATTACTCATGTTATATTATATGTAATGGCGAGCAACCATAGACCCATAGCCAAATGAAGCATTGATTGCCCTAAAAAAGATCAAATTTTCATTTTTGTGCCGAGAATAACCCTTTTGCATAAATTATCTTGTAGGGCCCTTATTCTAAGATACTCCCAATGCCCTCCCCTAACCCTTGTTCAGAATTATTTTTTAGCAAAAACTTGATTGACTGTCAAAAAAGGGAAAACAAAAAGGTAGTGCATCCTAAAATTAAATAACATCTTTTGGTACTCAAGCAAGATTAAACCAAAAGTTGGTTGAGTGCCAAAATAGAGCTAAACTGTAGTCAATCTGACCGATAAAATGTTATTTATAGTCAAATGACAGATTTCTGGTGACTGTTATAAGCATCCAACAATATTTGGCACTAAAGCTTGATATGCGATGCTAGAGGTACATTTGGTATCCTTAGTGCATGTTGTGACTATTTGTCAACCCTACTGAAATTTACACATCATTATCTAAACTTTGATTCTAGAAATCGCATCAGAGGCCCTAAATAATCATAAGATGCATCATGTTTTTCCTTTTCCTTTTTCTTTTGGGCACTTAAAAGCTTGGTTCCATAGAAGGATTGGGCTGATGATAATTTAGAAAAGGGGGTCTAGGTGGGTAATTTATGGCGAAAAAGTCTTTTCAGGCAAAAACCAAAAATAAGGGACTTTAGGGTGATTTCCCAATTGATTGAATCGACATACAAATACAATGTTAATTATGGATTTTATAAGTTGTTTTACAATATGGATTGAATATGCTCCCACACATGTGCACACATATTACATTTGTGTTATGCAGCAGGGATCTGCATAACACCTGCATACATATGTTTTTAAACTTAGCTTCCCAATTAAACAAGGAACTATTTCATTGCAGATATATAAGTTGGCCATGTCAAATAGTTCAATGCCATCTAAGTACCTCATAGTTATCTGGGCGTCTTTCAATAATTGCAAGTTTAGTGAGAATCAACTGCCGAGATACAGAATCCCCATGTTCTCCAAGGCCTCCTTTTGGTCCAATTCCAAGATTTGGACTCTCAACATTAGCTGTGCCCTTTGCAGCAGAACGCAACCTTGTTACTGACCATTCCCCATAAGGGTTGTCATTTGCTCCAACTGCCTCCTTTGCTGTAAGACAAGTATACTATTGAAAAAATTAAACTACAATGATAATGTTTATTGGACTAGAGAAAGCAACATACAGAAGCAAATCATAAAATGATTCCAATAGATTTCATTATTCATTATTGCAAGAAGAAAAAAAAGGACCTTCATCAAATTATAATGCCCAAAAACCCATCAAAGGTAAACAAAAAGTACGGAATCCTAAAATCCATGAAAGTCATTTGCTCCTCCAGAATAGTACATTTATTCAAGTAATAGAACAAAAATGAATTAGACCCGCATGGTTAATTAGAACACATATGATTCAAACAGATGAACCAGTAATTCATTTGCTAGCCATCATGATATATTGATATGTGAAGGCAATATGTGGTTGAGCCCTTACATAATGCACATTGTAGGCAGATGCATATGTAGTATATTGACAATGATGTAGAACATATGAACTCACATCTACTAAGACAAAATAGAACCCACATGGTTCCAACAGATGTACCAATAAATCATTGGCCAACAACAAATCATTGGCCAATGATCCTGACATGTGCAGGCAATATGCGGTTGAGCCCCTGCATGATGCATATTGTATGCAATATGTGGTCCATATTTTTTCAACAAATAATATTTGCTACATTGACAATGATGTAGAACAACAGCATGTGTCAGAAAATCTATGAGCTTACATCTATTAATATAATATATGAAATTAATAAATTAAATTATCAATGTAAAGAAAATTTATATTTATCAGTAAACTAATAAATTAATCATTTTAAGCAATGCATTAACTTCCTACAAAATATTTTGCATATGAATCTAAGCAATACCTGTAATACAAACACATACAACAAAGAAAACTATCATATCATTGTTGTTTGGACATCCCTTCTAATGAAGAAGATAGTAAGAAATTTAGATAGGGCAGAATGGACCATTCATTTACAACCTTTTCAACTAAGATAAGTGTAAATTGAATTGAGCTACTTAAGTAATTTGCAACATTAGTCTTTTCATTTATAATTTTCTTTAAAAAAATAGTCACTTATTCAATCCAACAAAAGCAGCACGTTAACATACAAACAAATGGCAAAACAAAACAGTGCATCTGTTTCAAAATCAATGACGCTTGGTCTGTGATTGTCTGGCTATGAGCCCTCTGAACATTGTATCATGCCCTAGTGAGTAAAACAAACCAATTTTATTTTTTATTTTAATTACATGTGCATGCCTTGAGTAATCTAGATAAGATTCATTTTAAATTCAAAGGTTCATATAAAGGACTTCAAGTACATGCTAATAAGAAAACAAGAGGTTTAGAGGATTATCAAGAGTCTACCTCTTTTGTTTAAAAAATCCACGACAGTCATCTTCTGAGAACTGTCAACAGACAATGACAACCCAACAGTAGTTTTTGCAGTTTTAGTCTGCCAAGATATCAGACACAATTCCATAAAAAAATTGATCGTATATTTGACAATACCAAAGACCCAAAGGAAATGGGAGGAAACAGCATTCTGTAGGAAACAGTGTTACCAGGTATGATACAATTGCAGAATTAGAAGTTCCAGAGGCAGCTCTAAAGGCTTTACTTTTTCTCCCATACAGGGGGCATAAAACAAACCCTCCCCAATCTGAACTGCTATTTCCATAACTGTCTGTGAGGAGTATGATTGGGGTAGAATCCATGTCCCTAAAATCCAAACACCACCGAGGATCTCCAGACTGTCCTTCAATAAGTTCAACACCAGTAGCTGTAACCTTCAATTTCTGTAGGACATACATTGCAGTGATGTGAAGGAAACACTATGATTGCCAAACAAATAATCACATTCTATAGTGCAGAAACAAAGTTTTTTTGTTGAGCTATAATTATTTTACAAATCTGAGTTTCTTCATTTAGAAATCAACACGATACAAGCAGCCCAAGTTAGCATAAAAAGCTATGTCGTGGTAGACACCAGGAGAAATACTATCCAACATTTACCAGGTTCATAGCAAGCGTTTTATTAGACTGTAAAAAAAAGATAAAGCTTTGTAACCTCCCAATCAACACAATCATCACTTAGAAAATCAATACCAATCAAGAATCTAACAGAAACATATGATTATTGTACTCGGACATTGGATTTTACATATGTAAACAATGTCTAACAATTCTGAGTTAGAAGCAGTCTTAGAAGTGTCAACCAGAAATTGTAATAAGATCACTCTACATCAGACAGTATAAACAACATAGTAACGCCCTTGAGTATTGGGCAAGAACAAACAGCAGATAGAGTAATCTTAGAAGCAGTCTTAAAAGTGTCAAACAGAAATTGTAATAAGATCACTCTACATCAGACAGTATAAACAACATAGAAACGCCCTTGAATATTGGGTAAGCACAAACAGAAGATAGAGCATTCAGCTAACTATTCACCGTGATCATATAGCTAAGAATTCGAACTTACATATGGAACCCATGTGGAAGTCCTTCTCCGTAGATGAAGCACTGGGAATTCCATGATCGGTCCCAACTTACCCCACCTGAGACGGTGCAACAGTGTCAGGACGCTCGCCCTAAACCTCGACGAGAACTTCATAGCCTTGAACTTCCCCTTCCCATCTGTCCGTACGCTAACGGTGAACTCCTGCGAGCCGATATCATCTCCCCGCCCCGACACAGGAGCCGCCCCCTCGAAATCTTCCGGGGCATCGTAAGAATTGGTGACAACCAGCGTGGTAGGATCCAGCGTTATGATGGCGGAGCTGGAAATGCACAAGATTCGCTTGTACCGGCCGCGCCATGAGTGTTTGACCACCATGTACCGAGCCAAGTACTCCGGCTCCTCGGGGACGGCGGGGCCAGCGGGGGCAGCAACCAGCGCTGGAGATGTCTCCAGATGAGGCGCCGGATGGTGGTGGTGGTCTACTGACGGGGAGGCGGTGGTGGCGTAGCGGCTGACGAAATCCATAGGGGGAGGGGGGAGGGACTCTAGGTATCGGGTGCGCTGCGCATTAGGCAAGAAGGGGAAGAGCCGTGAGCCCGCGTTCGCGTGGAACGGGCCGTGGCGTGACTGAGTCGCACCCAGCGCTGCCGATCTCTGGCGAGGCCTTCTTGGATATTCTTGTGCTCCTGCGCCGCCTCGTGGATCGGTGGATCAGCTTCTTAAATAAAAACCAAAAACAAAAACAGATAACAGGATCGACCTCTTCTTCACGCCACCTTCGTCCTCCGCGATCTCGTCGACGGCGTTGGGGAATCCGGTGGGAATGGAAGTTGCAATCGTCGGCGGAGGTGATCGAAGGTGTGTCGAGAGCTGGAGATGTAAACGGGGTCTTACTGATTGGGAACCAGTTATCATTCTTATTCCATTTATTATTTTTAAATTCGTATTATTATTTTTTTCTCACGCCAATAAATATTGTTTAATAAAAAATATTAAACTGGGTTTATATAGAGTAATAAAAGCCTATCGAATAGTTAAAAAAATCTTTATATGTAGTATCTTATTCCTTCTTTAAATTATATAATAATACTTTTCTAAATTTAAAAAATATATTTTATTTTCTAAATATTATAAATAAAATGAAATAAAAAAATTAATATATATAGTGTATTGAAAAATAAATGTTTAGTAAATTTTTTTATCTTAAATTATATAGTGAATTTGATGTGAATGAATTCGGAATTCATGTGTCTCTATGTCTCTTTGTTAATCAGATGGTTATGATATTTTTAAGATATATATAATATTTCTTTTGATGTATACATTATTCTTGAAATGTAATTTAGTCTATCCAATTAATGAGTGGGACAAAAGGGAAAGAGGATCCGAACTCATGTGAATGCACTAAGAATGGACGACCAATTTAGGCATCATTTTTGTGTTGTGTCAAATCAAACACGGCGTTAATAACCATTGGTCTAATTGGCGTGTGCCAAGCCAAACAGTTTAGGCTTATGTCTCATTGGCTTATGCTCGGGTTTGGTAAGCTCCCAATTAACTTGTGCTCTATCTTTAAATAAAATTATATAAGAGAATAAAAAGTGTATAAAAATTAAAAAATTATAAAAGAGAAATATAAAATATCAGAAATAATTCTTAAAGATTATTTTTTTTGAATTTCTAGAGTATTTTTTGTTTTTTTAATAAAATAAAGGCACCTTATAAAAAAATTTAAAAAAAATTTATTCCTAAAATTTCTTATTCTAATATTATTACATAATTAATCAAAATCATTATAATAATAAGTTTAACTAAAATTTAGTTTATAAAATAATTTTAATTAAAAATAATTTTGAATGTAGGCATGTTTTTTAATTCACCTAAAAATTAACTAAATAATTTATAATCATTCATTTTTTGTTTATAATCTAAGTCAGACTAATTTTAAAGATGATCGATGATATTAAAAAAAATTCTATCAGTATAAATTTGAAAGTACAAATAATAATCTATATAATATGGCCAGTAAAAAAATTATATTTATCATGATGATAAAAAATGATTATGCTCGTCTTAGTGCTCTCGTCAATTTATCTCAGGGTCAATACGGAGGAGGTAAATCACGGATGACTACTAGTATTTAGAATAGTGATTAACGCATGAGAGAGACATTTATTTCGACTATGTCGAGATTTAAATCTCTGACCTTATAATGGCAGCACCTCATGCACTAGTCATTAAACCATTCCAAGAAAACAAAATTATATTTGTCACTGCATCATAATCCATAGCATCAATTCAACTTTCTATAGAGATAAATCAGTCACGTTAAATGTTAAATTAAATCAAATGAATATATGTCCTTTTATTTTTTTATTCACGTAGCAAAAGGTAATTCACTTGCCTCCGATGTCCGTGCCAACCTATCCCTAAGTCAATACGGAGGAGGTAAATCATAGTTGACTACTAGTCATTAGTGCAAATGGTCAAGGCATGGAGGAGGACATACTCGGGTATACCGAGTTTCAACCCCAAAACCTCATATGGCAACACCCTATATCTAAATCATCGCATCAGCCTGAGGGAAAAAAAGATATAAACAAATAATGGACTTTTGAATATACACGCCCTGATTAAATTGGAACAAAGCAATCACCCAATGAACTGGTCCTCAGAGTCGATCCTAGTTGTTTAAAGGCCTTGGACGAGACTATTAACTATGCCCTAATTTATCCTTCCATCAATCTAAATAATAATTATTTTAATTTATAAAATTTTGTTTCTAGAAATCGGATAAGGAAATAAGATTTTTTGTTCTATGACGGTTATTTATTTTTTATTTACGCATAAATTCCTATAATTCTAACATAAAAATTAGAATGAAACATCAATTCTAAAACTATAGATATAATTTTTTCCATTCTTACACTATTAAATTGTTTAAGAATAATCATTCTATTTGTAATCAATTTCAGTTAGAATGCAAGAGGTATTTACAAAGAGCAATCATTTGAATTTTTAACAAAAGAACACTGACAGTGAAGAAAAATTTAACTCAAAAATACAAAGAGATAAGTAGAGTAATATAACACAGAATCCTGACACTAATATGGAAAATAATAAAGAAATGCAGTCTAATCAGCTTACCTCCATAACCTTTATTTTCAATATTAACGAATCTAGAAAAATGAAGAGAACATCAGAAAGACCTGTCACAAATATATTCAGTTTGAGTTTGAGCAACTTAAACAATTTATTCAATATAGTAGTTAAGAATTAAAATCTTTTTATGAAAAAAATAGCATTGCTTATATACTTCATTTGATAAGAAAAATTAAAACTCAATATAAATAAATTAAATTTTATGTATAGGAATCCTAGCAATAAAAAAAATTAAAAACACTCCCAATTTTAAAATTTCAAATTGACTAAGGCATCATGTGGTGAGCAAAAACTTTCTATGGAGAATGACCTACTTGGTTACTCAGTATAGAAAGTAAAATAAATTTTGTTTATAAAAACTTAAAATATTAGTTCCTCAAAATTAACACAAACATTCTAGTTTGTTAGACGCCTCCTGTTTTTTTTAAGAAAACTTGTCATTTATTGGTAAAACAAACACTATATTAGAATTTCAGTATGGAGTAGCTTTATCTAAAGAGATGTCTCCGAAGACATCAAAGGAGATAGAGGAAATGAAGGTAGTTCCTTATGCTTCGATTGTCGGAAGCCTAATGTATGCTATGCACGAGATCAGAAATCTGTTTTGCCGAGGGCATAGTTAACAGATATCAAAGTAACCCTGGACAAGGGCATTAGACTATGTTAAAGCATATATTGAAGTACCTTAGAGGTGTTAGGATGTATACTAAAAGCCTAGCTTTTGGTATAAACATTTATCTAGAAATAAGAATTACATTGGTCAAATGTCTACATTTATGATAAATGTAGTTGTTCAATTAATTTATACTGTAGATAACATGGTGTGTGGTGTCACACACAGAGGATCATGTTATCAGTACCTTATAAATTATAAACAATAGCTCACGATCAAGATGGAAAGGAACAAACCATTGGAAGGTCGTAGTGTAATTAGGTATTAGTTTATCTTAACTATATAATTACACTAGTACACTTAGAGTGTATTGAGTAGGACCATTAGAGGTCGTTTCTTTTTATACTGACTTTATAAAGGAACAAAGACCTCAGTTATTATGGAAGTGTGTGCTCTTAATCATAATATAATAACAAGCACATATATTTGATATTTATTTCTTTAATTTATCAATGAGTGAGATTTAGTTCGATAAATCAATAAGCCCGATAAGTTGGGAAATGATATCACTTATAGTGTGTGTTGTTGATTATAAAATAAAACTGTGCCCTAGTAATCTAGGTTGAGAATGTCCCCAAGAGGAGCTCATAAGGATTGTCATGTTAAACCCTGCAGGTGAACTTAGTCCAACATGACGATGAGGTTGAGTGGTACTACTCTTGGACTAAGATATTAATTAAGTGAGTTGTCAGTAACTCATTTAATTAGTGGACATTCGACATCTTAAACACAGGGAGACTAACACACTCATAATAAGAAAGAGTCAAAAAATGTAATTTGGGATTGGTGCGGTAGTTCAATAATAGTTCTCTAGTGGAATGAATTATTATTGATAAAATTAAGTTGTGTGTTCGGGGTGAACACGGGATGCTTAATTTTATCGGGAGACCAAAACCAATTTCTCCTCTCAGCCCCTATCGTAGTCTCTTAATTATAGAGTATTATACCCACCTTCTTACCAATTCTATAGGGGTCGACCAAGCTAGCTTGGAGACCAAGCTAGGGGCGACCATGGCTTGGTTCATGGGTGAATTCATGTGGCCGGCCCTAGCTTGAACTCAAGCTTAGGTGGACGACCCTATTAAAATAAAAAGGAATTTTAATTTTTTAAAAATTTTCGTATGTGGATAACATGATTTAAAAGAGAGTTTAAAAATTTAAATCTTTCATTTTATAAGATTCTACAAAAGATTAAGAGAAGAGCTAAATCTCTTTCCTTATTTGTAGATTAAAAGGTTGATTTTAATTTTGGTAAAAACTTTCCTTTTAATCATGTTCATGATTTAAAAGAAAGTTTAAAAATTAAAAATTCTCTTTTATTAATTTCTACAAAAGATTAAGAAAAGATTTAATATCTTTCCTTATTTGTAGATCGAAAGAAGATTTTAATTTTTAGAGATAACTTTCCTTTTTGTAAATTATCCACATGTTTAAAAGAAAGATTTTAATTTATAAAATTTCCTTTTTATTAACCAATCATGAAGGGATAAAAATTATTGGAGAAATTTTTATAAATTTCTGGAAACAAATTAGGAAGTTTTAATTTTTGTTTTAATTAAAACTCTCCTTTTTTGGGGAAAGAGGTGGTCGGCTATTGTAATTGAAAAAAAAAAAATTGTTTTAATTAAAATAACTTTTCTTTTTCATGGTAAAGGAATTAAGGAAAATTTTATTTAAATTTCCTTATTTGTCAAGACCAAGGATTATAAAAGAGGGGATAGAGGTGCCTTCATGGTGAACAACTCTATTCTTTTTTCCTCTCTTTTCTTCCTAGGTGTGGCCGACCCCTAGAGTTTCCCCTTCCTCTTCTCTCTTCTCCTTCTTGTGGCCGAGACTTCATCACCTCTTGGAGACATAGAAGTGGCCGAATCTAGCTTGGAGAAAAGGAGAGAAAGGAGGCTTGTTTCTTGCATCCCTTGGAGCTTGGTTGGTGGAAAAAGTTTTTCATCCTTTGGAAGTTTTTGCTTGGCCGAAACTTGAAGGAAGAAAGAAGAAGGTGCCTTGGTGGTTCTCATCTCGGAAGATCATTGCCCACACAATGTCCGAGATTAGAAGAGGATTACAATAGAAGATCAAGAGGTCATTGAAAGTTCACAAAGAAAGGTATAACTAGTAATTATTTTCCGCATCATTCTAGTTTTATTTCTTTGTAAAAAATACCAAATACAAGAGGCATATGATTCTAGATTTCGAATTAGTTTTCGATGTTGTGTTCTTTTGTTTTCTTTTCGAACTTGTGCTTCGATTATTCTTTTTGGTTAACCTAGAGTCATTTAAGGAAATTAAATATTAACTTTCCTTAAAAGGTTTTGTCTAGGCGGTGGTGGTTGCTCCCATATCCAAGAAGGTCATGTACCTCGTCATGCAGTCCTGGAAGCCTAATTTGGAAATTAATATTTAATGAACTTTGTGACCTAGGTGATTTGGATTGAACGTGTTAAGTTCCGCAGGAGATCCAAATGTAAACCTAAAAGAATATATAAGTTAAACTTGGGATCAAACGTGTTAAGTTTCGCAGGCGATCCAAGTTTAATTTAAAAGAACACATGGTAGCTAGGAAAGGTTCAGATCATGTACAAAATTTTTGTACAGTGGAACCATTAGGTTTTCCGAGTAGCAACCAACAAGAGGCACTAGAGATTATATGCTAGCTTACAAGGCAGATAATTTGGTCCCTGTGGGTTGCACGGATTTTGACTTCCAATCGGATAGGGACAATAGTAAGTCGATCTCGGGGTTTTATGTTTACTTTAGGAGTTGAAGTCATAACTATGGAAGAGTGATAAGCAAAGGTACTTTTTCAGACTCCACCATAGAAGCTGAGTAAGTAGCAGCCTTTGAGGCAGTCATAGAAGCTGTATGGCTCAGATACTTCATGATGGACTTAGACATGTTTTCTGGTTTGCCCAAAAATTATTACAATTTATTGTAATAATAGTGGTGCGGTAGCAAACTCGAATAAACCATAAGTCCATAAGGCAAGTAAACACAATAGAGCACAAGTATCACTCAATACAAGAAATCGTATAAACGAGGAGAAGTTGTTGCCTCCTAGATTGCATCGAGTGATAATCTGGAAGATCCTTTCACTAAGGCCCCTAAGGCAAGAGCTTTTGATGGACATGTTGAAGGTTTGGGAATCAGATGTATGGCAGGATATATGGCAACATAGTCTTTTAGTATAAGTGGGAGATTGTTAGAGTGTATACTAAAAGCCTAGTTTTTGTATAAACATTTATTTAGAAATAAAGAATCACAATGGTCAATATCTATATTTATTTGTTAAATGTAATTTGTTCAATTAATTTATATTGTAGACAACATGGTGTGTGGTGTCACACACAGAAGATCATGTTGTCGGTTCTTTATAAATTATAAACAGTTGCTCACGACTAAGATGGAAAGGAATAAACCGTTGAAGTAGTCATAGTGTAATTAAGTATTAGTTTATCTTAACTAATAAATTACACTGATACACTCCAAGTGTATTGAATATGATCATTTTAGGTAAGTTCTTTTTGTATTGACTTTATAAAAGAACTAGACCTTAGTTATTATGGAAGTGTGTGCTCTTAATCCTAATATAATAGCAAACACATATATTTAGTATTTATTTCTTTGACTTATCAATTGGTGAGATTTAACTCGATAAGTCAATAAGTCCGATAAGTTGGGAAATAATATTACTTATAGTGTGTGTTGTTGATTATAAAATAAAACTGTGCCCTAGTAATCTAAGTTGAGAATGACCCCAAGAGGAGCTCATAAGGATTGTCATGTTAAACCCTGCAGGTGAACTTAGTCCAACATGACGATGAGGTTGAGTGGTACTACTCTTGGACTAAGATATTAATTAAGTGAGTTGTCAGTAACTCATTTAATTAGTGGACATTCATTATCTTAAACACAGGGAAACTAACACACTCATGATAAGAAGGAGCCCATATGTAATTTGGGATTGGTGCGGTAGTGCGATAATAACTCTCTAGTGGAATGAGTTATTATCGATGAACTGAGTTGTGTGTTCGGGGCGAACACGGGATAGTCAAGCTCATCGAAAGGTCAAAACCAATTTGTCCTCTAGGTCCCTATCGTAGCCTCATTAAAGCCTAAAGTGTATCCAAATATAAGCTCATCTTGTGTCCAATAAGGGGGTCAGCCTAATGCCTGGTGACCAAGCAAGGGTCGGCCACATTGTCCTCTTAAGGGGTTGGCCCCTTGCTTGGTGCCCAAGCAAGAGGGGGTCGGCCACATTAATTCAAACAAGGAGGGGCGTTTTGAATTTTTAAAATCTTCTCTTTATCGAAAACTACAAGTTGTAAAAGAGATATTTTAAATTTAAAAACTTTCCTTATTTGAATTAGGCCACATGTTTTAAAAGAAAGTTTAAAAGTTTTAAAATTTTTCTTTTTTAACCATCCTCATGGTTTAAGAAAAAAATGAAGAAAAGTTTTAAAATTTAAATTTTCTATCACCATGTTAAAAAAGGAAATTTTTTAGAAGAGAAGTTTCAAATTTTAAAAATATGTTTTTAATTTTTTGAAACTTTATTTTTTTTAACATTCACTTTAGGAAATTGAAAGAGAGCTTGTAAAATTTTATAAGAGTTTTTTTCTTTGCTTATAAAATTTTTACAAGGATTATTTCTTTCCTTTTAATTGTGGCTGGCCACCTTGCTTGGTGCCCAAGCAAGGGGCCGACCAATCATCCTTTAAAAAGACTCAATCAAATTAAACTCAATCAAGGATTGGTGATTGATTCAATCAAGAGGAAAGAAAATAAAAAATAAAAGGGAAAAGGAAAAACAAGAGGAAGATTTTATTTTTTGTAAAAAGTCCTTCCTTATTTGCCTTTGGCAAGTAATATAAAAGAAGGGGAAGAGAGGCCTCATGAAGCATGCTATTCTTTTTTCTCTTCTCTCTAGTTTTCTCCTAAGGGTCGGCCCTTGCTTCTCTTCATGCAAGGCCCGGCCACCTCTTGTGGTTCTTCATTGTGGTCGGATACAAGAAAAGGAGAAGAAGAGGAGAAGTAGGGAAGACAACAACTCTTATTCTCTTGTGGAGTTCTTCATTGTGGTCGGCCCTCTCCCTATCCCTTTTCCCTTGCTCTCTTTGGTTCCTAAATTGGTGGTGGTGGCCGAATACTAGAAGGAGGAAGAAGAAGCTTTGGGTGGTGTTCATCTTGGAGGATCGTCGCCCACATGACGTCCAAGGCGAGGCGAGGAATACGACAGAAGATCTTGAGGTCATTAGCATACAAAAAGAAAGTATAACTAGTAATTTTCTTCCGCATTATACTAGTTATTTTTCTTTGTATGAATTCCAAATACAAGAGACATCAGATCTAGTTTTTCGAATTAGTAATTTGTGTTTGTGTTTTCTTTATTTTTAGAATTTGTGATTTGATTGTTCTTTTTTGTTAAACCTAGAGTTATTTAAGTAAATTAAATATTAGCTTTCCTTAAAAGGCTTTGTCTAGGCGGTGGTGGTTGCTCCCATATCCAAGAAGACCATGTGCCTCGCCATGCAGTCTTGGAAACCAATTTTGGAAATTTATATTTAATGGAATTAATAACATAGGTGGATTTGGATCAATAGTGTAAGTTCTGCTTGTGATCTAAATCTAAACCATCAAGAACAGATAAGTTAAATTTGGAATCAATGATGTTAAGTTCCATCTGCGATTCCTAATTTAACTTCTAAAGAACACAATAGGTTGTTTAGGAAAGGTTCGACACTTGTACAAAAATTTTGTACAGTGGAACCGGTACGATCTTCCTAGGACCAACCAACAAAAGCAAGATGAGTGCAATTCAAACAGAGAGAATTAAGTTCAATACAAGCATTCAAACAAAACTTTGCTGGTGGCTGCACACTTCGACACGATGATGGTGAACGACTCTTCACTTGGAGAAACCCTCTCTAAATGAAGTTGACAAGTTATGGAAATGCACTACGAAATGGGATGAATAGCCGGACCTCTCTCTGCTCTGCCACCTGAACCCCAAGTGGTGGAACTTCGGAAGGTTGCCAGAAGATGGAGGGCACATTGGAGAAACCCTCTCCGACGAGGTGGATGATCAGAGTCGTCGTCGCTACTTGCTGCCCCGCCCAGAATGTTGCTGTCGTTGCCGCTGGAATCAAGAAGAAGGGTGGGTTGTGGAGGTCCAACCAACGACAGTGAAGAGAAGAAAGAGTCTTCGGCCGGTGGTGAGAAAGAAGAGACGACTAGCGATGGGAGGTCACGTGCCCTAGCCGTGCGAGAGGAGATGTCGCGAACAGAAGAGGAATCACCAGCACTGTGCCGTCGTGTGGGGAAAAAGAAACAAAGTTTTCTCCTCCTTTAATTTGGGTCGTCCATATTGTGATGAAGATAGATGAAGATCTAGCCGTCAGATCTTGTGATAAGCAGTCCAGATCACTTAAGATTAACTTGAGATTGATTCTATCTTTAGATCTGATGGTCCACATAGCTTCAAAGCTTGATGGATGGCTGGATGACTAGATCTGAGTGAAGGAACAAGAAGCGTTGTCATAGACACTAAAAAATTGATAATAGACACTTGACAATAGACAACGTTTTTTAAAAATCGTTATCGTAGACATTAAAAAATTGATAATAGACAACGCTTTTCAAAAAGCGTTGTCTTTGACCTACAAAAATCACTAATAGATAATGATTTTTAAAAAAACGTTATCTATTAGTCAGAAAATAAAGAGATATACAACGTTTTTCACTAAAAGCATTGTTAACAAAACAAAGACAACGCTTTTTTAAAAAAATGTTATCTTTTAAGTGTTGTAAAATCTCAATTTTCTTGTAGTGTTTGCTGCTCTTGCTCGACGATCTTTGCCGCTCGCGCTTGTATTAGCGCATTGAGCTCTTCTTGAGTGAGCGTCACGGTGTGAAGTCGTCCAGTTTCTTTCATTTTCCCGGCTCGGATGTATGTGCGTTCCCACAGACGACTCCAAATTTGATCATGTCTGAGAGTCAAGGCAATGGATGTTGGGGGCGTAGCGCTCCTGATGACCGGTGGTGGACTCTTCGTCAATGAAGCCTGCAACCATAGCAACGTCAGTGCCGAGCCGGGGAGGGGTCCCCCGGCGATGGCCCTCCGATGCTCAAGTCAAACGCCGACAATGTAGAAGAAACGAGGAAGCAAAATGACAGAGTAACTATAGCTACAGTAGAGATTATGCATACCTCCATCAAAGCTTGGGGGTCTTTATATAGGACTCCCTAGGCGTGCGTGCACACTCCCCGATGCATACACGCTCCTCAAAGCATACCTTGAAAAGACGTGTCAGAAAAATATCTCTGACACCATACCTTAACGATCCGAACATATCTCTGACAAGACAGCGGAATCTTTCATCGTACGATCTTCTGTCTGACCATGTCATCAAGCATGTCGTCTGTCGGTGGCACAGGTTCCCAGAAGGATATCTTCTGATCCTCCTTTTGTCTGTTACAGACCGAGTGGAAGAGCCGCTCGGCCAACTATCGGTCGTCCGGGCGATCTTGTCCTCGGGTTGAGCGGAATGGCCGCTCGGCCAGCATCCGCTGTCCAAGCTTCGTTGCTATATAGAACGGAGTTGTGTCTGAATGGAGTCTGCTCGGTCATTACTGTTTTGCCGGTGTGAGTCCGAGTGGGCTGGCCGCTCGGCGCATACCTTGTCTGTCTGAGCGTCGGAAGCTCGGTACCTTATCGAGCTGTGCTAACGTCTGCTTCGTGTAGGCTCGACGATTTTTCCTCCCGGTCGGAAAAGGGGGTTGCCCGATCGAACGAAAATACCAGGGCGCTGACCAGTTTGACTTTGACCTCCACCATATTATTGACCATCCTGTTGACCGAGACCTCTCCTTATCACCGGATCAATCCCCATGCGTGAGAGCACTTGTGATCCCCTCAGCTTAAATTATACGCAAATTTATCGAGCTCCAGACTAAATATATTTTTCACAAGCCTGATAACAATTCTCATAGATAATATCTAAGAATACTAACTGTTTAGATGAATTTTAATGTATAATTTTTTGTTTGTTATGATGGTCGATTAAAAATTAAATTTCGGTCAGATCTGACGGATGATCTCTAGAATTAGACAATTTCAAATTCCGGTACATTGTCCCTTTCAAAATTAATCAAATATCATAAAAATTATATATATATATATATATATCCCATAAAGTATTGTCAAAGTCAACCCCATGCAAAGCCAGACCTGCAATTGTTTCATCCTCTCAGTTTTTTCTTTCTCCCTGTAGCTTTCATGGTGACTTAGCTAATGCTACATCAATTCAAAACTCTTACATGTTCATTAGCATCACCCTATCTATTCACAGCTTTAACTAAGCTGCAAGAAATAGCCCAAGTTTGAATGCAGTCCACTCTGGCTAGAGAATTAGACAACTGAAGCAGCCAGGACTTTTCTAGTTGAACTTGTCAAATATCTAGTTCAGTATAATTCTCAAGTTAATCAGTCGAATCGATCGATCTAGTTAGGTTCTGTAAAGAGTGAATAGTTTTTGAGTTAAACTTGTTGAATCTGCTGTTCCAGTCAGGTTTTTGAGCAGTACAGTTTATCAAAACCATATTTACATATTAACTTGCAAAGATTTGATCGTGAACATGAATTGTATATCAAGGAACAAGCACAAGTAATTATTCTGATCAAACTGTTTCAATCCTACACACAAGAAAAAGCATATTACATTTAGCATATCAAACTATACTAGATGAAAGATAGATCTTTTGTTTAGGTTCGTTCCGGCAATTAATCAAACAGTGGGGCTACATCAGGTCATTCCAGGTAGGGCTGAGGATGGGCGGGAAGGCGGAGGGGGACGGCGGCCAAGAGAAGCCCGGGGAGAGAGGCGGCAGCGGCGAGAGCAGAGAGCAGGGCGACTTGGGGGATAGCAGGTTGAGGAACGCGGACGGTGAGGGCAGAGGGGCGGGGAAGGGGAGGCGGGGTGAGGGTGCTGCGGCGGAGTCGGAGGTGAGGAGGTAGCGCATGTAGGCGGAGACAGGGGACTCCGCCGGCGCGGGAGGCGGCGGCGGAGGAGGGAGGCGGGGGGAGGGGGAAGCGAGGGGGAGCGGCGGAGGGCGGATCTTGCGGAGGCGGGAAGGGGAGGAAGGGCGTGGCGGTCGAGGGGCGGAGGGAGTTCCGGCGGTGAGCTGCTGTACTACGTTGCGGAAGTCGCGCATGCTGATGGTGTAGACGTTCTGTGGCGGCGGCGGCGGCGGCGGCGGCAGGGAGGAGGAGGAAGAGGAGGGCTTCTGGATGATCTTGCCGATCTTGTTGACGCCAAGATACGGACTTGGATCGCTCCTCCCCTTGGACGAATTCATCGCCTCCCCCGCTTTCTCCGAAGCGTCAGCTCTCCTCTTTCTGCCTCTCGAATTCGTTGCCATACTATAAATAGACATTGATTTGTCGGGTTGCGACTTGTGAATGGGAACGAAGCAAGAATTCGTCACGCGTCTTCATATCATTGGTCCAAAAAACTTTGACTAACATTTAGTCTTCTGCAGCAGCACGTCAGCGTAGGGACGAGTGATAGTATTTAAAATGGCAAATTATTAAAAATATTTATATCACGTCAAATCACATATTCAAAATGAAAACAAAAAATAAGAGGAGGTATTCTCTCCTAAGAATAGGAATGTAAATAGGAATGAATATTATAATATTATGGAATAAAAATGGGTATGAACTTAGATATTATTTTTAAAAATGATGTTTGATTAATTAAATATTTTCAATCGAAATGAACCTAAATTTTTTTTTTACCCTTATAGAAAAATAAAAAAAATTAGATGAAAGAGAAAGTTAATGTGAGAGAAACATATGAAAGGCATAGATTGATTTCTAAACTTACTAAAATGCACCTATTACTTTGTTATTTATAAAAAAAACATATTTTTAAGTGCATTCTCATTATATCTAGGAATTTGACTTTTGTTTTATTTTATTTTTTCTCATTCTCTTTTCTATTTCCTCTTTCTTATGTATGAAACAAATCTTATTTTTCCTTTTTTCTTTTTTTTTTTTACATGCAAGCATAACATGGACTTGATATTCAAATTATATTAGACCCACAACATTTAGAGTTTAGTTAATTTTTTTATAATATTTTTACACATTTAGAGAAGTCAAAATAATTAATAGATAATATATTTGAACTCTTTGCAATCCCAGAAATCAATATAAACTGATCTATTATTTATTTCAATTTCTACGGAGATGTAAAAAATGTAATAATGATAAATCGGTAAAAATCCTTATGCGTGGGCCTTATATGAATTATATCAGGTCACATTGCGCCTAATATAAAATCATATCAGACCCATGTTTTTTTGACCAAAATCCACTAATGAACATAAAGGGTCATGATTGCACTCATTTCAGTTTTTCTGAATTTTTAAGATTGTAAAAAGTTTCATTGATTTTGATTTCTATAAGGTATTAAAATTTAATAACAAAGAGTTGACAAAAAAACCTCTATATTAGATATGAATCATATCAGAATCACGTGTGGTGGTTTAGGATATTATGATGTTAAGGGAATTAATATAATTATAGTATTAAGGGGTTATGTCAAATTAATTAATATAATAAAATGATCTAATTGATCTAATTAACAAAACTAACCTAATTAACCTAACTATTCTAATTAATTTATTTTAATTAATCTAACTGATATAATTTAACTCATTAATTCAATGTAATTGATATAATTAATTTAATTATCTAAATTATGCTAACTAATCTAATTAATTTATTTAATCTAATTAATCAAATTAAACTAACTAATCTAATCCATGTAATTACCTTACCTAACCTAATTAACCTAATTAATTCAATATAATCAATCTAATTAACCAACTTAACATAATCAATCTAATTAACCTAACCAATCTAACTATTTAATTAATCTAATTCAATAATTCAAATTAACCAAATTAAACTTAACATTTTAACCTATCTAATTAAATGAATTGGCCTAATTAATTTAATTAGCTGAATTAAACTAACCAATCTAAATAATCTAATTAATTCATTTAATTATTCTAATTATTATATTAGTTGAATTAAATTAATTAGTTGACTTAGATCAGTTAGATTGAATTAATTATATTAGTTAAATTGAACCCTAAACCTATACTCTATACCTATATTATAGTATTATTAGGCCTCCATTGAGTCTCATATCAAGCTCAATGTATGAGAATTATTACCAATTATTTTTTATTATATTTTAACACATTCTATAAGTAAAAAAAAAATGAATTGCATATTTGAACTCATTGTAACCTCGGAAATCCATATGAACTGAAATACATGCAATCGAAGCTCTTTAGGTCCATTAGCGAGTTTTGATCGAAACTCACTGATGAACCTAAAGAGCTTTGATTGCATCTATTTCAATTATCATAGATTTATGATATTGCAATGAATTCAAATATGCTATTATTATTTATTTTGACATATAGAAGGTGTTAAAATATAATAAGAAATAATTGATAAAAATTCCTATACGTTGGGTCTGATATAAATCATATCAAGTCTACGTTGGGTCTCATATAATTTCATATCAGGTCTATATTGAATTTGATATGATTCATATCTGGCCAATACATAGGGATTTTTATTGATTATTCCTTGTTAAATTTTAAGACATTTTAGAAGCCAAAATATGATACTACTCAACAAAAAAAAAAAATTAAACAAAAATCAAATCTTAGTAACAAGTCAAATCATATTTATCACCTACATCAATGATTTTAGATCTGACTAAAGATATAATTTACACAAATTATATCTCTAGTAATAAAAAAAATTCCTTTTTATAAAAGTTAGACATACCTATCAGTACCTTTGCAAAGAAGAAAAAACTTCCCACTTGCATCACACACAATTAAAGATATTCTCTTCCTTTTGCTGTTGAATTTCAACACATTTAGAATCTTGAACTCTCTATATCATAATCAAATATCAAGTCGCCAAGATCTTCATAACAAAAGAAAACCTGCTGATTAAAACATGCAAACTGAAGTATTACCTCTCAATAAGATCCTCAAAAGATAAAATATTTCTCCCTAATGAATACACTAGATTGAGTCCTCTTAGAAAACTCAAAGCCAAATTCCCTAGCAATAACAAGAAATGTTGCTTTATATGGTGATTTTGCTTCATAAGCAAAGCCACCAATTTTCTTAATTGGGTTAGCAATTGCACTGTGACACAACGTAAGGATCCTGAAGAATAGAAGAATGATATTAGCTGTGGGTTCCTTTGCCCGATTTCCATGCATAAACCTGTCATCTTCAAAATTAAAACCTTTAATCACAGGTTTTTTTTGGATTATCACTTTTAAAATTTATCAGGCCAATGTTGAGCTTAATATGATTCCATATCAGACCCAACGTGGGCCTGATATAATTCATATCAGACCCAACATATAGGGATTTTTATCGATTATTTTTTATTATATTTTAACACATTCTAAAAGTTAAAATAAATAATGGACAGCATATTTGAACTCCTTACGACTTCAGAAATTCACAAGAACTAAAATAAATACAATCGGAGCTTCTGGGTCCATCAGTGAGTTTTGACCTGATCAGAACTCACTGATGGACTTATAAACTCTGATTATACCCATTTTAGTTCTTGTGAATTTCTGAGGTTGTACGGAGTTCAAATATGTTATCCATTATTTATTTTAACTTCTAGTATGTGTTAAAATATAATAAGGAAGAATTAACAAAAAAAAAATCTCTTGGGTCTGATATGAATCATATTAGGTCTATGCATGAGGATTTTTGCTGATTCATCCTTATTACATTTTTACACCTAGCCGAAATAAATAATAAATCAATTTTTGTTAATTTCTGTAGTTACAAAAAGTTCGAATATGTTATCTATTAATTATTTCGACTTCTCCAAATATATTAAAATGTTATAAAAAATTAACTAAACTCTAAACGTTATGAGTTTAATATGATTTGCATATTAGACTTATAGGCGATAAAAAAGGAAGAAAAAGTCAAATTTATCAGAAGGATAAAATAAAAAATACATTTTAAAAAATGCTTCCTTTGGTAAATACCAAAGTAACGTGCACCTTTTATTAAATTTAGAAATGTACATGTGTCCTTTGGTAAATTGTCGTAATAACTTTAATTGATTGTGTAGATTAAAAACTTTAAAAAATATATTAAAAAGTTTTCTATGATTAAAAATTAATTGAAAGAGAAGAACATATAGAACTTGATTTCATGTCATTTTGAGTTTTCTAGGTTCATCTATCAGTTTTGATCAAAACTGTCTATGGACTTAGAGAGCTCGGAATAAAATGAAATAAGGTCTTATGGACTTATTTAGTTCTCTTGATTATATTAATATCATCAAACATTAATTCGATATACCATATTGAGAATAATGAATTTTTAAATATGAATAAAATTATTTTAATCGATTACTATACTATAATAATAGATTCAAAATATTTATGTAATCATGAACTATAACTTTAATCGAGTGCTAACTTATAACAATTGATTAGAATTTTTTTTTAAAAAAAAATTAAAGTTTTTATTATCCAAAATTCAATGCTCTCAATATGATATATCAAATTGATATTTAAAAATATGAATATAATTATGAGAATGAATTCATAAATTTAGTTATATGTCATTTCGAACTCTTTAGATCATCCATTGATTTTATCTGAAATTAATTAATAGATTTAAAGAACTTTGAATAATATATAACTAAGTCTTATATAATCATCTGGTTCCTTTTATCATACGTTCAGCCTCGATTTGACATATTATGTTAAAAATAATAAAATTTTAAAATCGAATTATATTTTTTTATCGATTGCAGTAAATTATTATTCTTGACCAGTGTCTCTGGATGAATTATTACAGTGTAATAATTAATTTGGTAGGGTAAAAATAAAATTAAATATGTGATTTAATAACTTTGAAATTATGGTACATCATTTAGATATTTCTGAAACTTTATATTTGATTCAATAATTTGCTGCTAAACTCCAACGTCATCCACGGCTCCATCGAGTGAAGGAAAGCTTTATCACCGTTAAATTTCCAGGAATTTGATCCTGACCGCATGATCTTTCTGCGGCCCAAGCATTTGTTCTCGGGGCAAAATATCAGTAATCTAAATTTATATAAAGTATTTTGCGGGCTTAAAAAAAATAATAACCAATCGTAAATAATACAATCACGTTTTTCGGCCTAAACAGTTTGGTTCCTCCAGACCCTAATTTGCCGTCATATATTCCGTCTTCCGTCCTCAATTTTCTCTTCTTCTTCGATTTACCAAGCCGCCGTCCCCCCAACCCTAATTTCACTCTTCTTCTTGGATTTCCAGCGGCCGTCTCCTCCCACCCTAATTTCCTCTTCTTCTTCGATATCCAAGCCGCCGATGGAGATGGAGCAATCGGGCATGTTCATGCCGGCACAGACGGTGGGCACAGTTCTGTGCTGCATCTGTGGGGTGGCGATGCCGCCCAACCCGGCCAACATGTGCGTCCGCTGCCTGCGCTCCCGGGTGGACATCACCGAGGGCCTCATCCGCCACGCCGCCATCGTCTACTGCCCGGAGTGCCACTCCTACCTCCAGCCACCACGCACTTGGATCCGTGGCCTCGAGCCCGAGTCAAAAGAACTGCTTGCCTTCTGCCTTCGCCGGCTCCGCCTTCCCCAACGCCGCATCCGCCTTGTCCACGCGGAGTTTATCTGGACCGAGCCCCACTCGAAGCGACTCCGCCTCCGCCTCCGTGTCCAAGCCGAGGCGCTCCACGGGGCTATCCTCGAGCAGGCCCACATGGTTGAGCTCACCGTCCATGACCGTCTCTGTGACAACTGCACGAGAGCTCAGGCCAATCCCGATCAGTGGTCTGCAGTTGTCCAGCTCCGCCAGCTCGTCCAACACCGACGCACCTTCTTCTACCTTGAGCAGCTCATCCTCCGCCATGGTGCTGCTGTCCGTGCTATCCGCATAGCTGAGGCTGATCACGGTCTGGATTTCTTCTTTGGCTCGCGCAGCCATGCCACCAAGTTTGTTGATTTCATCAACGGCGTTGCCCCTATCCGCTTCCGCAATGACAAACAACTTGTTTCCCATGATGTAAAGAGCAGCATTTACAACTATAAACACACTTTCTCGGTGGAGATCAGCCCTGTGTGCCGTGAGGATCTCATCTGCCTCCCCCCGAAGCTTGCTAATGCCCTTGGGAATCTTGGCCCGCTTGTCCTCTGCACCAGAGTTACTAACTCAATAGCCTTGCTCGACCCGCTCACCCTCCGGAGTGCCTTCCTTGATGCAAATCAGTACTGGAGAGCCCCCTTCAAGTCCCTCTTAACTTCCCGTCAACTTGTGGAGTACATAGTGCTTGACATTGAGGTGGAGTCTGCAGAGGTCCATATTGGTGGCTCCAAGTATGTGATGGCACATGCTCAGGTTGCACGCATCACTGATTTTGGGAAGAACGACACCATGTTCACAATCCGCACTCACCTAGGCCATCTCCTGAATCCAGGAGATTATGCCCTTGGATACGATCTGTATTCAGCCAACAATAACGACTTTGACATTGATCAGCATAAAAATCTCGTTTTGCCCGAAACTATTCTTGTAAAGAAGAGCTATCAGGAGAAGCAGTCTAAGAAACGTGGAAAGGCACGAACTTGGAAGGTGAAGAACCTCAACATGGAGGTTGATACTACCTCGAAGGGCAGGAACGATGAGAAGAGGAATACAGAGTATGAGGAATTCTTGAGGGACTTGGAGGAGAACCCAGAGATGAGATTCAACATATCCTTGTATCGTAACAAAGAGTATCAACCATCAGAAGCGGCATCCACAGCTGATGGCGATGATATACCTTCGATCCCACTGGAAGAATTGCTCGCTGATCTCGATCTCAGCGAGGACGAAGGAAACCAAAATGGAGAAAACATGGACGAGTGAATTGAATATATGTAGTTGGATCCTTCCTCATCCATCATCCCTTTTCCTTTTATCTTAAATTATGCTTCAGCAGATACAAATGCTTAATAGTTTTGTAACTTCGTTCTAGTTCATCGAATTGTGATGTGGTTCATATTTTTCTTGCAGTGAGTTATAACAACTCGTATGTGACTATTAGTTACTCAATTTGCTTTGGTTTATGTCATTGAAAGTACACTGGAGGTTTGTATCATATTCTCTATGTGTGTATCTGTAGCTTCTTTTTCCTTAGATATGCAATGGTGTGTTTGGTCCATGGAGAATGTGAACTGGTATGTTTTGATTCGTCTTACTTGACTGTAAGATTTATTAATTGGCTTTGAATGTGTCTATCCCATCTTAAATATTTTATTTGATGTGCGATCTCTTGGAGCTACACCTAACACTGGCCTAAGTTTACGGTTTTTTTATTAATGGTCTCTAAATACCTACCAAACCAACGAACTGTTATTTTCTTAAATAATGAGTATGCCTTCACTTTAGCATTTCACTTGGTATTTACTTGACAACTGATATTGGTTGCATGACTGTCATTATTATTATTATTCATCTGATAACTTCATTATCCTGCATCATCAATATTTGGTCAAAACATGATAATCTAATATGTTTTTTTTCCTTCTTAATGCAGGTTAACTCCTTTCTACATGTTGGTTCATTTTCTTTATTCCTTTTCATGCTTTGATTTTTCTCATCTTAATATATGTGTATGAAGCTTATGGAATTAGAAAAAGCTTATGATAGAGTCCCAAAAGAAATTATATGGAGAATTTTAGAAAAAAGAGGTGTTAGCGTAACATATATTGAACTAATTAAGGATATGTATGAGGATGCAACGACCAGAGTAAAGACTTCAGGCGGAGTAACTGAAGCATTTCCAATAAAGATAGGGTTACATCAAGGATCAGCCCTAGGTCCCTATCTTTTTACACTAATTATGGACGAACTCACTGCGCACATTCAAGACAGTACCGTGATGCATGTTGTTTCCAGATGATATTATTTTAGTAGATGAGACACGTGAAGGAGTAAATGCTAAGCTAGAATCTTGGAGGGAAACACTAGAAGGGAAATGTTTTAAGCTTAGTACATTAAAGACAGAATATATGGAATTTAAGTTTAGCAATATTAGAAGTAATGAAACAATTGTTAAGATAGGAGAGGACGAGTTGCCCGGAACCGAGAGATTTAAATATTTAGGATCATTTTTACAAAATGATGGAGGGATTGAGAGATGTTTTACATAGAATACAAGCAGGATGAGTGAAATGGAGGGGAGCGTCGGGTGTTGTATGTGACCGTAAAGTAATTTTTAAATTTAAAGGTAAGTTCTATAAAACTGCAGTTAGACTTGCTATGTTATATGGAGCTGAATGTTGGGCTATGACTCGAGCACATGAGCAGAATATGAGAGTTGCAGAGATGAGGATGTTAAGGTGGATGTGTGGACATATGAAGATGGACAAAATAAGAAATGAGAGCATTAGAGAGAAAGTCGGAGTTGCATCTATTGAGGACAAACTCCGAGACACATGTTTAAGATGGTACGGACATGTACTTAAACGACCAATAAATGCTTCAGTTAGGCGATGTGAAACCATGATAAACATGCATATCAAATGAGGAAGAGGAAGACCAAAAAAGATTTGGTTAGCAACAATAAAACAAGATAAAATTTATTTAAATATAGATGATGATATAATAGGAGATAGAGCTCAATGGCGTAAAAGGATTCATACAGCCGACCCCACCTAGTGGGAAAATGCTTGGTTGTTGTTGTTGTTGTAATATATGTGTATGAAGCCAAATATTCTCTTTTATGTAGTGTTAAAAATGTAATCAAGAAATTAGACGAGTATGTAGATGACATAAATGCCAATATAGAGAAGCTAGGCACTCGTAGTCCAGTGTCTAAATATGTTCTTCCAGATGAGAATTTGAGGGGAAGGTGAAGATTTCTAAATTTTAATCAGTGCATTTATTCTTGTGCCATTAGTTTCAGATATTTCCTTTTCTTGTTAATGTTTCTATGCCAGTGTTAGCTCAATTAGCGTGCATGGGGATGGATCTATTAGACATTTTCTAACATTATGTTCTTCATGATAATAGCTGTAATGCATACCCTGAAAGCATATGTGAGCTTTGAGGTGCGTCATAGAGTTTGCTTACTAAAAAATTTTTGCTTTCTAGGCTTACAATAACTTTTGATGAAGTTATGACATCAGGGGTTGCTTGTAATCTTGATTCTCGTGCTTTTCATGTCTTGTGCAAAGCAACTGAGGAAGTTGTTGGCATTTGAAGCCATACACGATCACTGGAAGTCTGCCACTGATTAGAGAATTACAGGTTTGAAATATTTCTAAGTTCTTAGTGTTTTCTTTACTAGTTTTCATGTCTTGCAAAAGACATCTTTCTTATAATTGTAAGACATGTGCAAAGTATAGACTTCAAATAAATTTATTTGAGAATTTTCTTCAAACAGGCTATTATTTTTTATGCACCTCTAATCAACAATATGGTGTTTATGTGATTCTCTAGTTGTTCCAAATATGTAGTTGTTTTATTGACTTGGAAAACTTGTATTCAATGTCATTGTCCAGAAAAGTTATTCATACAGTTGGCCCCAAGTATGCTGTCAAGTACCATACAGCCGCAGAAAATGCAAACGGTTAGTGTTTTTTTGTTGTTGATATTTTATAGTGTTTTTTTAATACTTGTTATTGACATCTCCATTATTTCTTTATATCTTTTTTTAATATGCCAAACTGAGTATTTTCTGACATTCTCATGCAGTATTGCAACTGGATGTATTTATACTGAGGCCAAAAACTATCCTCGTGAGCCTGCTGCACATGTTGCCATAAGTATGTAATGATGAGATATCCTATTTGTCTATTTCTTTTCAATATGTTATTCTGATGAAATTAGTTGATGACGTTAACTTTCTTCTATTATCTTTTTCACATTCATATTCGTATAAATCACCAGGATAATGCACATGGTGGTTTGATCATTTCGTTTTCTCTAAATGTGTGTTTATATTGTTCAATTACTTATCTTGGCTCACTTCTCCATCACTTGGGTGGGGACTGTAAGGCGTTTTTTGGAGAAACAAAAAAATAAAATCACTGCAGTTGTTTTTTGTACTTCCACATCAGCTGATACAGAAATATATAGAAGGTAGGTGCTTCTACAAGGTTACAAGCTTAACATGCCCATGTCAATCATAAGCATGCTACCAAATATAAAAATATTAGATGAAACATATACACTTTATTTTGTCATAACAGAGATTGTGAAGAGCATTCAAGCCTTAAAGGATTCTCCTTTATGCAATGTTGCAATAGTTCATTTTCAAGTCTTCTTTTCTTTAACCTTTGCCTGCAGTGGTGAGACAGTTATTGATGAAAGGAAAATCAGAATAAAACCTTTGCCTGCACCTTCGGTAGCTGATGCAACTCCTACAACAATCTCATTAGATCTTCCAGTTTCTGATGTTGGGTTGACTCTGAGAGGGTTAGTTGAAGTTAACAAGCACCGATTGATATTTATTTCTTTGTTACCGAGAAGTGCATATTTTTTATATTATTTCTTCCTTTGAGTAAAAACAAGATTAAGTTTCTGGATTTTCTTCATCCTTTTGTGTCAGTAATTTGCAATTAGTTTTTCTGTGCAAATTCAGTTTGATCCTTTTCCCACTAAGTTTATACGTTTTTGTTGGAAAATGTATATCTTAACAACTTACGGCATGACATCTTTTCTCACTAACTTGTTTTCTTTCAGCCGAAACTCTAACAGCTGGGAATCCTATCTCGATCCTACATTTATGTCATTAATTAAGGATCCTGACCAGAGTAGGATAGAGCAACAGGAAAGGGTGCCCAAACACAAAGTGGTTTCAATTGTGCCAAGCTTCTTGGATGGTGACCTTAGTGGCCCACCATTCTCTGCTGCTGAAGAGTAATCTCTCCATTCAAGATATCTTGCCAAAGCATATTCTCTTAATCTCACAGATATCGCTGAAATGAAGATAATGTGAGTATCTTATTAAAATTGAAAGTATATGCAACTACATTTGTGTCTGTTTTTTTTTTCAAATTTTTTTATTGTTCCAGATATAGGTTTACAACACTCATTACTGAACTGAGTGGGCTATGCTCAAGCATTTAATGTATGATGGCCTTTACAACTATATAACAATGTGGAACTGATGTTTCAGTTAACAATTTTTTGTTCTTTCATCAATTTCAGCTAGTGGTGTGGACAGTGAGTGAAGGCCGGTCATGGTTGTTATAGGAGCTCATTTTCTTTTGCGGTGCCTTGATTTGGAGCGTTTTGTGCTGTATGTTGTAAAGGTATGCAAGTAGTATCTTATTCTTTCTTCTTTGTTATGCTTGTTTTCCAACTTCATATTAGGGTTGTAAACGAGCCGAGCTGAGCCGAATAGTAAGAGGCTTGTGCTTGGGCTCAGTTCATTATCCCTAAGCTTGAGCTCGACTCAAATTCGATTCGAGCTTTAGTTCTTAAGCTCGAATTCGATTCGAGCTTTAGTTCTTAAGCTCGAATTCGATTCGAGCTTTAGTTCTTAGGCTCGAGTTCGGCTCGAAAAAAATTCGTTTAAAAATTAAACGAGCTTAGTTCGAGCTCGCTTAAGATAATTAGTTATAATAATTAATTATATATATATATATATATATATAATAAGATAAACAAGTCTCTTAACAAACGTGTTTGCGAGCATCTTAATAAACACGTTCGTGAGCCTCTAAACGAACATATTTGCGAGTTCACGAACCAAATATCGTTAAGCTAGAGCTTAACTCGATAATGTTTTCGACCTCGAAATCAGGCTCAAGCTCGGCTCGTTAACTTAATCGAACAAACTGGAATAAGCTTTTTTTCGAGCCGAGACCTGAATAGTAGCTTATGAGTAGCTTGACTCGTTTAGACCCCTATTTCATATTATGACCATGCAAATTTTAGGTAATGATCCTATATTTTTCATGAAAGTAAACAATCAACATATATTAACTTAGTATACTCAGTCTGGTTCACCATTTTAGTTAAAATGTTGTCAAGGGCTTTTTAGTTAAAATTTTTATAATTCAGCAACATAACTGGGATGAAATTGCGGCAAATGTTGGATTTGCTTCACCCCTTAACCCTCTGTTTGGATGGAGTGAGGGAAGGTTCATTAACGGAAGGAGAAAGGAGGGGAAGGAAGGGGAAGTGAGGGAAAGTAAAGTATTTAACTTCTCCTTGTTTGGGAGGGAGGGAAGGTTCATTAACGTAACATGTGTTATTTTGTTTGGAAGGAAAGGAAGGGGAATGAAGGTTAAATAGATAAAGTTACAAAAATATCCTTACTTTTTAAATTAGAAAATTTTCATAATATTAATATTTATTTTATAAATATAAATTATATATTTTAAATAATAAAATTATTTTTTTATATTATCATTTAAATTAGTTATTTTTTTAATAAAAATTAATTTTCTTATACTATTCAAAACAATGAATTACCGATGATCAAGTAATTAAATGAGAAATAATGAAAATAATGATTTTAGAAATCTTAAATAAAAAAATTTGAAAGATAAAGCTGATAACGAGAATTTCTATTCTTTAAAAATTTATTAAATTTTGATGAAAAAATTAAAAAATAGTAGATATCCTCTTAAATTTTGACGACAAAAATGGTTTTTCCCTTCGATTCAGTTAGAAGACGTGTCGGATCTCCTCCTCTAATAATCTCGCAGCAAGCGAGCTGTGAAGAAGGCGAGGAAATTGAACTCCGGCGACATAGCAAAATTAGAACTTAGAACATTTCTTAAACTATTAAGAACAGGGATAAAATTGGAATAATTTTTTTTTTGATTTTCCTTCCCCTTCCTTACACCCCAATTCGGGGTGTAAGAAAATCTCTCTTTCCATGGGTAACAAAGGTTAAAGCTTACCCTTCCTTACCTTTCCTTCCCTTTCCTCACTCCTTCCCAAACGAGGTTTAAAATTTCCCTTCCCCTTATTTCCCCTTCCTTCCCCTTCCCTCACCTCCTCCCCAACTGACCATAACTCTCACGTTGGTCTAAAACCTAATTACATCACAGCCTTTGTGATTCTTTTGTCTAACATCTTGCTGGAGCTATATTTGATGAGTGAAGTTGAAGTGTTAACCATATTGTTGTTGCTAACCTCTGCTGCTCATCATGTAAACTAACTTAGAATTTTCTTTTATGATAATGAACTTAATCCCTTATCATCAACACAATTATATTTGAAAGTTCACTTTCATTAATATTTTAAACATATAGTTCTTGTGATCCATGTAGCAAAAAGCTATTTAGTTGCTCTCCCGCGCCAAGCCGTATTTAGGTCAACACGGAGAGGGTAAATCACGGATGACTACTAGTCATTAATGTAAGTGGCCAAGGAATGTTCGGACGCGTCGAGTTTCAATCCCAAGACCTCATGTGGTAACACCCTATGTCTCAACCACCTCACCGTCCCGAGGGGACTATAGTTCTTGTGATCCATGCAATGAGATCTAGAAGTTTACTTTTAGTAATTTAAAACATTTAGTCTTATTTTTCTTACTCAATGATGTACATCTAAAAATTATTTAGTGTTATCAACATCTTCGTAAATTAATGAAAGATTGTTAAATAGACTCTATGAGTCCATCCAATTGTGTGCTAACATGAGAATTCTTTCCATACTTATTTCCATCGTCCTTAATATCGTTAAGGCTAACAGTTTAATTATCTAACAGGAGTTTGAACCCTTGATTCAGAAGCCATACAGCATTATTTACATTCACTCCGCAGCCTCTTTGCAACCGTATTGGTATTTGATTTGTTGAAGGTAAAAAATGCAACAAGATTTTTGTAACAAAAAACCGAAGAGATTTCTTTATTAAGTTTGAATATCTCAACTATGCTTGCTAGCGAATTGATGCGCAATACAGAAAAGGATCTTGTTGACATACATTTAACATGAAGTTGTTTATGGACGCAGACAACCGGATGAAGTGATTGCAACAGATATTGGGTTGGAAGCACAAGGGAAATTTGCACGTATATATTCCGAATAAACCATTCAGATTTCCAGTCGAAACAATTTATTCCTTTGCTCAATCATATGTTCATGTTCATCTTGTAGGCTATATATGTTTTGCATCCGACACTGGGATTGAGGGCAGCAATCTTCTCCCTGCAGCTTTTGGTGGACGGCGAGGTGCACAAACTAACTCCCATTGTAGTAGTTAGCTACGATACCTCGTCGGGGTCGGTCTTTGCTCTGTTTATTATTATTATTTTTTGTATGATTCGTAGGTGATATGAGGTATAATGGAGGGTCCTAGTAACACGGGAGGCTAATAATCAAGGTGATGAGGTGGTCAAAAGTTAAGGAGAGGTGGTAGTCAAGGTTGGAAAGCTCTTGCTAACTTGGTCCAAAAAGGGAAGCAACAATCAAAGCCGGAAATTTCCTTTGGGACTCGGCTCTCTCATCTCAGTCATAAGTATGCCTCTCGATATGCTCTCAGTCGGCTTCTTAGATGTCGGGCCCATAGGGCTCAGTCCTTTCATTTCTTTTGGACACCATACCAATCTACTTCTGATCGGCTTCTTAGCTAGTCGGGTCCTAGGACTCAGTCCCCTCATTTCTTTAGGGTACCGTCTTAGGCTACTCTTGATCGACTTCTTAGCTGGTTGGAGCTTAGGGGTCAATCCTCTCATTTCTTCTCAGCACCATCTCAGGTTACTCTTGGTCGACTTCTTAGCTGGTCGAGTCCTTAAGACTCAATCCTCTCATTTCTCCTTGGCATCGTCCCAGTCTACTCTTGATCTGTCCTAACATCGGTCAAACTATTGTCAGGGGATAACATTGTAATGGAATTATAATAACTTGTTAGACAATAACGGTTATTCGTTAGCGAATATTTTGATACTTTGTCACATGTATAACACGGAATCTTCCTTTACCTAATGAGAATTCATCGTACTTCATCCATCTTCTCACGTACCTTAATACACAACATTCTTTGATGCTTCATTATTGCGGAGGTTATAAAAGGTAGTATAAAAAGGGAGGTCCTCAACGTTAGCCAGGTACACAGACATATGCATTTACTACAATACTAATTGTCATCTTCTTTCTGCACTTTTTGCTTTGTGGTGCTCCTGACTTGAGCGTAGGGGGACTTGTGCTAGGGACCTCTTCTTTAATTTGTGCTTTAACACTTCCGTGGGATCTCTCTGCGTGTGTGCAGGCTCGTGGGTATTATTGGCAGCCCTCATTCACACGCCCACTTCGTTGAAAGGTGAAAAGCCTGCAACGCTCTTGCAAGTCCTAGATCTAGGTCATCTTTTTGTCAACATCCTTATCCTCATCACAAGCTCCCCACATCTGACTCAGCTTTCGAACAAGATCAAATTTGGTGTTATCTGTGAGAATCTCTCTGCTTGATTTGCAACATTAAGATGGATGACGTCGGAAAACTCTCTACCATCACCATGATCCCAGAGGATATTGACAAACATATGGTCATCACAACGCAGAAGGAAAGATGGGATTTAGGCATTGTCGATCGAGGCATTCGAAGCTTATGGTTCCTGACAAGACCTTTATTCTCCATATTCTCAGGCGGTACAAGTGTTGGATTCTTATCATATTATAGTCTCCCCCTTCACTTCACGGGTATTCAGGAGTTGAAGTATCGAGACAGATCCTCAGTCAGTCAACAAGTTAATTTTTCTATTATATTTTCTCTTTTGGTCATAGGATTTGTTACAGCTCCTTGATCAAAGAGTAAGGGTCACACTCCATGATAAAAGACTAGGGTCCTAGATGATCAGACACTAGGGACAGCTATACGATCAGACACTAGGGCATAGCTCCCCGATTAGAGACTAAAGGTATAGTTCCTCGATCAAACACTAGGGGTACAATTCTCTGATCCGACACTAGAGGCACAACTCCTCGATCAGATACTTGCGGTACAACTTCTCGATTAGGATCTAGGGGCCTCACTCTCCGATTATGGGCTAGGGGCTTCACTCTTCAATTTCTGGTTAGGGATCTCACTCTCCGATTATGGACTAGAGGCTCAGCTCCCCGATCAAGTGTGCTACGAGGTTTGCTCCCTCATATTGCTAAGAGCTTTGTTTTCACTACATCAGAGCCTAACCTCCTTCGTTCGGGGTCGAGTTATCTCCACTAGTATCAGACCATAGCATCGCCACTGGTCTTGGACCAGAGTATCTCCATTGGTCTGGCAGAGTATCACCATCGGTTTTGAATCGGTGTATTGTCATTGGTCTTAGACTAGAGTATCTCTATCGGTATATCCTCTTCAGGGCTCAACCTCTCCTATTTAGGGTTGAGCTATCTCCATTGGTCTTGGACCAGAGTATCGTTATCAGTCTTGGACTGAAGTATTACCACTAGTTTGAGACTAGAGTATTTCTATTGGTATGCCCTCTTTAAGGCTTAACCTCCTGCGTTCGGGGTCAAGCTCTCTCCACTAGTCTCAGACCAGAGTATTGACATCGTTATCGAATCGGAGTATTGTCATTGGTCTCGAATCAGAGTATCTCAAACGATATGTCCTTTTCAAGGCTCAACCTCCCCTGTTCGGGGTCGATCTATCTCCACTGGTCTCGGACTAGAGTATCGTCACTGGGCTCGGTCCAGAGTATCCCAAGGGCTCTACTCCCGTTCGCCTTCGATCTCTCGGGATTGCTCACGAGCTCCGCTCCCGTTCGCCTTCGATCCCACGAGCTTCGTGCTCGTTCGATTCATGGGATCCACTCTCGCTTGTCTCTCGGGCTCCACTTTCGCTTGGCTCACGGACTTCGTTCTTGTTTGCCATTGATCTTTGGGGATTCGTTCCCATTGAGCTCACGGGCTCCGCTCTCGTTCGCCTTCGATCCCACGGGCCTCTCTCTCATTCGATTCATGGGATCCACTCTCGCTTAGCTCTCGAGCTCCATGCCCGCTTAGCTTACGAGCTTCGCTCTCGTTCACCTTTGATCTCATAGGCTCTGTGCTCACTTAGTTCATGGGATTCACTCTCGTTTAGTTCACGGGCTCTGCTCTTGTTCGCCTTGATATATGGGTTCTATTCCCGCTCTTGTTTGACTCACGGGCCTTGCTCCCGTTTGTGCTTGATCCATGGGCTTTGTACTTGTTCACTTTTGATCACTCGGGCTCCATGCCCACTCAACTCTCGAGCTTTACTCCCGCTCTCGTTCCGCTCACGACCTTTGCACCCACTTGATTCATGGGCTCCACGACGATTCACTTTCTATTTCATGGGCTCCACGCCTGTCCAGCACACGGTCTCCGCACCTGCTTGACTCACGGCCTCTGCTCCCGCTCTTGTCTTACTCACGGGATTCACTCTCGTTCACCCTCGATCAATCCGCTCCACCCTTGTTAGCTTTCGATCTCTCGGGTTTCGTGCCCACTCAGCTCTCGGGCTCCGCTCCCGCTCCCGCTCCCATTCGCTCACGGGCCCCATGCCCACATGATTCACGGGCTCTGCTCTTATTCGCTTTCTATTTCATGGGCTTAGTGCTCGTCCGATATACGGGCTTTGCTCTTGCTTTTGTTTGACTAATGGGCATCGTTCCCGTTCGTGCTCAATCCACGGGCTCTGCTTTACTTCGCTTTTGATCTCACGAGCTTCGCGCCTGCTTAGCTTACGACCTTCGCTCTCATTTGGCTAGGGCTGTAAATGAGCTGAGCTGAGTCAAACAATAAGAGGCTCGATCTTGGTTTAGTTCTTAAGCTCGAGCTCGGCTCATAATAAAATTAAATAGCTTAAGTTCGGCTCCAGCTCGACTAAAAAAAAGCTCGTTTAAAAATTAAACGAGCCTAATTCGAGCTCATTTAAGATAATTAATTATAATAATTAATAATATATTATTATAATTATTATTTGTGATATTTAATTATATATATAAGATAAACAAGTCTCTTAACGAGCATGATCGCGAGCCTCTTAATGAACATGTTCGTGAGCATTTAAATGAACATGTTCGTGAGCTCACGAACCAAATAATGTTAAGGCTCACGAACCAAATAATGTTAAGGTCGAGCTAGGCTCGATAATGTTTTCGAGCTTGAAATCAGGCTCGAGCTAGGCTCGATAATATTTTCGAGCTTGAAACCAGGCTCGAGCTCAGCTTGTTGACTTAATCGAATGAACTCGAACGAATTTTTTTGAATCGAGACCTGAATAGCCCACGAGTGGCTTGACTTGTTTACATTCTTATGTTCGGCTCACGACATCCGCGCCCTTTGATCTGTTGAGCTCCACTTTTTCCGGGTCAGCTACTGTCGATCGGACAGGCCCTCGACGAGCCCACTTCTCGATTCTGTCGGACCTCCACATCGCTCGCCTAACTGGTCGCTTTTTCGGTACTCGCCATTCCATTGGCACTCGCCTTATTCATTACTCGGTTGATACTCGTCTCACTTGTCGTCTGGTCAGCTCATGCTTTACTCGCTGCTCTACTTGTCATCCGCTAGGCCGCTGCAAGGGCGTTTGCTCGGTAATCACCTGATCACCTGCTTGGCATTTGCTTGATCGTTTGCTCGGCATTCGCTCAATCGCCCGCTCGACATTCGCCTGATCGCCGCTTGGCATTTGTTCGATTGCTCGCCCGACATTCGCCTGATCGCTCTTCTCAGCATCCGCTAGGCCGTCTCATCCGCTAGGCCGTTGCAAGGCTGTCTGCTCGGTAATCACCCGATCGCCCGCTTGGCATTTGCTCGACATTCACTCGGCATTCGCTTGATCCATCGCTCGACATTCGCCCAATCGCCCGCTTGGCATTCGCTCGATTGCCCGCCTGGCATTCACCTGATTGTGCTTCTGAGCATCCGCTAGGCCTCTGCTAGGATGTTTGCTCGGCATTTACCCACTCGACACTCGCTTGATTGCTCGCTGGACATTTACCCACTTGACATTCGCTCGATCATTTGCTCGACATTCGCTCGATTGCTTGCTCGGTATCTGCTCGATACTATTTTTCATTGCTCGCTTGGCATCGCTACCGTCGTTCGATCGACACTACTACCGTCGCTCGCTCTACACTGCTTACGTCGTTCGTTCGATATCACCACAGTTAATGGTTTGACGTTATACGATGAGCTCGGGGATCTGACTTTGTACTTGGGAGTGATTTAACATTTGCGATGGACTATCTAGTCTATCGGACTCGTGTCTCCTTTGATTAGAGTTGAAGGGGAGGTTTATGATGCGATGATATGGAGATGAAGACAAGTGGGCAAATGGGGGCATTTTGGTCATTTTATTATTTTTGGCTTTTTGAGGGGTTGGGAGGCTTCTATGAAGAGGGTCGGGGCTGGGGTTTTTGCGTTGCCTAAGGGACACCGTCGCCAAGCACGCATGTTGTTGCCTCTGGTGTCCCTTCTAGTTTCAACTTCCTCCCTCTAACGCCCCACCCTCCGAAGCCGCCTATCATGCACACTTCCTCCCCTCACGCCGATAGCTTTGTCGCCTTCTGCCATCGTACACCGGCCACACCTTCGTTGCCGGCCATGAGTAGCCACGATCATCTCGTGCCACCACTCTCCTCCATTTGCCTTTGCACACCAACCACCTCCCGTGGCTCAGACAGCAGCCGCTAGTGCTGCTGTCGGTGCCCCAGCACAGATCCGGCAGATCGGCATAGTTTTTGTTGCCGGAGCAATCTCCTCCCCCCTCTTCGTCGTTGTCCTCGTGCCACAGTCAGCCGACGCCACCCTCACGCCTCGCGGGGTCAGCTCCTTCATCTCTCTCACGCGTACAACCGTCTACCGGCTGACTCCGCAACCCTGTGCCACCTACTTCGTTTGGCTCCTTGTGGTTTACTATGTTCGGCCTTCAAGCCGTCCGGCCTACGAGCCGTTGTTATATCCTGGCCTACGGGTCGCTCTCATGTTCCGATCTTTGAGCCATTCTTATATTCTAGCCTGCGAGCAGCTACTCTGTTTCGGCCTTTGAGCTGCTATTGTATTCCGGTTTACGTGCTGCTGTCATATTTTAGTTTGTGTGTCGTTGTCATATTTCAGCATGTGTGTCGCTGTCGTATTTAAGCTCCATGCCGTTCTCCAGCTTTGTGCCACCCTTCAGCTTCGCGTCATCGCCTCCTGCTCTGTGCTGCTTTCGATCCACTCTTGTAGGCTTGGTATATTTTAGTTTTAGTCTTTATGTTCTTCATTACAGTACTCTTTATTTTCTTCATTTCTATCACAAGAAATTGACTTGAGCGTCGGAGGCCAGACTAGGCAACTCCCGTTTTGTTTTCTAACAATCTTATTGGTACCGTTGACCGAAGACTTTCGAACACCTTTGGTCCTTCTCTTTTTTGAGGGTCACTCAGTCGACAGGAAATATCTCATCACCCTCCTCTTCTTCCAGGTCATGGTGACTCGATCAATATTTTAGTCACATCATCAATGGTCCACCCTTCTTAATTCCGGACAGGATCAATAGGTATAGAAATGATAATCCCAGTTAGTTTCATTGACAATCTTTGGGGTAACAACCCGACTCCATGAAAGTTTTTCATCGGCCATCAGGATAAATCGGGAAGCGTGCGTGATGGGCAGCCCAAAAGTCTAATATCTTTTGATTACGACCTCTATTTGAAGAAAATTTTTATAAATATATCATAGTTGATCTAGGTATTTGGATGTCAACTTGAATATCTCATCATGACATTATGTACCCCTGGGATGGATCAATAGGTATGGAAGAAAGTTGCGTATGTGGTTCGACTCCTTCAATTGTTCATATATGTTCCTTGAGAGCAGTTGACCATCCCTGACGTGGTCTTCCAGTGAGAGCCTTGGATGACTCCATTTTGTTTTCGAATTACAAATAGAAAATCTGATCGATCGATGAACATATTTTTGCAGGCACGACCGCGGAATAAATGGAGGGAAAGGCTTCATCGTCGATCCAAGAACAAAATATATCTATCAGAGAGCCTGCATGATCGCAGTTGGTTGATTATACCTTCTGTTCGATCTCGTATATAAATTTTGGCGGAAGAAATTAATTGGATTTATTATTATTTTTTTTCGTGTACAACAGACTCGTCGCTCGAGTGCTATAATTTTTTTTATATCTATTTTTCATCATAAAAAATCATTTTAATGATACTTAAGGTTAATTATTGTTTTAATTTTTGCCACGTATAAATATTTTGGGAGTGGGCCCAGACGCCAGTTGCTCTTGAAGACCACGTCGCAAGGACTCCACCCACCTACCACACCGCACGCTGCTGCTCCTCCTCCTCCTCCTCCTCCTCCTCGACTTCTCTCCCCGCTGAGAACTCCCTCGACGGACCCATCGACCGGAAATTCGACCTCCTCCTCCGCACACCGGCGTCCGCATCCTAGGCGAACTCGTTCTCCCCGTCAACCACTGCCTCTTTTACTTCCCCGGCGCCCCAAATCCGCCCTCCGCCGCGTGGTCGGCCACACGCAGGCACTCTCCCACTGCCGTCGGAGCTTAGAAGCGCTCAATCTCGAAGTCGACGAGGTCGCCAGCGCTGCAGACGCCGCCCGCTTCGTGGCGGAGAACCGCGTCGCCGACACAGCGGTGATCGGTAGCCGGATAGCCGGATAGCCGCATGCGAGTTTGGGCTGCGGGTGCCGGATCCCAATTTCCAGGACCGCCAACTGGGCGGAGACTTCAATCGATTCCTCAAGCTCGGACTCTCCGCCGTGGCGGAGCACAAGACCACCTTAGCCTTCGTGCTCCACAGGGGACCGTCAAATCTGTCCCCGGCGATGTGGATCTTCGAGAGCCACGGCGTGAGTGGCGCGCGTCGACCACCGGCTGAACCGCAAGAGGCCGCTCCGCATAGTGGACCGTGCCGGAGGGAAGGTGGCGTACCTGGACTATCTATGTTTACGTTAGAGTGTGGATGAGGAAAGTAAAGGAATCAACGATATAAAGTTAACTTTGGAGGAAGAGAAAAGAAAGGATGAAGAAACTTTTTTCTTTGCACACTTGTTTACCTTGACAGAGGAAGGTGAATACTTATGATGTAATTTTGTAAATAAAAAAGGGTGCATGCGTCATTTTTTGGGTACATAGTGTAATTTTGTGAGTTAAAAAGGCTACCTGCGTCATTTTTTTTTATATATGGTGTAATTTTGTGAATGCAAAAGGGGTACATGCGTCATTTTTTTTTTCCATCCGCTACTTTCCGTCCGATTTTGCGATGATCGATTTTGGCTGCGGTGATCGATTTTGGCTCTAAAATTATCCGCTGATGGATTGTGTTACTTCTCCTTCGGAAAATTTTAATGAAGTAAACGACAGAAAAATTTTCACCGTGAAAACTTTTCTTTAATTTTACTTTCAACTTTCCCAAGTAAATAGACCCTGCGTCTTTGTGATGGATGCGGAAGGGAGCACATCGGACGCTGCCGTCAAGACCGCCATCGCGCGTTGACGGAGATGCCGCTTTCGCCCGTGTGCTCGGTAGCTACCCAGCACGTGCCACTCACGTTGACGAGTCAAATTAATTTTAGGCCTTAATTTTATTTCTCCGCGTATGGACTATGGAGTTCAGTCCGCAAATACGCGTCTTCTGTTACTCGTAAGAGGGCAATTATCAGAAAATGATCTTACATTCCAAAATGTATGATAATTAAGTCCTTTAATTATTCAAAACAAAAATATTTTTTTATTATAAAATCATTTGGGACCGCTAGCTAGAATTTATGAAATTATTTAAAAAAAACTAATTTAATAAAAAAAATTCATCCTTTTAAAAGTCTTATTTTAAGAATATTTATTTATATTATATAATATAGATATTCAAGTAACTGGCCGCGTTTTGGAGGAGAATATTCTAGAAAAAATAGAAAGGGCAAAAAATGGAAAACGTTGACTTACCTTGAACTCGAATAAAAGTCCAACGAGAATACACCTTTATTTGTTTGGAGTGAAATATATGACGCGAGCATCACAAATGCCGCACCAAAACATTAAAAAAAAAAAAAAAAAAACAAGATCCTTTAGAAATTGACAATGTTTTTAATTCGAGTACATCTAAGAGCATCCACAAAAATATGAACCCATTGTCGAATATTCGTTATAACAATCTATCTTTTTCACTCATATTTAGTTTAACGTTAATACTTATTATTCATAGATCTCACCGTCCATTCAATTATCTTAAAATTATATTATATTAAATAAATATATTTAAAATATATTTTAAAATATTTAAAATATTATTATTTTTTTAATAATAATCTTACTTTTAAAAAATAAATTTACTATTTTTTTTAAAAAATAATTTTTAATATATTTATTAAATAAAATAAAATTTCTTAATATTAATTTTAAATTTTAATTTTTTTAATAAATAAAATAAAAAACACGCAGCCGCCCACCCCACGTTGCTTGAATGCGATCAAAAAAAAAAAAAAAAAAATTCTCATTTTTAGGGGGCCGCTGGGTTGGCGGTTCCAACCTTTGCAGCTTGAATGCGATCAAAAAATTGAACGCGTTCAAACGGAGGGGTGTTATAACACCCCTTCGTAACGCTGATTAACACCATTCGGTGTTATTAACAGGTGGAAAAAATGAGCGTTACAGATGCTCTAAAGTCACCAACTTTAAATCCAACAAGGAAGAAGGGAAAAGAAAATCTAAGTCTCATCAAGTACCTTTTTTTTGTGTGCGCGTGTTTTTGATAGAACCTATGGGAATGAAAGTGAGATTCCAACGCTACTAGGTTTCTGTTAGGCTGTCCACTGCATTTGTTCAGGAAGATATCTTAAAGGAACGAGATAATTAATTATAACAGAAAATCTCCAATATTGTACAAACAACGACTAAATAACATGAAACGGGGGCATGAAATCATAATAACAGCAGATGATAATTTTTACATGCAACCATCAAAATGCTCAGGATGAGCAGCAGGTGCTCTTCTGATTCACCGGTTGTCCACGTATTTGTACTGTCGGTGGCCTGGCATTGTTTCCGGCTGGTTGGCTAGCCATCCTGCAAGCAGTGTTCTTGTCACACTACCAGAACATTCTAGAACAACGCGATGGAGGAAATTATAAAAGAAATCAACGTGAAATGTTACCTGTTCTTGATGGCAGTAGTCATGGCCATGAAGGCCTGCTCCACATTGGTAGCATTTTTCGCACTAGTCTCCACGAAAGGGATGCCGATCTCATCTGCGAACGCCTGCATTGGCAAAAACAAAAATAATTAATCGTTGTCACAGCAAAAGCTAGTGAAACAATTGAGGAATTATGACAAGTGGGTAATTCCTTGAGCAAGGCCAAAACATGTCAGATTTGGAGGAAGTCACTGCATCTAATTGAAGGTTAGTAGTATCGTGTGACAAATTACCTTGGCTATCTCGTAAGATACAACTTTATTTGCAGTAAGATCGCTTTTGTTGCCCACCAGAAGCTTGTTCACATTATCACTTGCATATCTGTCGATCTCATTTAGCCAAGTCTTCACATTATTGAAGCTCTCCTGGTCTGTCACATCATACACCACCTGTAAAAGTCAGATTATGAGAAGATGCTCTTCAATAAGATTAACGTGCAAAGAACATAGCATTTGTTCACATTTGACTTACAATGATGCCATGGGCACCTCGGTAATAGCTGCTTGTAATTGTTCTGAAACGCTCTTGCCCAGCAGTATCCCACTGCAACGAGACAAAACAATTATAGAAATAGCTGTCGGACACCCATAACAGATACTCATGAGTCTTGGTAGCATAGCAATCGATCATCTGATGATGATATGATATCCACAAGCCTTTTGCAATAAAGCAAACAACTTCCACATAGGGCACTTGAAGATTTCTTTTGCAGAGGCTTGTTCTATTTTTAGTGGCATAAATAGAAAATGAGTAACAGCTTGAAACAATTGGAAATAAAACTCACAATTTGAAGCTTAATGGTCTTCCCATCCTGCTCGACTGTGCGTATTTTCTGTAAGTAAGATATAAATCTTGTCAGGTTCTGTAATCTTTCACTGATTTTATGTATAAAGGAAAGAGATGGCTTACAAAATCAACTCCGATAGTACTTATGTAACTTTCCAGGTAGGAATCATCCTACGAAAAAAGAGGAAACGAAGTTAGCAAGATACACAAAATCTCCTTGCAGTAAAGATCTACTTCTGCTGTCTGCATTACTGTGATTCTCAGCAAGTGGAGAAATCACATCAGTAATTCCCGCATTAGGTGGAAGAGTGAGAGAGAGGGGGATGTGTTGAAAGAAAAAATGAGCAGCCAAAAGGGATGGCAATCTCTACTGCATGCAGCATGGCTTCCATCTCAGGAGTACAAAATGTGTACTTTCTCATTGCAAACAAGATACTTTGGGGAAAAAAAAAACATACTGCAAAAAACAAAATGATATAACTTCATTGTCCCATGATATAGATAAATTGTTATGGGCACCGAAACTATTGTCCTGTGTCACGATTTAGACCACACAAGAGTTACCAACTTTTATAGGTAAATCTTATAATAAATTAAAGTTAATTTATGAATAAAATTCGCAGCCAAGATATTCTATTATTTTATATGGAACAACTTTATGACTTAAGTATTATTATGATGATGTGAAAAACTAACATTGTATATAGAAATTGCACAATCGACCAAGAACAAATGCCATTTGCAGCAAATATGCTTTGCTTTCTCCAATAATTAGTATTTGCAAACATTGCTAATTGCAAATCAAGTCCCTAAGAGAAGGTTGTAGAAAATTAGGCAATATAAAATAAAAAAATTATAGCAAACCAAGCCATTAACACTCAAGTTGGACATGATTTCTAAAACTACACTTACAGACAAAACCAGCAAATTCCAATTCTCCATGATAAAACAGAGAATGTATGTAGGTGCCAAAACTATATTGAGATCAGCACTTAAACTGGATGCCTTATATAGGAGGATCATTTTCTAACAGCATTTCCAATGAATATAAGACAGAACAAGTCACAAATTTTAACAATCAACTCAAGATATGTTATTGCAACTGAAATGTAGGATATAATAATAAACAACTAATGCAAGTTGCATCTTACCGCAAATCTCAGGAGCAAACATGACTTTCCAACGCCTGAGTCTCCAATAAGCAAAAGTTTGAATAGATAGTCACTACAAAAATGAACATGCATTTAAGTTAGTTTTACACCAAAGGCATGTAACTATTATAGCTGTAAAAAGAATTTTAGCTTGGATAACTTGAAACCATTCGAACTGTGTTCAAAAAACACATAACCCAATCTGCCTGAAAAATTGTAGTTATTTGGCCTAGAGTTGGTCTCAATTATCAAGTTTTAGGAAATTAAGAAGGGACCAAGGCTCCCTTCTCAGCTGGAAAACTAACCCTGATCCCTGAACAAACCAAAATAGGCATCTATAGTTTTTGACCTGCATCTAACTTTCATAAAGGACAACTTTACTGAAATCAACCTAACTAGACCGATTTAGAATGCAAATCAGTTCTCAAATTTTGAATTGAACCATATTTATATTTAGGATAATCTGGTTCAAAAATGTGGGGTAGAGGCTAGTGAAATTTTTGAGAAGTTGGGAATTATATATTGTCTCTCCTTATAGGAGATTTTCTGTTATTCTCCCAATTACTCTCTCCTGATTCCTATCCTTTTCCTCCATTGTGGCTGCACCTCTATTGCCTCACAAGCACTGATGATGCTAGTTGACAGCAGCTATCTCTCCCTCTCCTTTTTATTCTATTAATCTTTCTCTCAACCTCATTCCGTCTCTTGTTTTGTTATCACGCAGTCATCAAAAGCCAAGAGAGAGAACAATGCCACTATTAGCCATCTCTGCCTTCTAATCCCTCTGTTTCTCTTTTCCTTTAAGTCCCTCTTGACTTTGCACTTGCGGGCGGCTGAAGCTGCAAGCATGACCTGAGCAATGGCAGTTGATTGTTTGGCCCGCATTTATCAAACCTTTTGAGATCTTTGAGCAAATTGGTGCAATAACCTATCAACTTGGTAAAAAGCAAGTTGATAGGTTAAGATACACATTACCTACCAAATTCTAAAATCTCTAACCAAAAATATACCAATAAGTTACTTGTACCGTATGATTTCAAGAAAGGTCCAGGAGATGTCATGCAGCAACCGTAGCAAAAAACCTCTCATTAACCTATTTGCACCATGAGAACTAACCAATCATCATATACGTGATATGGCAATCAACTGATACAATAACCTTCAAACACTATAGACCATGGAATATAAGTCATTTTGTTATCAAATTTAGATACATTTTTAACAATCATAGCAAGAATCAATCTGCTAATGAATCAACGATGAAAGGTAGAATATGAGGCATTCAATTCACAAAATGGAAGGACGACAATCACAATAACCGTTTCTCAAGTCCCTCTCCCTAGATCCGAAAGACACGCATGTCAACATCGTCTAATCTAAAGCCCAAGTCTGCAATAAAGATCAATAATCACGAAATATTGTATAATTCTATCAAGAAAACCGGGATCCGACTAATAGACAAGGGAAGTCATCTCTCCATAACCAGCAGAATCAACTTGCAATTCTAAGCCCCAGGATCTATGGCATTCAGCAAACAGAACTGTGATTCGAAAACGAAAAAAAAAAAAACACTAGCAGGATTAGGGTACTAAGATGCGTCACTTACTACTCCGGATTCATGGCGGACACAGGCAGTAGGCCGGCGGCTTTGCTCTTACTCAATACCTCTCCTGGAATTCGCGATTGAAGGCGCTTGCTCTTCTGCTTCGGTCGGCGAAACCCCCCAAAAATAGCAACGAGAGAGGAAGGACGGGGAGAAACGAGGAGGCTAGCGATTTCCGAGAGGTCTATAAATAGAGACGACGTGGTGGAGAGAGGGAGACCGACACGGCTCTGGAATCGACGGTTGAGATTTCTCATCACGGACGCCCGTCTGGCTGGCCTCCTGGCTCGAGCCGGACGAGTTGGACCGCCGGGCGAATACAAGGGATGAGATTTGAACAAGGACTAATGACACGCACCTGTGCTGGCCAATGAGAATTCAGTGTTTTGCGAAGGGGGAATTAAGGATCATCTTTAAATTATAAATATATTTCAGTTTTATAATGATTTTGGTTGGGGTTTTCTATTTCTAAGCTTCACTCATTTTGTTATATTTTACGTATTTGTATCACTATTTGATTCAGTCAGTGATAAAGAATTAAATGAAGTCCTCCATGAAATGTAATCTTATCTTTTATTTCTAATACTTTAATTATTAAGGAATTTTTTACCTTTGAGAATTTTCTCAGATAATATGCAAATGATCAGTTTGACTTTTTCCAGAATATCATAATCTATCGCCAAAAGAATATTTTTCATTTAGGAAGGCAAGGTAGGAATTAGGAGGAGTCTTAGCATGCAAGGATCCACTTCCTATGCATATAAAGGAACGCGGGAGAAAATTAAGGGAGTGTTTGGTATGCGCGTTTTTCATTTTTATTTTTTGGAAAACGTGCATTTTCTAAAAAACGGTGTTTGGTTTACGTTTTCCGCACACATTTTCTAAAAAATTGACTATCGTTTTCTAGAAAAACAGAGAATGACAAAAAGTCATTTTCTGTTTTCTAAAAAACGCGTATTTTTCAAAAAATGAAAATAAAAACGGTGCAAACCAAACGCATCCTAAGAGTGTTTCGGAGAGTTTTTATTTATTTAAAGATTATATTTATAAAAAATATTAAAAAATTAGTGAAAAGTTAAAGTATAAAATATTTGAAAATAAAAGTCGTTAGTGTGTTTAATGAATAATTATTTTCAAACTTAATTTTTAATTAAATGATAATAATATCTTTAAATTATATAAATTAATTTTTTAATTATCTAAATATAATTTTAATAGCTTATTTGTTTATATAATTATTATTATATTTTAAATATTTATCAAAATTATTATTTTTTTATAAAAAAAATATAAAATTAATAAAAATATATATATAAATACACAAAAATATGTATAAAAATTCTATAAATACAAAATATATAAAAATATAAAATATCATTTTAAAAGATAAAAATCTAGAAGTAGGATGGTAATTATATAAAATGATAAATTTATTAAGATTATAAATATGGTGATAATTATATAAAATGATTAATATATTAAGAATGTTAACTTTTAATTTTAATTTTAGACTCTATACAAAAAAGAAAAAAAAAATCAAATTCTTACTTGCAGTTTTTAATAAAAGTTACATAAGTTGAATGAGAAGTTGACATTTACAAGTGAGCTCCTTTCTGTCGAGCACGAATTCTTTGGTTCACAATTTACAGATCAGAAGATAATCTATTTTATAGTTTGGTCTATTTTAATAGACCTCATCACTTAAATAGATAGGATCTATCATAATCCATCAATCATGATCAGTAGACCGTTCCGCAACTAGAGGATATCATTTGCTTTCTGCCTAGTTTGACCTAATTTGGATCTTTGTTCCACATGCCTGATTTATTTCTTTATTTCCTTATCGGATTTTAATCTTTCTTTCTTGATGTCTTTTCAAAAAAATTGTTTCAGGACTGATGGCAATTTGCTTGCTCTTCCCGTTAATCTTCTCTTTGAAGTCTTGCTCGCTTCCAGGAATTTTGCTATCTAAGAGGTTTCATGTTCATTGGTGTCGGATCAAATGGGTCATCTTGTTTTCTTTTTTGTCTTGTTGATTCGTCTACGTAGTTTCCTTGGTCTGTTCATCGGTCAGATTGCTGAGGAGACGTTGACTTCTTCCTGTCTGATATCGAGCCATGCATTTGCTCATAATCTCACCAGCAACAAAATTTTTGTAAGGTCTCCTGCCTCTTTTGGTAGTCATCCTGTTCAAAAACGGTGAAGATAATTAGCTGAGAATATGATTCTACGGTTGAACGTGTGAAGATTCCGTTCTGCCTTACAAATTAAGAACGTCAGTGCCATGCCAGGGAAGAGATTTCAGGCGTTGGTCCTCCGATACTCAAGTTAGTTACCGGAATAATAGAAACTGTAGCAACAAGAGTGTGATCATAAATAACGCATACCTGCTCCGATATATGGACCCCCTTTATATAGTGGTCCTATAACGTACGTGCATGCTTCTCAAAGCACATGCACGTTTCCCTATCTTTCCTATGAAAAGACAAGTCAGAAAAGTGTCTCTAACATCATTCCTTAACAGGGCGTGCAATCCTCGACATGCCAGTAGAAGCTTCCATCGTGCGATTTGCCTGTTGACCATGTTCTACTGTTAGCAGTATCAACTTCCAGAAGGATACGATAAGCTAAGAAAGGATCCCATTGTTTGGCTGAGTGGGGGAACCGCTTGGTCGGGATCCCCCGCTCGATTGCTCTAGGATGTTCTTCTCCACGTTCGCTCGGATGGTAGGTTGTTCCTCGTACAGTTGGACAGGCGATTCAGTCAGACCAACCCTTATAGGGTCGTCACAGTAGCGAACATTTGTTCTTCTCTATTTAGTCGTTTGACAATCAGGTCGCTATCTATCGCCCGACTGGACGAACGATTTGGTCGAATGAGCATCTGGGCGGCACTATGATACTGGGCCCTTCTTTTGTTGAGCGGGTGGCCATGCCCAATCGGACCCTTCAGGCTTGATCGGGCCATTGTCACCCGCTTGGCCAACTTTGGTGACCCGACGATTCTATGCCTTTGACCTCTTTGACTTTGACCTCCACGTCGGCTGCTCTTCCCACCTTTGACATGTCCTTGGTGGGCTCCTTCTACCACCGCATCATAAGCCTTCCTCTCAAGTCTACTTGAAGAAGGTTGTAAGTCTGACTGACTAGACAAGCAGTGTCTTCAGCGACCTTTCCGCCCGATCGGACATTCTCGGTTTTAGACCCGTCGCTCGGCTCACACCTTCGCTGACAAGTAAAATGATCGAAGTAGTTGATGTTATATTACTTCATAGGTTTCGTTGTTTGATGAAGTAAAATAGGTATACAACTTTACAAATTTTGAATTCTGGTGCAGTAAAAGTTTAATTTTACTTCTGCATAATTTATCTTAGTTGAAGTATTTATTATTGTATTACTTTATCGTAATATAGCAATAATAGAGTATATTTTACTACAACAACAAAATCAATGTAGCGAAGTAATTTATACGAACTACTTTATAAATTTGATCAGTAGTGAAGTAAATAGTTTTTTTAACTACACCACTATTTAAATTTAGCGAAGTCTTGTTTGTCGTATTACTTCATCATTTATTTATAGTATCAAAGTAATTGACCATATTTTAATGCAATACAATTTTAATTGACAAAAATTTAGATTATAATATTTTACTACAATATAATATTTTTGCCACCAAAATTAAATAAATATATCACAAATATGTATCAAATATAATCCAAAAGTGTATTCATAAAAGACATGTTTAACTATAACCCAAAAACTTTTGTATCCAAAAATCTCTAAATACATGTCTAAAATTTATATCATAGTCTACACTTAGGTACCTACATAGAAATAGACGAATTCGCTTCATTCACTTTTGACTTCATCATACTGAGATTGATTGTAATACTGTTTATTTTTTTTATGCTGCAAACTGAAACATCAATAGAAGTTTGAGGATCAATAAAAAATGACTTAATATTTTATAAAGAAAATATTTCATAAAGAAGAAATTCACATTTCTCTCCAATTGTGGATCTTCATCCAAGACTATCTCTTTCATGTATTGTATCACACAATATCCACATTGAACACCACTATTTTGTTTAAGATTACCCTAATGAAATTGAAAATGTCATGCAAGAAGTCACAATCCAAATAATAAAAATTATTAATTGTTGTCTAAATGCATGGTCACAATACATACTGTCAATTGTTTAAAACCTGGTCCTTTTGAAATACCCCTTGATGCATTGTATATCTTGACCCCACTACATTGTAAACAATAGAAAATTATTTTTACAACCTATAATGAATTGAATGCATTCCAAATCAGTATAATCTACTACTTACTTTGTCACAATAGTTTGCCAAGCATAGTCTTGGTTCTTGTTACTCAAAGAGTCCAATAAATATATCATATTCTTATCTTCATTAATTATAGTCAAGATCCAATGGTACATGCACAAATGAAAATATAACATTGACTAGCATGTAGTAGGAATATATATGGAAAACAAGTCCAAACACTTGAGAAATTGGAGGATGACAAGAAGATTCTATACCACTTGAGAAATTAGAGGAAGATATTTATAATTCTGTTATAAGGAATATTCTCAAGGAACAAAAACATTTAAGTAGGGATGATATGGTTAACTCAAGGGGAGATAGAGTAGCTGAGTTTTTTATGCTTGGGGATCTCTTGAGAGAGTTAAAGCAGAATGATTCTTCCATTAGCTTCGGATGCCTTGCAAATTCATGTGCATTGGCTTTGTTGAATTAACACAACACTCATATGCATAGCTTAACATATTAAAACGTAACAACTTAACAATCTATTGACTGCATTGGTATGTCCATTGAAAACGAACATTAATAAAAATATACATTAATACAATCCTTAACTATAAAGACTTGTAAGCAAACAAACTATATTCCAAAGAATTACAAATGTAAACGAGCAAATAAAGTCTGTTCAATTTGTAAATACTTGGAACCATGACCTTAATAAAGAATTACTTGTAAGCAAACAAATTAATATTGCAGGTGTCAGCATACTTGGAGGTGTAAGCATATGTTGTTGTAAGATTTACTTGTTGAAAACGTGTAAGCAAACAAACCTTAATATTGCAGGTGTAAGCAAACAAACATTTCAAAAACTAATTTAATACTTTGGTATTTTGCAGGTGTAAGCAAACAAATATTAATATTGCAAGCAAACTTTAAAACGTGTAAGCAAACAAGCTTTAAAATGTGTAAGCAAACAAACTATAAAGACTTGTTGCAATCCTTAACACCATTACGTGCTACAATCCTTAACTATAAAGACTTATAAGCAAACAAATTATATTCCATAGAATTGCAAATGCAAATGAACAAATAACACTACACAATCAATAAATGCAGGAACTTGTAAATGCAAAAGAACAAACAACACTATACTTTAAGAGTTGCTACAATCCTTAATGTCTAACATCAAGCATTATCTAACATCAAGCATTATCACTCTTCTCTATAAGGATCGTCTTTAAGAAAAATTAAGGTCAAATCTAAATTTACCCCATGTAAACCAAAGAAAAGCATGTGAACAAAGCAAAGCATGTTGAAAATACTAGAGTTCATCAATAGTGCTAAGACAGACATCTCATAAGCACCAATAATCATCTTAAACTAATGAATCAGATTCCAGTACATATTGACACTGTTAATGATTCCATAGTAGTAAAAGGTCCAGCCACATTCATAGCTTTAGTTTGACATGGGAAAAACAAATTCCAAATTATTTGAATGCGATAAATCTTGAGAATGTTGAACAAAGAGTCTTGTGCTAGTGTAAGAACACATATAGCTTATTGAACCAAAGTTATGGGACTGATCTTATAATGAAAGGTTTCAAATCCCCTGGTATTAAACATACTAGCTTTTGATGATATATAAACTAGAAAGAAATAAAGAGATTGTTATTGAGATATGAACAAACATGCATTATGCCATCACTGCTAAGCTTGGATGTCTAAACACAAAGTAAAGCAGTATTTAAATAATTTAACTTTATAGCATGATCATTATGTTTGCTTTTAACAAATCCAGCCACCAGAAATGTGCAACTTACACTGGAATCACCATACAAGAACATTATGTCTATTTATGATAAATTGGAATGCATGAATTTTGTATAGCAAATATCCTTTCTACATGTAAGTACTTTACTTAGAAACAGAAGAAAAGATGATGAAACACAACTGGTTAAAATATATGAGAAATCCTATACTATAATCTTCACATAATAAGCCCAACTAAATGATCGAACCCTTAGTATAATGCCTTATTGAACAATGCATGTGAATAGTATACATGTTCAAGGAAATCATTATTAGAAAAAGCACGTGCCAACAGATGCATCATAAACATCACATACCTTTAGAGCACAATGTAATTAGTGTACCTATCGATCCTTTTGTATATCTTCTCATCGCCCCTTCGCTAGGCTTGAACTTGCCCTTGAGAGCCTCCTCTGCCCTCTTCAGCACCCACTCATGGATGACGCCCCTCCGCCAAGCTTGGACTTGCCCATGAGAGCCTCCTCTGCCCTCTTTAGCACTCACTCGCGGATGGCGAGTGCATCCTTGGAGAACTTGATCTTCATCTTGAGCGCAGCCAAGGCGCAACTGTCATGCTTGACCTAGATCTCCATGACAAATCAAACTGGAACAGGGAGCCAACCTTGGAGGAGGACGAAGAGAAGGAAAGCTCAACGAACTTCTTCATCGTTGGATCGGAAGACAAAATATCATCGATGGAGACTTCCTTGTTGGAGTCAACTTTTTTCTCTTGCGGATATTCTTTGTGTCCTTGGGCTTGCGGAAAAAATTGTAGAAATTGCTCATGTTGCATCTTCTTCCCGTGGACAAGAAACCTCAAAGAGGATGACCTATCAAAGGTTGATCTGCCGGCGACACTATAGAGATGAAGAACCCTAATGGCGTAGCAGAGAGGAAATGAAAGACGAGGATGGGAGATGGAAGAAACCTAGAGTGTAGAGAGGAACGGAAGTGAAGATGTCTCAAAGCAAAAGCTGTGCGTCGGGGAAAAACGAGAAGGCTGACCGTTGGGTAAAATGCGAATGCTTGAATCAGGGAAAAATGCCAAGGATTGCGTCGGGAGGATGTTGTGAAGTGCTTTCGGCGAAAAACAAATAAAACAAAGTAAAGGATGACTTAGGGTTTTAGCAGAGAATAGGTGGAAAAATAATAAATCCGTTCAACATAGGAAAAATTTTAACCAATTTAAAGTTATTACTTCATCATTTAGACATATCAATTTTATTTAATAACTTACTACTTCATTAAATATATATTACGAAGTAAAATATCAGATAGAATTAGAAGTGAGGTCCGTATTTTTTAACCTACGAAGTCTAAAATCATATTTACTGTATCAAATTTATTAGCGAAGTTGATTTTTGTATATTACTTCGTTATTACTAATTACTGAAGTAAACAGTGGCGAAGTCTATTACAGATTTTTACATAGTGTTAGAGTCGCAGCTCGATTTTGAGACGGAATGGTTACTCTTCAGTGAGCCACTCTATAACTATGTCTCCGCTCAGTCACTTCTTAATCTTCATAGTCCGCTCGGATGATCATGGGCAACACTTAGCGATTTTTCAATTTCCCGCAACTTCCTGTGGTGGGTGAGTGCCTCGTAATGGTCGTTGACGTCATTCTGATTTCTTGGAGATTGTGCAAATCTCCGGTCATTAATACCGAGCACGTAGCGCATGCCCTTTAATTAAACCTTATTAATGCTCCTCGTTACAGAACACCACATGTCCCACTTTCTGACATTGCACGTTTGATGTGACAGGCGGATGCCCGTGATTGATGTGATGATCACCTTTTCAAATTCAACGGTCAGATGGAGACTTCGTTTTCCGATGCCTTTGATCGGACGCCCTAGGACGGTCGTCACCAGGGTTTTTAAACCCTTACTCCCCTTCGTTTTCGATATTCCATAGTATCTTCGTCCTCGGGCCTATCTTTGGCTGATTTCCATCTTCTCTGCTCCTTGCCGACGATCCTCTTCCTTAGTAAGATTTTCTTCCTCTTCCTGTCTCCGTCTCTGCTTTTCATCAGTTTTTCATGGCTTGTTCTTCTCCTCCTTCTCTGCCCATCGCTAGACTGAGGTACACTTCTAAAGAATCCGACTTCAATGGCGACAAAGTCCTTTAGATGCAGATGACTTATGATATTCCTGATGACTACCAAATAACCGCCCCTACTGCATATGCATGGCCCCACACGTCGTCGAACGACTTCCTTACCTTTTTCAAAGACCAATTCTTGATCGGTTTGTGCATCCCGATCCATCCATTTTTCTCAGCAGTTTGTAGATACTTTCATATCCCTTTATCCCAATTAGTGCCGAGCTCTTTTAAGCTTCTGTGTGGGGTAGTAATCCTCTTCCGCCTGTATGGCATCCTGCTCGTCTCCCGCATATTTCATTACTTTTACTATCCCAAACTCTTTCAGGTGGATACTTTTCTTTTACAAGCCTGATCGGGCTTTGTATTTTTTGATAAAATGTCTTCTTCCAACAAGCATTAGAAGGACTATTACTTTTTTGTTCATCTTCCTGAGCGGCTATCATTCATGACCGGTTGGTAAATGGAGATGATGAAGCCTCCCTCCTTAGGCAAGTATCGTTGGGAGTCGGCCTATCTTGAGATGACCACTCATCTGGTCGGTCAGAAGTACCACATACACAAGTTGCTGCACGAAGGTATTCTATATGTTTTTGGACTAAGTACCCTCCGCTCATGGCTGCCTGGCTCACTAGATAAACTTTTTTTCCTATATCACCTTAGACTCTAATTGATTTCACTTTCGTTTTTACAGCAGAAGTCATGTTGAAGTCCATGCTGAGCGGAAAGTGCAAGCTCTCTGATGTTGAGATTAATGCTCATGGTGCGATCGAACTGGAAGGTCGCGGTCTCTTGCTAGTCAGCAGTTCGACTGACCGAATTGACGATGTGAGCCTGATGGCCGGAAGTAGCGCTGTCGCCACCACTGGGGAGCTTCCTTCCGAACATCCCACGATGGTCCTGGTGAATATACCGTCTGAATCAGTGTTGACCGAATCAGCAGGCTCTGGCGAGCCACTACTTTAGTGCCAGTGGAGGAAGAGACTTTGCTCAGAGGGTACCTTCAGTTTAGGAACCTTAACATCGGTGCTTATGGAAGTGCCTACCTCCCGACCCCCTCTAAGTGAGGCGAGAGTTCGTCTTCTGTTGTCCTCGAGAGGACGGTTGCTTTGTTGTGTCGCCTTCATCCGACCGGACTCTATCAGTGCTAGAGCTATCGGCCAGCCAGATTCTAGCACAGCCAATTTCCTTCCTCCCACCTTCGACCGATCTAGCGACCTCACTTTCCACCATCCGCTCCTTGAAGTCCCAATCTAAGGGCAAGGCTACTTTGGAGCCCACCGATTTGATCAGTCGTAGGCATGTTTTGGCTTTAATCCACTTGTCGGCTGATGCCTGGCATTCTCCAGATGATGATATTCCCCGAGCGCTCGAACATACAATCCGCATCCAAGGTCCTTTGACCAAGACCTGGGCCGATGCCAAGGACGGGGTGATGGCCATTCGCTCGGGGAGCTGGCTGATAGCTTTACTTTGAAATCCACTATGATAAGTTACTTTCCTCGAAAGTTCTCGTTTGCTTTTATTATGTCGTTCTGATTCTCCTTTATTGCAGTACTGGGTGGCGAGTTTGACGATGTGTCAGAGGTTGGCCTTTCTCGTGCACGAAAATAAGCTACTGCGGGCCCCGATCAAATCGGCAAGTGCGTCCCGAGCTGTCGTTGAAGCGCTCACTACTGACGTCGCTCAGCTAAAGGAGGATTTAGAAAGTCTTCTGAACAACTGGTGGGATCCGAGCGGGTGCTGTCGGCATAAAAGAATAAGAGCCAGGAGCAGGTCTAACAACTCGAGCGGCTCAACAAGCAGACCCGGGATTTTGACTCCAAGGTCAAATCGACGAACACTCAGAAACTTTGCACCATAGAGGACCTGGAGAAGAAAAACCTGGAGGCTCAAGCCTTGGAAAAGAAGCTCAAGGAGACTGAGACAGCTTTGGCACAAGAACAATCGAGCAGATCGGCGGAGCAATAGAAAATTGCAGATCAAGACGCCTAGCTAAAATCTCTGAAGGCCGAGCTGGAGGTGTCCAAGGCCCAACTGACTAAGTTTCAAGAGGACGAGCCCACTCGGCTTGAGGAGTTCTGAGTTAAATATCTTCGCTTGGAAGGCTTTAACTAGATCTTCTCCGATTGGATCCTATGACTCTTGATCTCGACATAGATGACACCATCCAGCAGCTGAAGGATGGCGGTCACCTATCCGTTGATGTCTCCGTTCCATCCGTTCGGAAGGATGAGCTTGTGACCTCGCTCGCCCAGGACATTGTTGATCATCTGGTGTAGTTTTTCTTTATCATCATTTTGTAGTGGGGAACAACTTTTGTAAATATTTCTAAGTACTGATCCTTGTGCCCTCGTTCGACGCTTTAGAATTTGCCTACTTTACATCCTGTTTATGTTTTTCATATAACTTAGTCACCTTGTGCAATAATTTGGATCTTCCATCGACTGCGGCCGAACGATATCCCATTGAGAAAAAATAAGAATGAACGCTTGGCTCAATCAAGTCGAGTATTTCCCCGACTTGGCGTTTTCATGCAAAGAATCCTTTTCGCTTAGGTATGTTTCGCCTGGTTGGCCTGGGAGTCTTTGACACGTGTGCTTTTTATTCGGAATTCTCAATCATGACCTCTAGATTTTATAGTCGATGTTTGGCTTTTGAGTAGGGATTTATAATCATCACTCGACTATTGAACCGGGGTTTACAGTCACCGTTCAACTGTTAATTCCCCCTCATGTCCGAGTTTATAGCCACCACTTGGCTGTTGATTACGAAGACTCTCGGTTCTAAAGTCGCCATTTGGTTGCTAATTCACAGTCGTGCCTGAGTTTAAAGCCACCGCTTAGCTGTTTATAATTTACAATCTAAGAGTTTATAGTCGTCGCTCGACTGTTTGATTATCCATTTTCAAGGGTTTATAGCTGCCGCTCGATTATTTAATTATCCATATTCAAGGGTTTATAGCCACCACTCAGCTTACGATACTTTAACCTTGAACCCAGGGTTTATAGTCACCACTCAACTTTCGATTTCCATTATTCTCGATTTTAAAGCAGTCGCTCGGTTGTAATTCTCGTAAGCTAGGGATTATAGCCGCCACTTGACTTTTGAATCCTTAGCATGGGTTTATAGTCACCGACTTTAAGATGTAGAATAAGGGTTTATACTCGTGACTCGACTTTGAGATCCAGAATAAGGGTTTATAGTCGTCGCTCGACTTTTACTTTTCATTGCCTCCATGTTTTATAGCCGTCGTTCGGCTAGTGATTTCCTATTGACCCAGGATTTATATTCGTTGCTCGACTATTGGTTTCTATGAGGCTAAAGTTTATAGCCACTGTTTGATTATTAATTTCACGTTGCTCCTGGGTTTACAGTTACCGCTCAACTTTCAGTAATTTTGTAACGAGAGTTTATAGCCGCCGCTCGGCTCTAATCATCACTGCTCAAGGATTTATAGTCGCCGCTCGACTTTCGATTTATGTTGTGCAAGAGTTTAAAGTCATCGCTTGACTATTATTTTCATGTGCTAAGGTTTATAGCCGCCCTCGGCTGTTACATTTTCCGGCTCAAGGTTTTATAGTCGTCGTTAGACTATCACATTTGCACTATGTTCGGGTTTATAGCCGCCGCCGCTCGACTTTTTTATTTTTATTTCATAAGGATTTATAGTCGCCGCTCAACTTTTAACTTAGCCGATCGATGCAAAAGTCTAGGGCACCTTGTTTTTTTTATTCATCATTCCCCTGCATTCAAAGAATAGGAGATTTTACATTTTTATATGACTTTGACCACACACCTCTCATCTAGCCCGATAGGGCTGGAGGTGGTTCGCTCTCTAAGGCTGCTCGAGATTTCGCCCATTCACGTCTTGCAAATAGTAGGATCCCAAGATGAGCTTTCGAATGACCTTGTATGAGCCTCCCCATAATGCCTCTAATTTGGTAACATCGCCGACCGACTTCTCTCTCTTCCACACTAGGTCGCTGACTTGGAACCATTTGGGGATCACCGTTCGGTTGTAGCTTTGCTTCATCCTTTACTGGTAGGTCGTTAGCCGGATGACGACCTTATCTCTAATTTCATCTATCAAGTCAAGTTCCATAAGTCGTCGATCAACATTTCCCTTGTCGTAGAGCTGCATTCGGTCGGTAATTGTCGATATGAATCCTAACTTGACTCCGACGAAAATATAACTTCTGTCGGTAAATCACTGACTGAAAAATAATTCCCGTCGGAGAAGCTGGCGGCATCTGCATAGTGTTTTCGGCGGGGTTTACTGACGGAATTATAATTCCGTCGGTGATTTACCGATGAAAGTTATATTTCCATCGAAAAATAAGGCTCTGACGTATATTCTCGTAACCGATGATTTCCCGTTAGAAATCCATCGGGATAAAGATTTACTAACAGAATTCCGACGGATATTCCTGTCGGTAAACCAAGAAATTTTTATAGTGAAAGGGGGGAAAAAAGAATTATGCTTTAGTAGAGAAATTGCATTTGTCAGTCACTATTGTCTTTAACATTTATGAAATCTATGTTTCTGAGCATTCATTTTCTCACCGAAAGGTTACGGTTGATAGGCACTCCTTTCAGGAGGAATGAATCGTCTGAGAAACTAGTATTATGCACTGCATGCAATTCCAGGTGGAGAACCAAGGGTTTAGTGACAAAACCCTAACTTTTCCTCTTCTTCTTCGATATCCAAGGAACCGATGGAGATGGAGATGGATCAATTGGACATATACTTCTATTCCTTTCTTAGTAACTCAGCAACCTCTCAGGGACTTGACAACCAATTGAGGGCGGCCGCTTAGTAATTGATTTACTTTTCTTCATTTTACCATAGGACCGGCGATGAGGGATGTTTGACATGAGCGTTATCATATTTTTACATCAACAATCAACCGAACAATTGTTATCATGGCCCTATGAGGAGTCTAAACCTTCCATTCCATTCCATTCTATAAAAGGATAGGAGTCTAAACCTTCCATTCCATTCTATAAAAGGATAGTAGTCAAAACCTTCCATTGACATTCTACTTAAGATGTTCTTTTGACAAAAAGATAATAAAATGACTCCTCAAATTAACATCTCATCCTTTAGTATATACTTTGGAATTCTATTTTGGAAATTACTTTGAATTATAAACATTCATTGTTTTTTATAAATAAAAATATTTTTAGTAACTAAACCACGAACATATGAGCCGATTTGAAATAAAAGGGGCTAGTAGAAAAATACGAAAAGAGATATTTCCCTATTCGGTGATCATATATTCTATCTTTGTTCACCAACAAAATTCTACGGGTACGTTGATTTGTGTGTTTTTATTTTTATTTTCTGAAAAATATATATTTTTTAAAAAATAAAAAATAATTTTTATACATTCTCTATTCTTTATAAAATACTATCTATTTTTTTAAAAAATAAATATAAAAAATATAAACTAAATACTATTTTTTTAGAAATACATATTTTTTAAAAATAAAATTGAAAAACACACAAACTAAACACACTCTAACTTTTTATGTTTTCTGATTTTTCTTCCATACCCCAAAAAAAAATTTAGGTCCCCGTCCATGGAGATGGAGCAATCAGGCATGTTCAGCAATCAGGCATGTTCATGTTGGCACAATTCTGTGCTTCTTCTGTCAGGTGCATTTAATTGGGAGTTATTTTTATAATCTTAATTAGTGTCTAAGATTATCAACAATGGATTAATTTAATAAATCAAACAGTATGATTTTTTAAAATCGAATTAAATTTCTTTTATTTATTGCAGGACATTATTTTGCATAATATCTTGAACATTCTTTCTAAATTATTATTACAGTGTAGCAATTAATTTGGCAGGGTAAAAATAAAATTAAATACGTGAGATATTTCGGAAACTTTTATATTTGATTCAGTAATTCGCTGCTAAAATCCAACGTCATCCACGGCTCCATCGAGTGAAGGAAACCCTTATCACCGTTAAATTTCCAGGAATTTGATCCTGACCGCATGGTCTTTCTGCGGCCAAAGCATTTGTTCTCAGGGGCACAATGCCAATAATCTAAATTTTTATAAAGTATTTTGCGCGCTTTAAAACTTTTAGGAGCATGTCGAAAATAGAGTTGAAAATGTGTGGCGTAAAATTAAATTTTCCCCCGATACAAACCCGATCTGGCCTGCGCCTCACTTCCTTTCCCCTTCACGCCTCCCTCTGATTTAGGGAAGAATCGAACGAAACCGTTCCTGCTCTCTCTCTCGCCGATGGCTTCCGATGCATTCGCCGACAGGAACGCCGTGTTCAGGAAACTCAAATCGAAGTCCGAGAACAAGGTACGCCGATCTCTTCTCTCGTTGCCATGGATTCGATTATGTTGTTTTGTCTCGGCTCCGTTGCGATCATGATCTGAAACCGGTCGGATCCGTGCGATCTCTACCTAAGTGTCCAGATCCCGTAGTCTCTGATCCGTGGATCTGTTTGCTTCGCCAGATTTGCTTTGATTGCAATGCGAAGAACCCGACGTGGGCGTCGGTGACTTTCGGAATCTTTCTCTGCCTCGATTGCTCCGCCGTTCACCGCAGCCTCGGCGTGCACATCAGCTTCGTGAGGTATTTGACGAATTTGTTGTTGTATTTTGCTTGGGAATAAACAGGTTTGATCTGTTGGCTTTACGCTAATGGAATTTGAAAATGGTGCTGGATTAGCTTTGTTTAGGGTCAGTCGTGTATTCCGAGAACATATTTTAGAAATGGTTGATTCTGTAGAAGCTTCATTTTCTGACAATGTTCTTCACTCTAATTTACTTTCATGATCATTCATCAATACCCAACGTGATAATCAAACCATGGGGTCATTTGGTGGATGCGATAGATCTGATCTCATCCATTGAACTCTGAGCCTATATTATTAGCAAATTTTAGACCTTTTAAATCATTTTTATTATGTTAAGTGCTTAAGTACAATTTTCTTTGGCCTCTCTTTATCCATTTCACCTTCAACTCTAACTGATATAGCTAATCTAGCTATAGAATCGTCATTGAAGATGTTCAATTTATTATTATTTTTCCATTCGTTGAAACTACACATAGCTGCTCTCTCATACTATGATATATATATATATATATATATATATATATATATATATATATATATATATATATATATATATATATATATATATATATATATATATATATTATCTATTCTAAACCTTATTTATCTTAGCATTCTTATATTTGTTATATACACATTGTTTCCGATTGTTGAATGTTGATTTGTAAAATGTAATGTCATATTGTGGTCTTATAAAGTTTTCACTTTAGCCAAAGATAGTAAACAACAAACAATGATCATACAACAACATTGTGAAACTTGGTCTGATACAGATCAATCAAGTTGTATTGAGGCTGACAAGAACCAATCTAATATTGGGGCCGACAGTAAAATTAAGGGTTGGATGATAATGTGTCACATTGATGTAATTACTAAATATTTGTCTTTTTCTTTCTAAAATCCACTATAGCCACTGTCCAGCATCTGGAGGATATATTTTTCCTAATTCATTTAATTTACTCTCCTTTCGTTATTTTGATGTGTAATACTTTAAATCTTGTTTTTATTACAATATGAAATGTGTTTGTATGCTATAAGGACCTCAGAACTTGCTTTTGTTCCCCTATATTTTCTGCCTGATTTTTTTGAGGCGTCATGATATAAATGCTTGCACATCCATTCGTTATGGGTGAAATATGTTACAATGTCTTTAGAGTGGTGTTAAGTGTATGGCTCCAAATAGGAATCCATGAAATCTTATATCGAATTTCATTTGGTCATGTCTAGATCTACAAATTTGGACTCTTGGACTCCTGATCAACTAAAGATGATGGTTTTTGGAGGCAACAACCGTGCCCAAATTTTCTTTAAGCAGCATGGCTGGACAGATGATGGCAAGATTGAAGCCAAATATACATCAAGAGCAGCTGAATTGTACCGGCAATTGCTTTCCAAAGAGGTTGCGAAGAGCTCTGCAGAGGATATTTCTTTGCCATCTTCACCTGTTGCAGCATCTCAACCACCCAATGCATTGAATGAACTCCCTGAACTCAAGCTTGTAGATTCACAGAAGGAGGTTACAGATGAGACAATTGAACCTGAAATTCCTCGTTCACCTAAAGCTCCGATCCGTTCTTCTGTTATCGGTTCTTCCAAGAAGCCCTTTGGTGCAAAGAAGACCGGAAGCAAGACTGGAGGTCTTGGTGTACGGAAGCTTACAACAAAGGTAAACACTAACCTCAACCCTTTGGCTGATTAATAACTTCTCCAAGCTCCGCTTTGCCATGATTGTTGATCCTGACTTTCTTCTTACTTGCATTAATATTTTGCTCATCCCGTCACATGTTGTTTTTTCTTATAAAAAATTGTTGAAAAGTTCATCTTTTACATTATATCAAGATTCAACTTTAATTGGAACATGTTGCATTAAGATTCAAGTTTAATTGGAACATGTTTTGGGGGCTTAATGATTGCAGCCTAACTGTTGTGAACTGTTGATTGCAGCCAAATGAAGACCTTTATGATCAAAAGCCTGAAGAACCTGCACCTGTTTCTGCACCAGTCTCTACTAATTCGAGGACAACGAGTGGTCAGCCATTTCCCTCTCGGTTCGAATATATTGAGAGCACACTTTCTGCTGAGAGCAATACTGGCGATGCTCAAGTTCTCAATCATGTTGCTCCACCAAAATCTTCTAGTTTCTTTGAAGATTTTGGAATGGACAGTGGCTTTCAGAAGAAATCTTCCTCATCATCAAAAATACAGGTGTCACTGTTTCAGTATGATTTTATTCACCTGCTTTGGTTGAATTGAAATATTGAATCCATGCAACCTTGTCTAGATAGCAACTTTGATATTCTAGACAAAGTAACTATATGCTTGATAGATTCAGAACTAGATTTGTAGGCCAAAATGATTTGTGGTGAATTCTAGAATTTATTTATGCAAGAGTCGCTTATTTCTTGATATGAAAGTAAGCAAGTTTGTTAAATTCCAGACAATGAATATGCTTGTTTATAATATGGAATGAGGAGTCTGAAGAGGTGATATACAAATTCTTTCAAGTGATTGGCCATTGGAAATCAAATACAGAATATTCACCAATTTTTTTTCTCAATTTCTAGTTAAATGTGTTTATATTCACTCAACATCTTATATGAAGCTTGCTTTTAATTATCATGCTGATCAGATTGAAGAAAGTGATGCGGCAAGGCAGAAGTTCTCAAATGCAAAATCAATATCATCAGCCCAATTCTTTGGTGATCAAAACAAAGCAAACAACGAGGCTCAAATATCCCTTGACAAATTCTCGGTATACCACTTCCTCATTTCAAAATGTGATTATCATAAGCTATGCAAAGTGGATCATAAAATTGACATAGCCTGCACTTGTACAATTTTATGTAGTTGGAATATAATTGAAAATGCCTAATCCCTTTAAGATATAATGGTTATTCACAAAAGTTGCTCGTAATTGTGCCTTGTTTATCATTGATACTTGACGCCTTGTTTGTGTTTTGCCACGGAACTGTATTCTATTATATTTCTGAGATTGTTTGGAATCAAGATTCCTTTGATGGTAATCTCTGCATATTCTATATGAATAGACTGCAAAACAAAGTGATTTAGAGATCTTTTCTCTTAATGTATGCTGGTTTGCAAATAACTAAACACTGAGATGTTCGCAGTGTCTCCCTTGTGCATCTTAAAAAGCTAATCTTTGATGTTGTTTACTTATTATGCTAATATGGTTGGTTTTAGGTATTATAAACTTACAAGCATTCTCATTTGGTTTATATGCTTACCTTGCGTAGGGGTCGACATCCATTTCTAGTGCTGATCTGTTTGGTCGTGGAAACGATTCTACAATTGACATGACTGCTTCTGATCTCATTAACAGAATCTCATTCCAGGTACTTTTTTTTTTGTATATAAAGTTAAGAGTATGATAAGTTGATTGAGTAGAAGCATTCAACTTGCAAAAGAACCATCAAGTTTCATGTTGCCTCGTTATAGTTCTACAATCCTAGAAATTATTTTTCTTATGGTTATTATTATTATTATTTAAATAGTATCAAACTTAAAATGTTGACAGTATATTGTCAAATTTTTCATAGATGCGTTTTGACCCAATAAGTGTTTTTTTAATACACTTTGCTTTTATAGGCATCACAAGATATAACCTCGATCAAGAGCATGGCTGGTGAGACAGGAAGGAAGTTGACATCTCTAGCTTCGGGTCTCATCAATGACATACAGAACAGGATGCTTTGAGCTAACACATTGAACATAAAAAGTTCAACAGTTAGCCAATTCGCGATGATCATAGTACAAATCACTCCAGTCATCAAAAGCCTCAAATTTTCTTCCTTATCCTCGCTTTTTTGTTCTTGTCAGAGTTGGATAAATAAACTTGGATAGTTTCTCAAATCCGCCTGCATTATGTACGCTGAGCTGCGTAACATATAGCAGGTCTGCCTTGATCAAAACTATGTATCTAGAGATCCCTGAAAGTTTTCTTTCATTTTCTTTTGTACTCGTGAACCTTGCCAAAGCAAAATCCTGAAGTTGTAGGTTTGTTTCAAGTACTTGTACAATGATTCAGGAATGTTGTTGTCTTGATTGGGAAGAAAGTCGATACTCCAGATATTTTGAAAAAGAATCTGAATTTGCGAATATATGAACAAATAACTCATCCAGATCCCTAATGGACTTGCCAACCATACAAGGTTTCTAACAAAGAGACTATTCCAAACTTGTACATCAGGAGCCATCGAATGTAGGTATTTGTCCCTATCCAACAACACAAGCTGCTTCACTTATGTTAACCTAAACAATAACAACAATAATTTAGCTTTATCTTATTAGGTGGGCTCTGCTATTCCTGCAGTCTTGTATTCTTTTCTTCAAGCACAAGCTTCTTGGCTGATGAATGGTTGGCCAATAGTACTAGTGCCAGCTCCAAACTTCCCCTAAATTATTCATAATGAAAATTAGGTTGGTCAGTTCGATCTCTTCTTGCTCTGTTTCCAGGCTCTTGATAGCTTAAGACAGCAAGGAATATGAGCAACTTAAGTTTAGGTAATATGAGCTAGTTATTCACCACACTGATACCCAAAACAACTAATTGTTGATTTAGTACTGTATAACCTTTATATTATTAACAATAATGACACCTAGTACAACTAACTAATGATATAATATATTACATGACTTGTACTGTAAACTGAGCCTTTGCATCTCCTAATAATGGAGTTGAATTTTTTTTGGAAGCATTTTACTAAAATATAACATACCTTAACTAACAAGGAGTTTTTCTGATTAAAAATATATATTATAGGCATGTTTTTAATCATTTTAATAAAACATTTCTCCCTTGTTTATCAAAAAAAAATCCATAAAATATTGCACACATGCCTACATTAGACCAACAACTTCAGAGATTAGATTGAAGCAAACTTCCCTGGCCACTTACATCAACCTAATGTGGTATTACACAGTGGTTGTAACTATACTTGCATCATTGCATGATCATCCATCCCTCTTTCCATCACTTGAATTAATTTTTCTTTTCTTTTCTTTTTTTTCTAAAACAAATGATCCTATTACTTTATTGAAAGTCCATGGTGATGGATCTAATGCTTCCATTTTGTCCTTTTCATGGTGGTGGTCGAGTTAGGTTTAGAAAGATAGATGAATGGATGGATATGTTGTCTTTTTTATTCTAGTTGATTGGATTAGAAAACAATCAAGTTTGGTTTTAATAATTATGGCTCGCGTGTGTAATTGGATGCCCACATATGTTATTTTAAAAGAAAATTTTGTTTCATGCTTTAAATGTTGATTATTTCTTTAAAGTATGATTGCCTGTGGTTTTATTATTATTTTATGAGTGCTATTGTTAATTTACTTGTCTCATCTAACGGTGCTGGGTTTTTAATTTTTCAGAGACTTAAGATCTATCATTGATAAATTAATTAATAATTTTTTTAATAGATAGTTGGAATAAGAACGCTGATGATTCTGTCTGAAAATTATAGAGATATATACTGGATATGATGAATCGGTGGTTGACTGGTAAAAAAACCTTTTTTACTTCATGGGAAAGCTTCATTCTGCTCCTGCACATACGAAGATTAGCCAACAAAACGTCAGCACCCAGAAATTAGGGGGAGTCTCTAACGAAGGTCCTCCGGTACTCAAGTCAGTATAAGTTCGGACGGATGAATGAAGAATAGTAAAGAACTTGTGCTTGAGAGTAGAGTTGCAGATGTCAGAGAGAGTGTGCCTTTGCCATCGAGAGGACCTCCTTTATATACCACATCTCAGAACCTCCGCGATCATGAGGTGGTAATGTGTGTCAGAGTTTGTTAGGCAATGCGCCATAATTATTCGAGGAATCTTTTTTTTACCCACATGCATACCTCTTTTTGTCGTTCATAGCTTCTATTACTGTCGGGATTAATGAGAAAAATATGTTGTTATAAATGATCTACTGATGGGAGACACGATGATCCTCAAAAAAGTTTTCAGAAGAATATTCTTTGACACATAGTTGTTATTCTAACAGATTGTTAGGATGTTGTCTGCCGAATACATCTTGGTCGGCTAGTAAGACCGATCGCGTTTATATCTATCTCGGCATTAAGCCGCTCAGTTATATTTTGTATAATCTGCTCTGTTGTATATTATATTGCATGTATCTTGGTTGGCTGGTAAGATCGGCCACCTTTATATTTGTCTCAACATTAAGTTGCTCTGTTATATATATTTTGCGCAGTATTGAGACATTTGTTTGGAGAATAATATAGATATACCTTGGGCATATTGGAAGTGCATTTGAGAAATAATATGACGTCCCATGCTTCCGAGAAATCCCTCTGACAACCTATGCTTTGCTGGAAATACGTCTGAGCAGTAATATGAGGCCAAGTGTTGTAGGTTTGGTCATTTTTTTAGCCGACCAAGCCTATAATGGGCTGCCCCGAGAAATGAAGCTACGTTTTGAGCGGTTCGGTCAATGTATTAAGTTGAGTTGCGTTATGCATGACCGACTTTCTGTACAGTCAGGGAGTATGAACTTATTCGACTTTACAACTGGATGGATACACAAATATACTATCGCATGGAAACCGATTAAGTTAACCGACAATTAGGGTTGTCTGGGTGTGTGTACAAGGAGACTCGCACGAAGTAAGAAGTTTAGCCTTCCTCCTGACCATACCTACTATTGGTCTATTGTGGAGTGAGTCAGTCACTCTGGCCGGCACGCAATGCCAGCTGTCCTTTATCTCGGTCGACTTTAAGAGGTGACCGTCCTTAAGGCACTATAGGAGTTGGTCACCCTTGGGGCTCTAAACTCATCAATTTCGATCGGCTTAAGGGTTGTCCGCCTCTTCCTGGCCGACTTGTAACTCGGTCGGATTGGATCTAAGAACTTTAGCGCTAGGCGACCAATCAAAACTAGATGAGGGATATCCTCCTTTCGAAGATTTGCCCGTTATGTCATCTTAACTCTGACTTCCATGTCATCCCCTGAGTCTGCTTATCATAACCCGTATCAGCTGAGTCAATTGATCGTTCACTATAAGTATCTTCCAATTTACTCTGATGATTGATAAATTTTTTTTATGAAATCAGATCGGTCATCCTCAGAATTAGTTAAGGTTAGTTAGATATTAGATGTCAATTAATAATAATAATAATAATAATAATAATAATAGGAGGAGGAGCATAGAGTGGGAAATCTCCTTAACCTTCATTAACTAACTAGACAAGGTGAATTAAAAGTACTTATAAAATTAATTATTAAGGATAAAATATCACAAAATCAGAAAGTGGTCCAAGGTCTAAAAGAGCATTATGTAATCCGATAGCATCCCAGTGAATAGTAGCTAACTCCACATTCATACACTTAATGATTAAATAATTATAAGGAAATCGATGGATTTTTAATGGTGATATGAAGCACATAAATCTAAATCTAATGAAAAAGAAAGTTCAAAAAGATTTCACATCCAAAGAGAATAGTGGAAGTTTTGATATTGAGATCTAATCACTCTTCACTTGTCTATGTGAGATAAAAGAAGGATTATCAATGCAAATTTACAGGATAATAAGTGTTAAAGACATCCATCAACACAATTATTGTTAATAAAAAAGATTCACTAATCAATCATAATGATGTTATGTCCACTAACCTCCATCGACAAGTAAAAAGGAAAATAAAGAGAGTAAATTGACACGCATTAGCAATACATAACCGTAATTAATTATGCAAACAACAGAGAAGAGACAGGCTAGAGAGGGATACAAATGGCGGAACCCTGCCATATCAAAAGACTTCAAACCCCCTCCGCCTCTTCTTCTTCCACAAAGCCAAGGCCTTTTTGATTCCGAGTCCTTTCTCGCGAACTTCATTGCGATCGGAGGAGAATTAGAGGAGGAAGCTTTTGCTGAATCGGAAATGGTGTTCGATCACGAATCCTCTCTGAAAGAGCTCAATCTGAAGAACAAACGAGTCATGGTGAGGTTTCTACCAAAGATTGATCTTTTTTTTTTTTTGAAGATTCTTTTGTGTGGATTCAAAGTCGGAAAAAATGGTTTTTTGATTGGGAATAGGGAGGAGGATGGTCGGAGGAAGGAGCAGGGCGGTGGCCGCCGTGGCTGCGGCCGCTGCTGGCGACCCGGTTCTTCGCGCAATGCGAGCTCCACGCCGAAGTGCAACGGAGCGAGTGCAACATGTACTGTCTCGACTGCGCCGGCGGCGCCCTCTGCTCGCTCTGCCTCGCGCACCGTCACCGCGACCACCTCACGATCCAGGTTCGGAGAGGGATCCCGCTCATTTTTTCCTTCCTTTTTTGGTTTAGTAGAGCTTCGATTTAGTGTTCCGCCGCCGCCTGAGATTGCGATGATGCAGATACGGCGGTCGTCGTACCACGACGTGATCCGAGTGTCGGAGATCCAGAAGGTGCTCGACATCTCCGGCGTCCAGACCTACATCATCAACAGCGCCCGGATCGTGTTCCTCAACGAGCGCCCACAGCCGAGGCCCGGCAAGGGCGTCAACAACACCTGCGAGGTCTGCGACCGGAGCCTCCTCGACTCCTTCCGCTTCTGCTCCCTCGGCTGCAAGGTCCCATCCCCCTCCCCCCTAATTCCAAACTCTAATTATCTCCTCCGCACCCCCCACCAACTGTTCGACGAAATGCTTGTTTCAGATCGCCAGCACCGGCACCCGCACCAGCAAGAAGAATTCACCACTCAGACGGCAAACCACCGCGCCGGTGTCGGAATCAGAGGACTCTTTCGCGAGCTCCAGCCGTGGGAGCGTGAGGATGCAGAGATCCACCCCTTCCGCGTCGCCGCCGGCCACCGGCGCACGGAGGAGGAAGGGCATCCCCCAAAGAGCCCCCTTTAGCACTCAATGACACTGCTTAATTACATATTGTTTATAGAAAACGACAATTACCGACTAAGCTCATTTCATCTTCGTCGCGGAGCTAGAAACTCGATCAAGATGGAGAAGAAACCGAGGCCTGCCATTTACTGGGCATGATGATTGCTACAGCTTGTGATGAACGATCTGTAATAAATTGCTCCCCTTCTTCCTCCTCCTCAACGTGCGTGCTAGAATACTATTTTGACCCAATAGGTAATCCGAGTTAGTATGTGATGGGATGTTTGTCACATGAGATCGCGGGATCGAAACTCGGGGTAGTCAGGGTGTAAATCCTCGATCCCTGTGCAACTCACCCCACCTGTCATATGCTCGCTCAGGATGTTATGATTTACCTTCCTCATGATGGCCTTCGGTCGGGTGCGGCGGGGGTGCTGGGGGCGAGCGATTTCGCCTTTTTGTCACGTGCTAGAATACTATTTTTCCACCTACCACATGCTAGCTCAGGATGTTGTGATTTACCTCCCTCGTGATGGTCTTGGGTCGGATGCGGCGGGAGCACTGGGGGCGAGTGATTTCATCTTTTTGCCACGTGCTAGAATACTATTTTCACATGCTCGTTCTCAGGAAGCTGTTATTTATCTCTTTTGTGATGACTTTGAATCGGGTGCGATGGAAGTGTTGGGACGAACGATTTCACTTTTTGCCATACAAGTTAGACTACTATTTTATCCTGCCGAGTTTATTTATAGGATTGATTTTTTGATTTACTCTCTTCGATTGCTATGGTATAATCATGAGCTCCGTCGCCATAGGTGATTATTAGAGTGACAGATTTTACTTTTTTACAGAACAGTTACAACTGTTATTTTCCTTTTATTTCCCACTGCGGCAATGCGTCGAACACATTGCCTGCGCTTGGCATTGGCGGCCGACCATCGCCGTCGAGCCATCTGTTCTGCCAGGGCGGCTATGATGTGCGTGTCGATCGGCGGCGGCTGACGCTTGCGATGGGCGGTTGTTGACGCGCCACGTAAAACGCCATGGATAGATTCTGCTCCACGTCATTGTCAACTGCGACCCTTGTGCCACGGAGGCGGGTAGATTAAATCTCAGTCGTTCATTTTCTAGCGGATGGATTTAAACTTGCTCCGATCGAGCGGCTGATAGATTTAACGTGGAAATGCCAAAGAAAAACACGACTTATATTTGAATGAATTCTTCACATTTTTTGGATCAATATGTGAATTATTAGTTAAACTATTTGATTTAATTGCTTTGTAGGAGCCCTTCATAAGCACTGTTCCCCAGAGAGGGACATGGCCCTAAAGAAGTCTATTTAGTCTTTAAGAAAATGGCCTACATCGAGAAAGATAGATAAATTTTATAGAGGAATGACCTTCCGATTTCTTTCGATACCGTTGAGTGATAGGGTGACCAGAAGGGATGAGTTCTTCATTTCCACGCATATAATTGCTAGGAAACCTCCAAAAATAATGAGACAAATAAGAATAGTGTCCATGAAAAGAATATGTTTTTTTATGTGCGAATCAATCCTAACGATGAGCACTCATGGAGTTACCGTAAAATTTTCGCTAAAGGGGAACCATTGAATTTTAAAGACCATTTCTTTTTTTTTTTTTTTATTTCTATTTTGATAGTACTTAAATTACAATTTATTTAGCATCAAAATGTATATTAAGATAAGTTTTACTTGTTTTTTTTTAATAAAAAAGAGGAATATGATCTCATTGGATAGATTAGATTCGGAGGAATATGATATACAGAGAGAGAGAGTAGGAAACAATATTAAAAAAAAAATATTAAAAGAAAAAAAAAAATCATGTGGGACATGGACCTTTGCATTGAGCTTATAAAATAAACATTATTGCAGTGGAAGCATCCCACGAAAGGACTCACCTTTATGCTTATCCATAATGGCAGAATTTTAAAAATACAGATTTATAGTAAATCCTGGACGTACGTCCGGACACCCAAAAGGAGGACGGATTTTTTTATCCGTAAATTACGGATTAAAGGATATTTTATTTTTTTTAGATTTTTAATTTGGATAAATTTTATTTATTTAAAGATGGAGTTCATCGAAATTAAAGATCCTCATGCAAAGAACTATCTCCTATTTCACAAATTATAGATCAGAGGATCCTACTGACCCAAAATATAATTTAGAAGTCTTGATTCACTAAAATTGAATCGGAGTATTCAGGAATATTTCTGAAAGCTTGGACTTATAAGAGTCGCTCAGAAGTACATCGAGTGGTACCTGAATGTACTCTCGAATATCCTGATTTACTTTTGAAAATCCGAGTTCCTCTCAGTGCATCGCTCGGAATTGTAAGAGTCATCTAAATGTGTGCACCTAATGGGTTTACAGAAAATTTCATTATATATACATATTTATCTATATATATCAAATCTCTGTTTACCGCGCTAAACACGTGATATAATTCCTAAGCTTCTTAGCTGTTATTGGGGCCACATGAGCCCGCTGGCCCATCAACGGCCTAACATTGAACTCAATAGAATCCATCCGTTCGACGTCCAAAATCTTAATAAAACAATATAATTAATCCAGGAATCTCACACCTAAATCACGGAATCAGTAGCTGATCATCCAACAGCAAGAAACAAAACCCGAAAACCCGAGATGTGATTTAAATAAACAAAATTCATCTTCTCGTTCATTGTATTTGGAGCTGAAAGAAAGTGGTCGACAGTGCAAGAGAAAGAAAGAGAGAGATGGATGAGAAAGCAAACAATGGTGGAGTGAATTGGGAAGCCAAAGGATTAGAGAGACTGAATTCTAAGCAATTTAGCTGTTGCTTGATCTGCTAATTAAGCTACCAAAGTTACTGATAAAGCAAGCATTATCAGGGACAGTGTCTGTCAAGAATATAAAGTTGATGTGAAGCTTCATTCATTTCAGGGAGAGTTTTAGGATAATCACATATGCATTAATTATTGCTTTCAAGGTGATAAAAGATGAATATGTTCGTTCCTAGTGTCCCTGTCAATTCGTCTCAGAATCAACACGAAAAAAATAAATTATGAACGATTACTGACCTATGAAATAGTGACTAGCACTATCAATTATTATTGTCAAACCACTTCAATGAGTTGACAAATAAAAAATATATTGTTCTTTGTTATAAATAAATATATAATTAGGAGAAATAACCTTCTCGATAATTTATAATGCTGTTCTTAGAAAAACAGGCTACACCTTGGTCAAACCAATCACGATTTACTGCAAGTATTGGCAAAGGAGAGAAAGGAGTAAATGTTGACAAAGTTGCTGACCTAAGCCTTCATTCCGAGTTTGCTTTGCTACCAAGCCAATTTGATTCCTCCATTCTTCCAAAACAACAACAAGATCTTGATAATTGCTCTAAATTTCCCCAAAAAAGTGCTTTTTTTCCTACTCTGTGAGTGATATTTGCTGCAATCTGAGGGCGGAAGAGCTTCTGTGCGATTCCGGTTCATGGCCGCCGCCGGCGATAGCCAGCAGACATGGGTGCCGTACGTGCCGACGGGGGACTGCTCCTTGGGCTTCTGCGGCATCTACTGCCCGCAGTGGTGCTTCGTCATCTTCCCGCCGCCTCCGCCTGCTGAATTCTCAGACGACAGATCCGGCGGAGTAGCCTTCTCCCCCCTCGTCATCGCCATCGTCGGCGTTATCGCAGGCACGCTCCTCCTCATCTGCTACTACACCGTCGTCCCAAAGTATTGCTGCGGATTCCGGTCGTTGCAGAGGCGGCTAAACGGCCCGAGGGCCGCCGGCGACAGCCTCGAGCTCCACGGCGGTCGCTCCCGCCACCATGAGGCACGGTGGCAGCAGGACTCGCCGGAGAAAGGCATCGATGAGGCGCTGATAAGTAAGATTGCGGTGTATAAGTACCGGAAAGGCGACGGGGTGGTGAAGGGAGCGGATTGCTCCGTTTGCCTCAGCGAGTTCCAGGAGGAGGACAGCCTCCGGCTGTTGCCCAAGTGCGGCCACGGCTTCCATCTCCAGTGCATCGATACGTGGTTGAGGTCTCACTCCAATTGCCCGCTCTGCCGGGCCAGTATTAATATTCCTCTGGATCGGCCGCATCCGCCGCAGTCGCTTCCGGCGGAGGCTGCCGAATCGGTGATCCTGGAATCGCCGGGAAGAGACGAGATGGTCATAGTGGTGGAGGAGAGAATGGAAGAAGAAGAAGAAGAAGCATGCCAGGAGCATGGAAAGAAGAACCCACCCCAACTCGCGGCGGAGCAGAGTCAGCACAGCAAAGTCGATACGAGAGACGATGCCGGCTGCGAAAAGGAAGATGGTCGACGATCGTTCTCAACCGGAAATGCGTCGAACCAAGACAGGATTTCGATCGCCGACGTCTTGCAGACGAGAACGGCAGACGAGGCGGCCGGCACCAGTTCGTCCGCACCCGGAAAGGCCAGCGGCCGAATCAGAGGATATCATGGCGCCGTAAGCCTGACCGCCGTGAACAGATCGCACTCCAATGGCGGATTCTGCTAAACTCCAGCTTACTGTTCTTGAATTACTTGCTGAACACTCGAATCCAAAAGAAAATTTTGATCATTTATCATGAACTTTATCAGTTCTTTCGATTGTCAGCGAGGGACTCTGCAACTAAAGATGCTGGATGCTGGACTTCGATTATCCATCGATTTACTTGCCAATGAAAAATTGAACCAGATAGATTAGCCTGGTCGCCTGTATTTCCTAGCATATATAATCATTGTCCTAACAAACAATGTCTTGGGACAAGTCCCTCTCAATCCCGAAACATTAAAAAGACTAATTAAATGAACGACCGAGTTAAGCGAATTCGACATACAATTGTTGGTTAGTCCTAGGAAAATCGTACCGGCTCCACTGTACAAAAATTTTATACGAGTGTCGAACCTTTCCTTAAATAACATATTGTGTTCTTTAGAAGTTAAATTAAGAATCGCAGACGGAACTTAACATCATTGATTTCAAATTTAACTTATCTGTTCTTAATGGTTTAGATTTGGATCGCAAGCGGAACTTAACACTATTGATCCAAATCCACCTATGTTATTAATTCCATTAAATATTAATTTCCAAAATTGACTTCCAGGACTGCATGGCGAGGCACATGACCTTCTTGGATATGAGAGCAACCACCACCGCCTAGACAAAGCCTTTTAAGGAAAGCTAATATTTAATTTCCTTAAATAACTCTAGGTTAACCAAAAAGAACAATCGAATCACAAATTCGACAAATAAAAGAAAAGAAACATAACTTCGAAACAAATCCGAAAACTCTAGAATCATATGTCTCTTGTGTTTGGTATTTCCAAAAATAACTATACAAAGAAAAATAGTATGATGCGGAAAACAATTACCAGTTATACATTTCTTTGTAAGCAAATAACCTCTTGATCTTCTATCGTATTCCTCTTCTTATCCCGGATGTTGTGTGTGCAACGATCTACCGAGATGAGAATCCACCTAAGCCACCTTCTTCTCCAAGTAAGATTCGGCCACCACAAAGATTCCATGAAAGGATGAGGTTCGGCCACCACCAAGCTCCAAGGGATGCTAGGAAACCAAGCCTCCTCCTCCTTCTTCTTCCTCAAGTAAAATCCGGCCACCAACCAAGCTCCTAGAGAGGTTGTCGCCGGCCACAAGAAGAAGAGAAAAGGGAGAAGCTAGGGCCGGCCACCAAGGAGAAAAAGAGAGTAAGAAAAAAATAGAGTTGTTAGCTATGAAGGCACCTCTACCCCCTCTTTTATAATCCTTTGTCTTGGCAAATAAGGAAATTTAAATAAAAAAAACTTCCTTAATTCTTTAGCCATGAAAAGGAAAATTTATTTAATTAAAAATAATTTTCTCTTCTCACATTACATGGCCGGTCACATTAAAGCTATATAAACAGGGAAAGTTTTAATTAATTAAAACTTCCTAATTTGTTTTCGGAAATTTAAAAAATTTCTCCAATAATTTTTCCCTTCATGGTGGTTTGTAAAAAGAAAATTTTATAAATTAAAATATTTCTTTTAAACATGTGGATGATTTCCAAAAAGGAAAGTTATCTCTAAAAATTAAAATCTCTTTCAATCTATAATAAGGAAAGATACCAAATCTTTTCTTAATCTTTTGTAGAAACTTATAAAAGAAATATTTAATTTTTAAACTCTCTTTTAAATCATGATCATGGTTAAAAAAGAAAAGTTTTCTTAAAATTAAAATCCACCTTTTAATCTACAAATAAGGAAAGATTTCAAATCTTTTCTTAATCTTTTGTAGAAACTTATAAAAGAAATATTTAATTTTTAAACTCTCTTTTAAATCATGATCATGGTTAAAAAAGAAAAGTTTTCTTAAAATTAAAATCCACCTTTTAATCTACAAATAAGGAAAGATTTCAAATCTTTTCTTAATCCTTTGTAGAAAGCTATAAAAGGAAAAATTTAAATTTTAAACTCACTTTTAAAACCATGGAATCCACATAAGAAAAAATTTATAAATAAAATCCTTTTTAATATGATGTGGCCGGCCACATCATGCTTGGACTCCAAGCATTGGTCGGCCACCAACTTGGCTCAACCTTTGGGTCTTGGCCGGCCCTAGCTTGGGTTCCAAGCTAGCTTGACCGGCCACCAAAGAGTGGGTAAGAAGGTGAGTATGTGATGGGTATAAATCTCTATATACAAGAGGCTACGATAGGGACCGAGAGGAGAAATTAGTTTTGGTCTCCCAATGAAATTAAGCTTCCCGTGTTCGCCCCGAATACATAACTTAACTTCATCAATAATAATTCATACCACTAAAGAATTATTATTGAACTACCGCACCAATCTCAAATTACATTTTGAGCTCATTTTTATTATGAGTGTTTTAGTCTCCCTGTGTTTAAGATATCATATGTCCATTAATTAAATGAGTTCCAAGAGTAGTATCACTCAACCTTATCGTCATGTCGGACTAAGTCCACCTGCAGGGTTTAACATGACAATCCTTATGAGCTCCTCTTGGGGACATTATCAACCTAGATCACTAGGACACAGTTTCCTTCTATAATCAACAACACACACTATAAGTGATATCATTTTCCAACTTATCGGGCTTATTGATTTATCGAACTAAATCTCACTCATTGATAAATTAAAGAAATAAATATCAAATATATGTGCTTGTTATTATATTAGGATTAAGAGCACACACTTCCATAATAACTGAGGTCTTTGTTCCTTTATAAAGTCAGTATAAAAGAAACGACCTCTAATGGTCCTACTCAATACACTCTAAGTGTACTAGTATAATTATATAGTTAAGATAAACTAATACCTAATTACACTACGACCTCCAATGGTTTGTTCCTTTCCATCTTGGTCGTGAGCTACTGTTTATAATTTATAAGATGCTGATAATATGATCCTCTGTGTGTGACACCACACACCATGTTATCTACAATATAAATTAATTGAACAACTAGATTTATCATAAATGTAGACATTTGACCAATGTGATTCTTATGTCTAGATAAATGTTTATACCAAAAGCTAGGCTTTTAGTATACACTCTAACAACAATATCAACCTCGAGCGATAATCAAGGCTCAGGCCTTGGCAGATTTCATCATAGAAGTCCAGAATGTCGAGCCGGAGGCAACATAGAAGATATATGTTGACGGCTCGTCTACTCGGCAAGGTAGCGGAATCGGTATATTACTTATCTCACCTCGGGAGGATCGTATGCAGCTCTCCGTTCGGCTTGACTATCGCGCCACCAATGATGAAGCAGAATATGAGGCGTTGATAGCTGGTCTACAAGTTGCCCGACATGTGAGAGACGTTAAAGTTCTCATCCACTCGGACTCTCAGTTGGCCGCTCAGAAGTTATCTGAGACGTTCGAGATAAGCAATGCCCGACTCAGGCTCTATGCGGAGGCCTTCAAGAAGCTGAAGACCAACTTTCAAGAGGTCATTATATAAAAGATCCCTCGATCAAAGAACCAGGCGGCAGATGAGTTGGCAAAATCAGCCAGTTCGCTGTCACCGATTGTCATAGGACAGTCGGTCGAACATGTCTCACTTGTGGGGTATATCGACCGAATGGAAGGAATGATCTTCCTGAACGACTGGAGGACAACTTTGACAGAGTTTCTTCGTTCGGGAGTAACACCTGCCAATCCGGAAGAAGCTCACTTGCTGAAGAAGAGGGTCGGACAGTTCACCTTGATTAGGGACCAACTTTATAAAAGAGTTTTTTCCAGGCCCCTACTTAAATGCGTCGGATTGGAAGATGTCGAGTACATTCTATGGGACGTGCACCAAGGCTCCTGTAGAAGCCATCCGAGCAGTTGTTCGTTAGCTCGAAAGATACTCCTGGCCGGATATTTTTGGCCGACCCTCCAAGAAGATGCTGCTCAGATAGTGGCCACCTGCTTGTCTTGCCAAAAGTACCACAACATTCCGCACCGACCGACCGAGGAAATGAAGGCGTCCACAGTATCTTGCCCATTCGATTAATGGGGCATGGATATTGTTGGATCATTCCCCATGGCGACGGGTCAGCGAAAATTTTTGCTCGTCGCAGTGGACTACTTTTTGAAGTTGGTACAAGCCAAGCCGCTTGCAATAATAATCGAGCAGATGGTCATCAAATTTGTTTGGAACATCATTTGCCGGTTTGGCATCCCATGATGACTCGTATCAGACAATGGGAGGTAGTTTGCCAGTCAGAGGCTTAGAGAGTGGTGCGAGAGCTATGACATCCAACAGGCCTTCACATCAATGGCCTACCCCTAGGGCAACGGACAAGCCGAAGTCGCCAATCGGGAGATCCTCAGACTTTTATGCGCTCGACTCGACTACGTTGGAGGCAGCTGGGTCGACGATCTCCCCAGTGTGTTATGGGCCCTTCGCATGACCCCGAAGGAGGGGACCGGCGTAACCCCTTCCATTTGGTATATGGCGGCGAAGTAGTGGTCCTCGTGGAGGTCGGGGTATAATCCAATCGGGTGCAGCACTACGATGAAGGAAACGTCGAACCGAGGCTCATGGAGCTCGACTTGGTGGACGAAACATAGGCGAAAGCAGCAGTTTGGCTAACGGCGTACCAACAATGGATGAAACAGAACTACAACCAAAGGGTGATCCCGAGGTCCTTCCAGGTCGGTGATCTCGTCTGGAAGAAAGTGAAGCTGGTCGGCAACGTCTCCAAGCTTCAAGCCCCATAGGCAGGACCTTTCAAGATCGTCCAAAAGTTCCGTTCGGGCGCCTACTATCTGGAGGATGAACAGGGAAGACAACTCGAGAGACCATGGAGCGCGAATCATCTCCAACCCTACAGGTCTGGATGAGAGATGCGCGAGTGAATACCATGTATTTTTGTACGATTCCTGAACGTAGGGCAAAATGTGAATAAAAAACGAAGGCCTCTTAAAATGTGTCCCCCCTCAATGTCGAGTGGCGACCTTAAACCCGGGTTTACGCCAACAATCGAGCGGTGACCTTAAACTCTTTTCTCCATCGACGGTCGAGCAGCGACCTTAAACTCGGGTTTACGCCAACGGTCGAGTGGCGACCTTAAACTCTTATCTCCATCAACAGTCGAGCGGCGACCTTAAACTCTTGGCTCCATCAATGGTCGAGCGGCGACCTTAAACTCTTGTTTCCATCAACGGTCGAGCGGTGACCTTAAACCCTGGACTGCGTCAACGGTCGAGCGACGATCTTAAACCCCAGTGTTAGCCTAATCTTCCTCAACGGTCGAGCAGCGACCTTAAACCCATGTCATAATAAGCGGGCCAGCGTCGATGAATAGATGACCGTGAACCCGGGATACTCAAGAATCTCAAACAAGTGGTTCGACGTGGTCAAATAAGTGGTATCAGAGTCATGCCACTTCAGGAGGACTAACCTCCGATCGAATCACCGAACAAATGGTCGGACCAAGCATATACCCACCAAAGTTCGAGGGGGAGTTCGTTCGCCAGATGGAAAAAGCGAATGCAGGTATTTTTCAAAACTAACTTTGATTTACTTTTAATAATGGAATTCGGTTTTGTAGTACCGGAGGACAAAGAAAAATACCAGTGGATGAAAAAGGAGCAGGCCGACTACGTGTCAAACGATAAAGCAGAATTCCATCTGCTCAGCGTCCTTCCGTCACAAGAAGTCAACCGGATCAGCAACTACGACTCAGAAAAGAACTATAGGAAAAATTCCTTGAGTTGCACGAAGGGACGTCTGAAGCCAAGCACGCAAGATGAGATTTACTTCGCAACCAGCTCACCAGCTTGAGACTTGAAGAAGACGAAACAGTTGTGCATCTGCACTCGAGAATTAAGGAGGTTATCACCGAACTTTTGAATCTCAGAGAAAAGGTAAGTAATCAAGATTCGCTAAGGTACGCACTCAATTCATTTCCTAGAAATACTAAATGGGCATCACTAGTAGATGCTTTTTATATATCTAAGGACTTAGAAACTATTTCTTTAGAAGAATTATTTCCCACATTTGAAGTGCATGAATCGAGATGTGTAGGTACGAAGGAGCCGAAGCACAATATCACCCTAAAAGCATCGAGAGACGAACAAGAGTCAGAATTTTCTCTCGATGATGAAGAAATGGTAATGATGGTAAGACGATTTAAGAAATTATGTAAATCTAGAAAAACTAATCATCCGCAGGGTAGAAAGAAAAGGACGATCTGATGCTACCACTATAATGAAGAAGGACATGTCAAGGACAACTACTCCAAGTTAAGAAACAAGGACAAAGGAAAGAAGCCTGTCCAACAGAACAAATTTAAGATACTAAAAGCGACGTGGGACGATACGCCATCCGAATCGAAAGTCGAGGCCTTCTCCAGACTTGCATTAATGGCAAGTCATCAAGACGAGGACTACGATTTAAGCTCGTCCAAAATGAGCATCGAGAGCATCGATGAAGGGGGAGCTACGCCGGAAGAAAACAACAGTTCAGGGGGAGACACGGATAACGAGATCGACAAGGTAAGTTAGGTACAATATCTTCCTCCCGATAAATTATTTAAGTTTGTTAAATTATTAACTAAGTATTGCTGTAAGTTAGAAAAAGAGATTAAAAATTTAAAAGTAATTCTAACTAAATCTTGCCCATTAGAAGAATTAGACAAATTAAAATTAGAAAATAATGATTTAAAAATACAAATAGATAACTTAAAAAATCATGCATGTTCACATAATATAAATTTTTAAAAATACAACAGTCTAAATTGGTATTTTAGATATCATAAGGGACAAATCAGGAAAATTTCAAAAAAGTATGTACCTAAGAAATTCTTAGTTAATCCAGTTGATTGGAACCTATATTTGGTTTCAAGGTCTTGTTTAATCTAAACTCTAAATTAGACTTAGCGCTTTCAGTGAGAAAATTAAACGTTAAATTTCTTTATGAGGCTTTGTCTAAGAAAGTGGTTGTTGCTCCAATAACCAAGAAGGCCTAGTGCCTTGCCATTGTCTGGAAGCCAAAATATTAAAATAAAATATTTAATTAACTTACCGATAAAGTATTATAATTAAATTTAAATAATACTTTAAAAAGTTTTTCAAACATATTTTTGAAAAAAAATTCTCAAAATTGTCTAAAAGTTGCCTAAGTTAGAATTTTATTTTTAGAAAATTTTTTTGCTTAAATTTTTTTCTCAAAAATAATTTTTCTTGCAAAAACTTAGAAAAATTTCTCAAAAATATTTGTTAAACATTTTTACTTAGAAATTTTTCTTTGAAAATTATTATAAAGGGGGAGAAAGGAATTTTTTTTTTAAGTTTTTCAAAATTATTACCATTAGAGTTTCTCTTGGTACCCCATTTTTTTATATGATCAAAGGGGGAGAAGGAAAATGTTAAGTCTAGGGGGAGGTAGATTTCAATTTTTTTTTTATTTTCTTGCACTTTATTGTAATATTATTTGTTTTACTTTTATGTCTATCTACCCTAGCATAACTTATGTTGCTCACTTCAAAAATGGAGAGATTGTTAGAACCCCAAGGTTGTTTTGATGTGATCAACAAGTTAAGTTAGGTCATGTGGTGTTTTAACCTTGTGTCTAAGTGTGTAGGAGTTTAGGAGCACAGGGAGTCAAGCAAAAGAAGTAGCTAGCGAGAAGGACAGCACGGGAGAGAGTCGACGGGCTCGATGCGTTCGAGGGACGAGATGTTGCGGAAGAGTATGCGGGCGGGCGAGAAGGAAGCGCACGATATTTTTAAGGGACGAGAAGCTGAAGCGAAAGGTTGCTCGAGAAGACCGGAAGTTGAGTTCGGGTGAGCCCTATTCCGGATGGCCGAGATCACCCAAGCAAGCGGAGCCAGAGCGGAAGACCTGGACTGAGGCGAGCTGAACCGGAGCAGAGGGTCTGGCTCGAAAAAGTCAACGTTGTTGACTTTCTTGGTACGGGCGCTCAGAACCCTTCCGAGTGCTCGGACCTGGATTTTATCCAGATCGCGATCAAACACGATCTATGCGAAAGGGATAAAATTTTATCCCCTTCCAGGCGCCTGGAACACTTCCAGGCGCCCCGACCAAGACTATAATATAACCTTGGTCCAAGAAGCTAATCACCACAAGCAATTCTTGCATTCAACACTTGCGCGCTTCCTTGTTAGTTTAGCTTCTTTCTTTTTGCGCTTTCACTGCTGTAAGAGGCTTCTCCGCTTGAAGGAGATCTTTTAGTGTGTGATTTATTCCTTGGATTAACAACCTCCCCGATTGTCACCAAGTCAAGTCTGTGAGCCTCTTCTTTTAGTTTATTGCTTTCTTTATTTAATTATATGTAAGTGTTTAAGTTATAAGTTTGAGAAGGTTGTTTTGTGTTTGTGTTTTTTAAGGGCTACTAACCCCCCTTCTAGCCGGTCGACGCGGTCCAACAGTATGACTTCGGCCGCAAAAGAGGAAGAAAAATCAGTTAGAATCAAAAGTAGGATTGAAAGAAGTTTTATACCTAGGCTGGTCGGCAACCGGGTGCGGATAGGACTCAAACCGAAGATATAAAGGACACCCTCCAACAACAGCTTGTGGATATCGTATTTCTGACCAGCCAACATCGAAGTTGCATTGAGGTAGTCTGATCGGCTCTTGTACTTCTTTAATGGAGGTTGAGTCGCCATGTCGAGCTGCCAGTTGGTTGGGAAGTCTGGCCGCTTGGGAAAGCGCACGAAAAAGAAGTACTCCTTCCAGTGTTTATTGGAGGTCGGTATCTTATCAAAGACAATCAAGTCCACTTGGGCTTGGAAAAGAAAGGCCCCCGACTCGGACGACTTGGGATAATAAAAGTAATGAAAGAGCGGGGGGTAAGGGGAATGTCGTGCAGGCAAAAAAGAACCACCACCCCGCACAGCAGCCGAAAGGAGTTCAACACTAGTTGATGAAGGGGGACTCGGAAATATTTACACACGGAGGAAAAAAAGGGGTGGAGGGGAAACCGCAGACTGACGGTAAAATGATCTCTAAAGAAGAAAATACAGCCAAGCGGCGGAGAATTTGGTCGATCAGAAGGAGAAGGAAGAACAACTTCGTATTCGGGAGGAAACTTAAAAGCGGCTTTCAAACTCTCAGCATCGCTGGTGTCAAACCGGGACTCAGTAGAGGTGTACCAGAGTCCAAGAATGCCAGTGGGAGGCTGTGAAGAACTTGCCATCACAAAACAAAAGTGAAAAGATGTCGAAAAGAAAGAAGGCTACTGGGCTATCGCCGGAACACTGAGACACCGAAAAACTTGAAAGACGGGGAAGTACAGACACCGGAAGACGAGAAAAAGGGGCGAGGGGGAGAAGGCTTACTGGAAAGGTCGCCAGAGGAGCGAGAAAGAAGAACGTCGCCGGAGCGCATAGAGCGTCCCCAAAGAACTCGAAGAGCCGTGCGCAAAGGCGGAGACGCGCACGGGCTTATAAGCTTCGGGGGCGGTCGACCGAAGCCGTCCGATCTAGGTCGCGCAAACCCAAGCTAAGATCCAACCGTTGAATTTGAATCGCCAAACGACACATCATAAGTGGATATTCGCCTGTCACATCAGGCGTGTGACGGCAGTGGGCAGGACACGTGGCGTATTGCCATGGGTCGGCATTTAATGAGGGCATGGGGGCACGCTTAGCCTTAATGCGCAGAGATTTGCATGATTTCTCAGAAATCTGGGTGACGTAAGCTTGACTCACTCTCGCCTAAGACAGTCCAAGCAGAGATTTCACAAGTACAAACCTTTGTTGTGCCGATCAGATTGAGAGAGTATACCTACGACCGAACGACAAGCTTCAACAAGCCGATCGGCAAGGAGCAGTCGCATCCCGATCAGAAACCAAGTAATGCCTAAGGCCGATTGAGTGGAAAACTGCTCAGGCAATTGTTCAGTCAGTCAAACTTGCAGTCTCCTTCGACTAGACTTGAGGGGGATGCATGTGATGCGGTACTGATGATGAGGGGCCCCACTCCGCGCCCACAGTGGAGGTCAAAGTCAAGGCGGTCAATGCACATATAGCATCAAGCGATCGAGCGAAGCGTGCCCTGACCAGGGAAAAAGGCCTTGATTCGCCATCACCTTTGACACGGGGAGGAGTCAAAAGACCGACGCTCAAAGGATTATTGGACACCGAACGGAGGAGGAGACGAGGTACAGAAGCCAAGCCGAGCGGCTATCCCTCTCGGTAAGTCAACAGAACTTCATATGGGAAGAGTTCAGCTTCGGTCGAGCGGCTACTCCGCTCGGCCCGACGGCATGCTTGATAGTGACAAAGTGGAACTGTGGCCGAAGGGACACATGCATAGAAGTAGCGAGGTCCTGGTCAACCAGTGGGGCCACCAGAGCGGCGATATCTTGGCCAAGCGGCCAACCCGCTAGACCTTGCAGTACACTCCCTCTGATATCTAGCGACATCTTTTTGGGAGTTGGTGCCGTCGACACCGAGCAGGGACAACCAGAAGATCGTACGTCGGAAGCTTCTACTGTTACTTCAGAGATATGCTCGGTCCGTTAAGGTACTGTGTCAAGGACACTTTATTGACAAGTCTTTTCAGGGAAAACTTTAAGAAGCGTGTTCACCTTGAGAAGCGTGCACGCACGCTATCGGAGCTCTATATAAAGGGGGGTCCAAGCATTGGCGGAGGTATGCGATATTCACTGTTTGTGCTATAGTCTTCTTGTTGCTCCACCTTACATTTCATCGCCGGTGACTGACTTGAGCGTCTGAGGGCCAATGCCGATGACCCTTTCCCTGGCTCGGTACTGACGTAGTTTGTATTGCAGGTCCGAGCAGAGTCTACGAGTGGTTAACGGGAGTGCCACATCCCCGACTTTCCATCTCTTCGACTATCGGACAAGATCATATACCATGATTGCAATTTTAATCCAACCAATTTGATAATGTCTATAACATTGTTATCTAAAGAATATTTAATTACCCCCGATAATAGTGCAGCGGTTAGGTCTTTAGGTCATTCAAACGGTTAATCAAATATTTAAGAATTAAATCTTAACTACTTTGCACTATTAGGATTTTTCTCCTGTAGGATGATAATTCTAAGAACATTGATCACTTGGATATGCTTCCGCGAGCATTTTTCGAGTTATCCCAGTGGCAAGTGAAAACTTTTGTAAGTGTAAGGTAGGACCGATCACCTCTAGGATTGATCGGTTCGAAGAATTGGATATTTAGATTATAAAAAAAATCTAAAGAATATTTTACTAAAAGGCCCCTGGATAAGAAATTACAAACAAAATAAATTGGGTTAGGCATTACTCATTAGATTCATCAAAGAAAGAAAGAGCTCAAATATACGTGATTTGCACAAAGGCATTCATCCCACATGATTGCTTAAAGCGATGGATCTCCATTCATTCATTTGAATACCTAAAGCCGACTCGTGCAAGTCTTAAACACTACTATTTTTTTCTACATCTAAGCGAGGCAGCGAGCTACGTCTCGAAAGCTTTCGGTCGATGAACAATGAACAAATGAGAACAATTTAATTTTACAATTTAACATGATCATATCCTAAATAAGAAGGCTATGATCATCCTCTATGGGACTCAACCTTTCGTAGAATATTAACAAGTCACGAAAACACATAATTAGCATGTGTTTTGTGAGACTAATTATCCATTTTCAACCTAATTGTGCCCTAAACCAAGTTAAGTGGCTTTAATCAAGGGGATTAGGTTGTGAGAACAAATAGAGTTTTAGAAGTTTCAGCTTCGATACATCTCTTCTCTATATATTTTTAAGAATTGTTCTTGCTTTCTTTAAGATACAGCGCCTAATTCTTACCGATCGTCTCCGGCAAAGAGCATATATTTGTTGAGAAAGTGATCAGAGCCGGCGGCAATGTCGACGACCGACGCCAGTGGCAAGATAAAGACGGTGGTGGTGCTCGTCCAGGAGAACCGCTCCTTCGACCACATGCTCGGGTGGATGAAGACTGTTAATCCGGAAATCGACGGCGTCTCCGGCGACAGGCAGTTTTTCAACCCGATCTCCACCGTTGACCCCGCCGCCGGCGTCTTGTACTTCGGCGACGGATCGGAGTACGTCGACCCCGACCCCGGCCACTCCATCCAGGCCATCTACGAGCAGGTCTACGGCGTCCCCTTCGTCGACGCCGTCTCCACCCCCATCACCCCGCCGGGCGTGGCTGCGCCGCCGATGAGCGGGTTCGTGCAGGAGGCGGAGAGGGAGCGGGCGGGGATGTCGGAGACGGTAATGAACGGGTTCCGCCCCTCGGCCGTGCCGGTGTACGAGTCGCTGGTGCGGGAGTTCGCGGTGTGCGACCGGTGGTTCGCGTCGGTGCCGGCGTCGACGCAACCGAACCGGGCGTTCGTGCACTCGGCGACGTCGAACGGGCTAACCAGCAACGACAACAAGCGGCTCGTCGCGGGGCTCCCTCAGCGGACCATCTTCGACAACCTCCACGACGCCGGCTTCTCCTTCGGCATCTACTACCAGTTCCCGCCGTCGACGCTCTTCTACCGGTGCTTCCTCTGTTTCTATCCCTGTTTAATCAAGAAACGATTCAGTTAGGTGCTCGAAGTTATGAAATTTAGTACACAATCCTTACTAACCACCAAACTTTGGGTGCTAAATAGAAAATATAACAAAATTAGTAGTAAAATGAAAATTAGTTTTTTCTACAGAGCCGCTCAAATTTAATAGAATTAGATTTATGGACAGGAACTTGAGGCGGCTGAAATACCTGGGCAACTTCCACCAATTCGATCTCACGTTCAAGGATCACTGCAAGAATGGTAAACTCCCCAACTACGTCGTCATCGAGCAGCGTTACTTCGACCTCAAGGTCCTCCCCGGCAACGACGACCACCCTTCGCACGACGTCGCCCAGGGCCAGAGGCTCGTCAAGGAGATCTACGAGGCCCTCCGGTCAAGCCCCCAGTGGGACGAGATCCTCTTCGTCATCACCTACGACGAGCACGGCGGCTTCTTCGACCACGTACCTACCCCCGTCGTCGGCGTCCCCAGTCCCGACGGCCTCGTCGGCCCCGCCCCCTTCTACTTCAACTTCGATCGATTGGGTGTCCGCGTTCCGGCCATCTTGGTGTCGCCTTGGATTGAACCTGGAACCGGTATGATCTTTCGATGCTCGCGGCTTCCCTCTGGGCTTTAATATCTATGATCTTTAATTAGACCTTTGGCGATTTTCATGGCAGTGATTCACGAGCCATCGGGGCCGCAGGCGACGTCCCAATTCGAGCACTCCTCCATCCCGGCGACGGTGAAGAAGATCTTCAACTTGAAGGAGTTCCTGACGCATAGAGATGCATGGGCAGGAACGTTTGAGGCCGTGCTCACACGCACAACGCCGAGAATGGATTGCCCAGGTCAATTAATCTATAATTTGATCAAATTAAATCTGTTTTTTTTTCTTTTAAAAAAAATTTTGAACAGAGACATTGCCGGAGCCCAAGAAATTGCGAGCTCGGGAGGCGGAGGAGATGGCAAAACTGTCGGATTTACAAACGGATTTGGTGCAATTAGGGGCGGCGCTGAACGGCGACCATGCCCTCGCCGACGAGTACCCGGAGAGGCTGGCGGAGAGGATGACGGTGGCCGACGGTGCTCGGTACGTGCGAAACGCCTTCAAGGCGTTCTTGGAGGAGTGCGAGAGGTGCCAGAAGGAAGGCGTCGACGGGTCGCAGGTGGTGGAGGTGGTGAAGCGGCCGACGTCGGTGAAGGAAGACGATAGGACGGTGGCGAAGAGGAAGAGGCCGGCGACGACCTTGTTCGGCAAAGTGTTCTCTTGCTTGGTTTGCAACACGTCACAAGATTGATGAATCCATTAATTGAATTAATTCAAGTGCTTTGAAAGATTATTTCCAAGTAAGTAGAAATTAATATAGCAAAAGACGGAATCAATTAAGTAATATGATAGGGCTGTGTGCATTAGAAATTAGTAATGTATTCGGATATCATAATAACATGAATGGCTTTTAATTTCTGATTATTGTGTACTCGATTTATGATTTATATATTTTTTATTAATTAAGAAAAATTATAAGATATCAAGGTCACGATTTTGTGGAGACCGCGAGGCCTCGCGATGATACCGTGATTTTATAGTGCCTGCCAGTTAGATTCAATATTTTTATTTTAGCTATTTTTCAAACTGTGTAGTTGGTTATGCAAAAATCATGTGGGGTTGTGTCATCGTCCGAATTAGGGATGGTTTAAACGACAATCCAAGGTATCTTATCAATCCATTCACACGATTTCTAATAAATTTTTTTTTGACATCGCCTCACTCCCATTTAGCGGTCAGTAAAAGATTGATTAAATCAAATTAACCGATCGAACCGATCCAAGTTAGTATTTCACTTAGATTCAATATTTTTTTTAACGATTTCTCAAATTGTGTAGTTGGTTAGGTAGAAAGAAAATCTTAATAAGTGAATCTAGATGAAAGACCTAGTGAGTGAAGCTAGGCAATATGAAAAGTCCTGATGAGTGAAGTCAGACAGAAGAAAAATCTTAGTGAGTGAAGCTAGGTGAAAGTCCTGGTGAGTGAAGCCAGGTGAAAGACATAGTGAGTGAAGCTAGGCAGTATGGAAAGTCCTGGTAAGTGAAGTCAGACACAGGAAATCCAGATGGATCAAGTTTGATCAGACATCTGGTGTTGGGAAGCCCAAGTAGGTCAAAGGGATTGACCGGATACTTGGCACGGGAAATCCAGGTGGATCAAGATTGATCGGCCACCTGGTGAAGATAAGTCCAAGTGGGTCAAGGATGACCGGACACTTGGCACGAGGAGAAAAGTCCAAATGGGTCAAAGGGATTGATCGGGCACTTGGTGAGGGAGTTCTAACTGGTCAAGGATGACCGGATGCTAGGCGTGATGTACCAACAAGTCATGGTTGACCGGATGTTAGTTTATGATACTTTGGACGTGTTTTTGGGCAAAAACAAGGGCTGGATCGATCAGCCGATCGATTGGCTCATGCCCAATCGATCGATCGATCGATTAGGAGAGTCCCCGCGACAAGCCTCCTTTTAATCGATCAGTGGATCGATTGAGGAGAAGTGTCGTGCAAACAGAAAGCCTCCCAATCGATCAGCCGATCGATTGGGAGCCTCCGATCGATCAGTCGATCGATTGGGAGGTGCGATTCGCACGATAAGCCCTGGATCGATCAGTCGATTGATCCAGGCAATTCCCGAGAGCACAGAGGCGCTATGGATCGATCGACCGATCGATCCAAAGCCTCCCCGATCGATTGGGAGCAATCCAATCGATCGGGATTTGACCGTTGGCACGGATAAAGCCGTTGGCAAGTGTTTTTCTGTGCACTTCTTCCTCTCTTCTCCACAGGCTATCACAGCAAACCTCCACAGCGATTTTTCTTCCTCACCGCCAGTTCTTGAAGGTTCTTGGAGGCTCATCCAAGTCAAGAGGCGAGTTGCAACAAGAAGAAGAAGAAGCTAGGGTTTTCATTGTAATCTTGTAAGATTCATTTGTATTTTTGCTTCTTTCTTTCTCATTGTTGTATTGTGAGGTTGTAAGACTTCTTCGCCTTCGATAGTTACCGAAAAGGAGTGTTTACATAGTGGAGGGTGTGTGAGTGTGTGAATCATTGTATTAGTCACCTCTTCTTGGTTGGATACCAAGTAAATCCTAGAGTTAACGTTGTGTGTATGTTTCTTTATAATTTCCGCTGCACATCTTTGAAGAAACAAGCAACGACGAGCACGAGATCGCGCCGAGCTATTCACCCCCCTCTCTAGCTACATAATTGGTCCCAACAGTTATGTGATAGTCCGAATTATGGATGGTTTAAATGACAGTCTAAGGCATCTCATCAAACAATTCATGCGATTTTCAATAAAAAAAAATCTGGACATCACCTCACTCTCGGTCAGTGGTAATCAAAAGATCGATTAAATTGAATTAATCAACCGAACCGACCGAAATTACAAATTTGGTTCGGTCAATTTAGAAGTTCATTTTTTTTTAAAATATTGATTTAATCGGTTTGGTTTCAGTTTTAAAAAACTAAAATTAGTTAAAGCGATTAAACCGAACTGAGTGGGAGTTTAACAATTAAAATAAAATATCTAATTGTTGGATCGAGACACACATAAGAGGAGGAGGGGGGAACTGAATCATGTGATTTTAGAAAACTAGTCTTTTATTTTCTTTTAAAAACAAAGTTCGTGCAACGGAATTAAACAAAGAAATAAGAAAGCACAAGAACGCAAGCAATTTTACTTGGTTTAGAATCTTCGGTGACTCCTACTCCAAGATCCAGGTCCCACAGATCTATCGATGTGTAATCCACTAATGACCTCTTTCGGAACCGCTGGAAGAGGGGATCAAGTACAATAAAAAGAATATGTAAAGTGTAACAAGCTACATTTTCTTTTTAAGCAATAATTAAGTATACAAAGGAAACTTCATTACCCAACACTTGTAGATGATCGAATAAGGCTCGGTGTTGGTCAGCTCCTTAGTAGTAGTTGGGCGCAGCAATGTCATAGCAAAGCAACAACATGAAGTCGGAGCAGTCGGAACTTCTAATGAACGTGTAGAAGCTTGTAAATGAGGTGTGTTTAATGCCTTGGTCGAATAGCCTTTTTAAAAGGGATGGAAGATGCCTTTAACACCACTGAAGGCGCCTTCAACTGCAACTTCTATCCTTAAAAGTTAGCTCTTATCATCGCCAAAGTATTCAGCATTATTCGACTGAAGGTGCCTTCCAAGATCTTGAAGGCGCCTTCCATAGCCCTGCTCAAGGTGTCTTCCTTCACATGGAAGGCGCCTCGGGTGTTGTTCACCCGAGGCATTTTATGCTCCTTTCATCCTATAAAATGTGTTAATCCAACAAACATAGTATACTCTGCAAGATTAAGTTAGCTCAATAAAAAAGTATTAATTAGATCCTGTCCTCCAGACCCGGATCTAGTCATGGTCTCAATCTAGGTTTTCCAAATAGTCCTAAACTGGATTGACGTCTACTGTCCCTTCAATCAGGGCGTGTCCTCACTGAGTCACTCTCCTTTAGTGACTTGCCTCTACTTACCAAGTGTTAAGTTATCTCCTTGACGTCCAATCTAGCCACCAGGTATTCCTACTAGAATCACACATCTGAACTTTACCAATTGGAAATCGAACATCCCGAGTTCTTGCCAGAATCGTATATCTGGACTTCAACCTATCGGGAATCAAACATCCTGACCTCCTGCCAAAATCCCACATCTGGACTTCTTGTCCGATGTTTGGTCCTCTTGACTAGTCAAGTTAGTCAACCCACACTTAGTAACAAAGTTAGATCAACAACATATTTAACTTTAATCCACTTGTTATTTCTCAAAACTCAGGTTTGATCATTGGTACAAACTGCACCAACAATCTTTTCCTTTTTGATGTAATGATAACCTATGTTAAAGTTAGAAAAAAATATGTATACATATATAGAAATTGACTTTAAGAGAAATCTAACATGAAACAAGTAAATTTATTTTCTTGAGTATTTTAGGGTGATTTTCATTTGTTTTTCTTATTTAAACTCTACCTCTCCTCCTTTGGCATTCATCAAAAAAATATGCATATAAGTATACTAAAGTACAAAATGTTGAAATACACAATTTGTTGGTCCCTTTGGAGGTCGGCAATAGGGGAGGGGTGAATTGCCCTACAAAATAAAACAACCCTTTCTCGGATTTTCAACTAAATAAAAGCACTTGTAATTAAAATAAAGAGACTAATAAAAAGTAAACAGAACCAAAAAAGTTACTTGGTTTACAATCAGGAGATTGCTAATCCAAAAAAAATATGACGTACTATCTGATGTCTTCTTTGGGCGGAGTAACCTCTTACAGCGTTAACAGCACAGATAGAAAAGTAAAGCACAGAGAAATGGATTATAACTGAATTGAATAAACTGTGCAGATCAGTGTTATATTTATAGCACTGTTCGGGCCGCCTCGAAGGGTCCGAGCGCCCTGGGGGGATAAACTTTATCCCCTAACGTTCAGATCGAGTCAAAACTCTATCTGGTAAAAAAGTCGGGTCCGAGCGCTCGGACTAGGAAAGTCAACAGGGTTGACTTTTCTCGGTCCGAGACCTCTGCTTCGGTTCAGCTCGTCTCGGTCTGGGTTTTTCGCTCCGGCTCCACTAGCTTGGGTGATCTCGGCCATCCGGAATAGGGCTTACCCGAACCCAAATTCCGGCCTTCTCCTTGAGCAGCCTTCCTCCCCGGTTTCTCGTCCCTTGAACGTCGCGTACGTTCTTCTCGTCCACCGGTGTACTATTCCGCGATCATCTCGTCCCTCGGACGCACCGAGCCCGTCGGCTCTTTCCCGTGCCGTCCTTCTCGTTTGCCGCATCTTCCTCTCGACTCTTGTGCTCCTAAGCTTCTGCACACTTAGACATAAGGGTTAAAACAAACAGGACCTAACTTAACTTGTTTGATCACATCAAAACACCTTGGGGTTCCAACAATCTTTCCCTTTTTGATGTGAGCAACCCAAGTTAAGGTAGGGTAAAACAAACATAAAGTAAAAACAATTAAGTTTATAAATAAGTGCAAATATGATTTTTCAATGAAATATTTCAATGAAATTATACCTCCCCCTAGATTTAACATTCTTCTCCCCCTTTGATCACGTAAAAAAAATTGAGGTTCCTTAATAAGTCTAAGGTTAACCTTTTAAAAAAAATTTCTAAGTTAAAAGAAAATTTAATTTTCAGAGTTAAAAATAAATTGTTCGCAACGGAATAAGTAACTTTAGAAAAATTTCTAAGTTAAATTTCTAAAAAAAAATTCTAAGGCAAAATTTCTAATGGAAAAGCACTTTAATAGAAATTATTGAATTTTTAAAATGAAATTGTTAAGCATTTTGAAAAGATTTTAAAAAAATACATTTTAAAAAAAATTTGTTGTGCAAAAAAAATATTTTAAATATTTTTCAAAACAAATTGAGTAATTGATGTAGCGAAATCTGTCACATCTGCTAATCAAATTGTACAAATGAATTTTCCACTGAACCCCTTAATTAAACAATAATATTGTAGTAACGAGCCCAGGATCAATCCGATGAACCAACGGTAGAATGTAATTTAGGATTGTCTTTTTATTCCTATTTTTGGGGTTTTCGATATAAAAATGGAGTTGGGGGGATTTAAGCTTGAATCTAAATATAACAAAGGAAAAGCACAACAAATAAAAACTAATCTAATGCAAGAGTGAAACCTAACTATGTGCCAATGAACACTTGTGTGCCAACAATCAAACCCAAACGCATTGTCACTCTACGTTTTGATTAAATTATTAACACACACTTAAACTAGAAATGAAATACAAAAACACAAGTAAATCTGATCTACAACAAAATGTAAATCCTAACTTAACACTTAAACACTAAACAATTAACCAAACATCAAATAAACACAAATTAAGCTTCAACTATGAAATGAAATGCTAGATTACTTGCTAAAACGTAACAAACATTAAAAAAAATCTGTCTAAGCTATAAAACAGTAAGAAAAAGAACTAAAATGAAATAAAAAGGTAAATCAATCCATTCTCACAACCAATCTCACCAACTAACACACTCTTGGCGTCACACAAGAGTGCCAAAGTCGAGACCACCCAACTCTAGACCTTAATGAAGAACCTCAGCTGCGTCTCAGTTCAAGGAGTGTTCAGCTACACCGACGGACCACCCCCGGCGAGCTAAGAACAACCCGAAACCCACTCAAGTTTCGAAAATCTGGAAATCTGCTAATATGGATCTCTGGATCTGGAGTGGGGCTGTGGATGGTAGATGTGCATCGGATGGAGCTCAGGAACACCGGCGGACCACCTCCGAGTGTTTCTGATGGACGGAGATACCGTAGATTGGAGGACCACCTCCAAATCTCGGCGGGAACAGAAAATCGCAGAAAAGAGAATTGCGCCGGAAGGAACACCTGCCGACGGCTCCAGATGATCGGGATGAGCTGCTATGAAGCTCTACAATGAAGTTGAAGCTTGAGAGAACGATTGGAGAAGGAATCGGGGTCGAAATCCAGAAAAATCGCCGCGGGACGAAGCTACTGTGCGCTGTGGAGTCGACGACGGAGAAAGCTACTGTAGCTTCTCATTTAAATCAGATCTGAATCTGATCGGACGGTTGAGATTGATTCCGAGCTAAATCAACGGTGAAATGCCATCCAAAATCTGATCCAAAGGTACTGATGTTGATCTAGGGTCTGGATCTACCCTCCCGTAGGTCGGATCGATCAGATCATCATTGGATGGTCCAGATCTGCCCAGTCTTCAATGAACGGTCCAGATTAAGTCAGGATGGATCAATGGCTAGATGAACTCAGATCTGGATCAAAACTTCTGGGTCTTCATCAATGGCTTAGATCTGCTCCTCATTAGGTTGGATCGGCCAGATATTCAACGGATGGTCTAGATCTGTCCTATTCTTGATGAACGGCCCAAATCAACCCAAAGCTTGATCTTCTTGTTTAAATTCCGATTCGAGCCCAATTTCAGTCCAAATAGATCCAAATCTAAGATCCTTTGATGCCTACAAAATAAGAATCAAATATTAGCATCAAATAGCACAAAAATAAGATAATTTACAATGAAGTCCAAAAATACACACTGCATAAAATGTGATGTAACCATGATTTACCTATAAAATCAACCTCAAAACCATGCATAATTGAATCAAAATAATGCAGTAAAATCATGGTTATCAGTAACCCTTTAAAGTATTTCAAAAAAAATTAATTTAATATTTTTTCAGTTAGTTAATTAAACTCTTATTTTGATACTTGGCTTCTAGGTAGTGGCGAGGCATTATGCCTTCTTGGTTATTGGAGCAACAATCACTTTCTTAGACAAAGCCGCATAAAAGAAATTAAATGTTTAATTTTCTTGCTGAAAATGCTAAGTTTAATTTTAATTTTTAAATTAAACAAGTTTTTGAACCCAATAAAGGTTCCTTCCTACAGGGTTAATCAAGTATTTTCTAGGCACATAGGCTTTTAATATTTTTCTGATTTGATTTTGGTGAAACCTATAGTATCATTTTAATTCTCTATAATTTTTAAAAGTAGAAATATTTGAATAGGTAGACTTTTTTAAATTTTCTATTTCATCTTTTAATTTATCATTTTTAAATTTTACTTTATCAAAGTCTTCTATTAGACAAGATTTTTCCAAAATTCTTTTTATTTCTAATTTTTTTTTTTTTAATTTGGTATTTTTATTTTTCTAATTTGTACATGGATTTTGCCATAGCCTTAATACCAAAATAAAGTTGATCAGGAGGTAAGAGACATACCTCACTTACCATATCAGACTTGAACCCTGACTCTTCCCCTGCTTCGCTACATTCATCTGAAGTCGCTCCTCTTTCATCGATGCTAGGTTCTGATGTACTTTGCCCTTCATAGCTTGCCATCAGTGCTAGCCTAGCATATTCTTGTATCTCGGACTCAGATGATGAACTATCGTCCCAAGTAGCTTTTAGATTCTTGTGCTTCTTGGGTATCTTGACTTTGCCCTTCTTGAGTTATGGGCAATCCTCTTTTAAGTATCTTTCCTTTTGACACTGATAGCAACGAACCCTTCTTCTATTTATCGGATTCTTCTTATTCTGCATTTCTTTAAATTTATTAGATCGAAAGAATTTTCTAAAGTTTCTTACCATATACGCTTCTTGATCTTCTTCTGACTCTGACTCAGGTTCATCCTTTTTGGTTGCATTTAGCGCTATAATCTGGCTTGATTCCTTTGTTGTCCCTGCACATATGGTTTCATGTAATTCAAGAATAGAAAATAACTCTTCTAAGGTACTTACCTCCAGGTCCTTTGAAATGTAGTAGGCATCGATGATTGACGTCCATTCTGGAGTTCTGGGAAATGCGTTGAGTGCATAGCATATGGTGTCCCAGTTGGTTACCGTTTCACCGAGGTTCTCGAGACCGGTAATTAATTCCTTTACCTTCGCATGTAGATCGACTACCTTCTCACCTTTTTCCAGACGGATGTTCGTCAGTTTGTTCCGAAGGATGTCTCTTCTTGCTAGTTTGGCTTCGGACGTGCCTTCGTGAAGCTCCAGGATTTTTTCCCAGAGTTCTTTGGCCGATGAGTAGCTTCCGACGCGGTTGACTTCTTGAGGCGGCAGCACGCTCAGCAGGTGATACTCCGCTCGGTTGTTCGCTACGGAATCATTCTGCTCCTTCTTCGTCCAGAGACACTCTTCTTTTTCTTCTCCATTTTGATTAGTAGGACCTACAAAATCATATTTTATAATTAGATGAATTTCGAAATCGATTTTCAGAAATACCTCTATACGACGCTTCCAGTGTGTGAAGTTCCCCTCGAATTTTGGTGGAATGATGCTTGGTCCGATCATCTTGTTGCTTCGATTGGCGGTTAGTCCTCCTGAAGCGTCCTCGCTCTGATACCACTTATTGGTCCCTTTGGAGGCCAACAAGAGGGGAGAGGTGAATTGCCCTACAAAATAAAACAACAATTTCTTGGATTTTCAACTAAATAAAAGCACTTGTAATTAAAATAAAGAGATTAATAAAAAGCAAACAGAACCAAGGAAGTTACTTGGTTTGCAATCAGGAAATTGCCAATCCAAGGAAAATATGACGCACTATCTGATGTCTCCTTCGGGCGGAGTAGCCTCTTACAGCGTTAACAACACAGATAGAAAAATAAAGCATAGAGAAATAGATTACAAGTGAATTGAATAAACTGTGCAGATCAGTGCTATATTTATAGCACTGTTCGGGATGCCCCGAAGGATCTGAGCGCCTTAGGGGGGGAGGGATAAACTTTATTCCCTAACGTTCAGATCGAGTCAAAACTCGATCTGGTCAAAAAGTCGGGTCCGGGCGCCAGGAATGGTTCCGGACGCCCGGACCAGGAAAGTCAACAGGGTTGACTTTTCTCGGTTTGGGACATCTGTTCCGGTTCAGCTCGTCTCGGTCTAGGTCTTTCGCTCCGACTCCACTAGCTTAGGTGATCTTGGCCATCCGGAATAGGGCTCACCCGAACCCAAGTTCCGGCCTTCTCCTCGAGCAGCCTTCCTCCCCGGTTTCTCGTCCCTTGAACGTCGCGTACGTTCTTCTCGTCCACCGGTGTACTCTTCCGCGGTCACCTCGTCCCTCGGACGCACCGAGCCTGTCGGCTCTCTCCCGTGTTGTCCTTCTCGTTAGCCGCATCTTCCGCTCGACTTCCTGTGCTCCTAAGCTCCTGCACACTTAGACACAAGGGTTAAAATAAACAAGACCTAACTTAACTTGTTTGATCACATCAAAATACCTTGGGGTTCCAATACAATCAAGTAATAAATTTATTAAAGTAAAAAACTTATAGGTTTATTGGAGGGAGTAGTTAATGATATGAAATTTTTTTTAAGTAATTTGAAATAAATAATCAAAATTTACAAATAGATTTTAAAATTTTAAAAATTGAATTTTGCAAAACATTTTGAAAGCTAAATTATACAAGAATTCTATAACTCATTTTTCAAGAGAAATTTCAAAATACTTTTCAAAATTAATTTATAAAGTGTGATTTTGTAAAACAACTTTTGAAAATAGTATTTCAAATTATTTTTCACAAAGATTAAGTAAAGTAATTTTTAAGTTTGACTTTCAGTTCAACTTTTGAAATTAAATTTTTTAAAGTAAATTTTGAAATATCTATTCAAAATAGTTTTTTAAAATAATTTTAAGTAAATTTTAAAATATTTTTTTTGTTAAAACTACCCGTTTGAAATTTTTTTTAAATAAAACATTTTGAAAGTAGTTTTCAAATATCCTCTCCCTCCCTGAACCTGATATTACTATAAAAATAATATTCATTTAAAAGTTATCCTTAAATGTTTAAACCGTTAGTTACTAACTAACTATCTGAAGATAACAATTTTCACTTAGTTAGTCAAGTTAAGTAATAATGTCCAGTTAGAAATTTGCTAAAAAAGGACTACATAACTTGATTAATCTATTAATATTTTTCACTCAAACTTATGTTGATGCACTGATATAAGTATCGAAAGTCCAGGCAAAATGCTTACACATCTCATGTCATTCTAAGTTTTTGAATACACAATCATGGTAGATCTAGTGTGTTTATGAGATGCTCGTTATCTAGATCTATATGATCATATTTTCTAGGGATTTGTCCTAGATTAAGGCCAAAATAAAATTTAATTAATCCTTAATTTTAATTATTTTAAATTATTTTTTAAAGTTTAATTTAATTATAATTATAATTATTTTAAATTAAAATTAAAATTTTAATTTAATTTTTAAAGTTTAACTTAATTTTAATTAATTAATTTTTAAAATTTTAATTTTATTTTAATTTAAAAATTAGAAAAAAATAATAAAGAAATTAGAAAATAGAGAAGAAATCATAAAAAAAAAAAAAGAAAATAGAGAAGAAAATAATAAAAAAGAAGATAATGGAAATTATAGGATAGTTGATGTAATATGCAGTGAAAATTGATTATCTAAATTTAATAAAATGGATAATTTATCTTAAATTTTAGAGATATTATAGAGAAATTGTTTAAAGTTGAAGTCTAATATTATCCATAAGATATCATATAAAATAAGTCTAGTTTCATGAATTTAATTGTGGATCTTAACTTAATATCTTTAAAATTTAAGGTAAATCATCTATTTTATTAAATTTAGATAATTATTTTTCATTATATATTACAACTACCTTAAAATTTTTATTATCATTATTTTTTTATTTTTTCTTTTCTTCCATTTTTTTATTATTTTATCAATCTATTCATTTTATTTTTTTATTTCCTAAATTAAATAATATTTTAATATTTAAAAGAGAATACTTTCTTGAACTAGAAGTCAACTTCGAGTAGTGTACTTGCTTAGTGCTGGCAGGAACAGCATGATAAAGAAACTTTTTACGGTTAGACTAGACTGAAGCTGGAATTACACGGACAGGTTGAAAATTTGATAACCTGCTATGAGTAATAAACGGATCCTCAAAATAATCATCTCCTAATTAGAATTTAAATATAAATTTAGAGAACTAATTGACAATTTTTTTTAATAAAATATAAAATTTAAGATAAATTATGTAATCCTTTCACAATGAATTGATTATGTATATTTTATAATTTTATATATTTAAATTTTTAGATAAAATAAATATATAGGCTCAGAAGTATACGATTCCAAATAGGATAGGATACAATATTATTCTTTTTATTGTATTCAATTAAGAGATTAATGAATGATTTTCATTGTCTTTTTTTAATTAATGATAGATTTTTGTGGAGTTGATTGATTTTTATTGATTTATATAGAATCTCGTGTAGTTGTGAAAAGGATTCTATGAAGTTCTATAGATTTTTTTATAAGATTTTTATAGATATTTATAAATTTTTTCATGGAAATTTGTGGATTTATGAAAAAGAAAAATTCATTTCTTTATTGCCAATATAATAAACATCGCTCCACATTCGATTCGGTATTGTATCTCTCCATGCATTACCATTTGCTCGTTGTCGTTCTTGAGTATTAGATAATTGATCAAAGCAATCGACACCATGAACTTATTTTGGTAAGGATAATGAAGTTTCATTATCTAATTCAATTAGAAAATCATCAGAACGACACTCCTTACGAAGAAAATTATACAATCTGGCACAAGCCAAACTTTTTATAATACATTTTTTTTTTTTACAAAAGACCGTAAATTTAAAAAATAAATTAAAGAAAAATTAAAAACTGGTAAACTAAAAAAACATAAAACTAAAAAAATGATAAACTAAAAAAATTGGTAAACTTTAAAAAAATTAAAGAAAAATGTTATATTATATAATTTAGATTATATAATCTATTAGAATTATTTGTTATAGCCTTGAGGGCAATTTGATCTTTTACCTTTTCAGTTTAGAATTTAGATATAGTTTTTTAGCTTTTCAGTTTATGGTTTAGATTTTTTCTTGTAATTAACTATATAAGGCCTTGTACTCTTTATTTCTCAATTTAATTTGGATTCAATAATATGACTATTTTTTCCCTTCTCTTATTTTTTACATGGTATCAGAGTGATTTTCCTTCTTTGACCTAATTTTTTCTGTTGCCCCCTGTTATTGCTTCATGTTGTCGCTGCCGTCTCCTATTGTTGCTATTGATTTCTGCGTCAACATCTATTTTCTTGCCTGCTGCTGTTGATTTCGGTGCTGACATCTATTTTCTATCGATTGCGCCGACGTCCTATGTTGCCGATTTCTACATTTGACATCCTTTTCTGTCTCAGATTCTTTGTCTGACCACGGGTCGTCCTGATATTAGTTTTTGCAGATCATACAAATATCCTTACAGTTTGGTTATTCTGAGAATTATTTGCTCTGTCATTATGCCTGGTTGTGCAGATGCTTCATGAAAATCTGATTCATATTTGTTTGAGCAGTTTCAACAGTTCCTTGCTTCATAGCACTCTGGTAAATCAGCTTCCTCTCATATAGGTTTGTCGTTGTTTGGTAATTCAGGTTATTCTGAGAATTATTTGCTCTGTCATTATGCCTGGTTGTGTAGATGCTTCATGGAAATCTGATTCATATTTGTTTGAGCAGTTTCAACAGTTCCTTGCTTCATAACACTCTGCCAAATCAGCTTCCTCTCATATAGGTTTGTTGTCATCTGGTATTTCAGGTATATCTTCATCCTTATGGATTTTGGATTCTGGTGCCTCCTATCATATGTCATCCAATTTGTCATCTTTTGTTTCTTTTTCTTCTAGTTCATCTATATCTATTGTGACTGCTGATGGTACTCCTATATCATTAGTAGGTGTTGGTTCAATTGTTACATCTTCTTTATCTCTTACTAATGTTTATTATATTCCGAGTCTTACTTTAAATCTTGTTTCTGTTAATCAATTATGTGAGTTTAGATACCTAGTCTCTTTTTCTTCATCCAATTGTTATGTTCAGGATCCGCAATCTCAGAGGCTAATTGGGACAGGCCATAGGCAAGGAGGACTCTATATTTTAGATCAACTTAAATTACCAGAAGTTGTAGCTTCGAGTGTGGATTTATCGTCTTTTCATCTAAATCATTCATCTTCTGATTTTTATTTATGACACTCTCGCTTAGGTCATGTTTCAGCGCCTCATTTGCAGTTTTTAGCCTCTACAGGAGCATTAGGACCTTTAAAAAGTTCTGATATTTCTGATTATAGTGGTTGTAAACTGGCCAAATTTTCTGCCTTACCATTTTCTAAAAGTCTTTCTTTTTCTTCTGCTCCATTTGATCTTATCCATTCTGATGTGTGGGGAACCTCTCCTATTCCTACAAAAGGGGGGGTCAATGTATTATGTTTCATTTATTGATGATTGCACTCGTTACTCTTGGGTCTATCTTATGAAACACAGGTTTGATTATCTTACAATTTTCAATAACTTTAGAGTTCTTGTAAAAACTCAACATTCTAGTGTCATAAACTTCGAATCAATTTTCACATTTACTTACTTCTGATGGTACTATTCATCATACCTTGTGTACAGATACTCCTGAACAAAATGGCGTGGCTGAACGAAAATATAGACATATTGTTGAAACAACCCGTTCATTTTTATTGTCTGCTAGTGTTCCTAGTACCTTTTGGGGGGAAGCAATCCTTACTGATGCTCATGTCATTAATAGAATTCCAACATCACATAATTTAGGTTTGTCACCTTTTGAAAAAATTATATGGGTATGCTCCTGTCTATTCTTCTTTGCGTGCTTTTAGTTGTACTTGCTTTGTCCTTCGTCCACATGCAGAGCGTAATAAGTTAGCCTCTCGGTCTGCTCTTTGTGTCTTTCTGGGTTACGGTGTTAGTCAAAAAGGATATCGTTGCTTTGATTCCGTTAGTCAAAAATTGTATGTCTCTCGTCATGTTATGTTTCTTGAGTATATTCCATTCTTTTCTATTCCGGCTAGTTCGCATAATATGACAAAGTCAGATCTTCTTTGCATTGATCCTTTCAATACTGATACTGAGGAAGATTCACCCACAAATCCTACTTGTAGTTCAACTGAATCTGGTACTTTGGTTCCCGAGATATCCGCTCCACATGTTCCTCCTTCTGCCACTACCCAATTATCTCCTGAGGTTGCGGATGATCCTTCTGTCCACCGTCGTCAATCCACTCGTGTTCGTAAGTCTACTAAACTACCGGATTTTGCTTATTCTTGTTATTCTCATTCTTTTGCTTCATTTGTTGCATCTATTCATTGTCTTTCTGAGCCTGAGTCCTATAGAGAAGTTGTTTGTAATCCACTTTGGCAAAGTGCTATGGCTGAGGAACTAACTGCTTTGCATCAGAGTCATACATGGGATATGGTTCCATTGCCACCAGGAAAATATACTATTGGTTCTCGTTGGGTATATAAGATCAAAACTAAATCTGATGGATCTATCGAACGATACAAAGCTCGTCTTGTTGCTAAAGGATATTCTCAGGAGTATGACATGAATTATGAAGAAACATTTGCTCTTGTTGCAAAAATGACAACTGTTTGTACTCTGATTGCTGTTGCTTTTGTTTGTCGATGGAGAATATCTCAGATGGATGTCAAAAATGCATTTCTAAATGGTGATCTTCATGAAGAAGTTTATATGACACCTCCTCCTAGTATTTCATGCTAGAGTGTATATTGAAAGCCTAAGCTTTTGTAAACATTTATTTTGAAAAAAGAATCACATTTGGTCAAATTGTCTACATTTAGTTGTAGTTGTTCAATTAATTTATATTGTAGATAGCATAGTATGTGGTGCCATATACAGAAGATGATGTTATCAATACCTTATAAATTATAAGCAGTAGCTCACGACCAAAATGGAAAGGAACAAACCATTGGAAGGTCGTAGTGTAATTAGGAATTAGTTTATCTTGACTATATAATTACACTAGTACACTTAGAGTGTATTGAGTAGGACCATTTGAGGTCGTTTCTTTTATACTGACTTTATAAAGGAACAAATACCTCAGTTATTATGGAAGTGTGTGCTCTTAATCCTAATATAATAACAAGCATATATATTTGATATTTATTTTCTTTAATTTATCAATAGGTGAGATTTAGTTCGATGAATCAATAAACCCGATAAGTTGGGAAATGGTATCACTTAAAGTGTGTGTTGTTGATTATAGAAGGAAACTGTGTCATAGTAATTTAGGTTGATAATGTCCCCAAGATGAGCTCATAAATATTGTCATGTTAAACCCCGCAGGTGGACTTAGTCCGACATGACGATAAGGTTGAGTGGTACTATTCTTGGATTAAGATATTAATTAAATGAGTTGTCAGTAACTCATTTAATTAGTGGACATTCGACATCTTAAACACAGGGAGACTAACACACTCATAATAAGAAGGAGCCCAAAAATGTAATTTGGGATTGGTGTGGTAGTTCAATAATAGTTCTCTAGTGAAATGAATTATTATTGATAAAATTAAGTTGTGTGTTCGGGGCGAACACGGGATGCTTAATTTTATTGGGAGACCAAAACCAATTCCTCCTCTCGGTCCCTATCGTAGCCTCTTATTTATAGAGTACTATACCCACCTTCGTACCCATGATGTAGGGGCCGGCCAAGCCTTGGTTCATGGGTGGCCGGCCCTAGCTTGAACCCAAGCTTCGGTGGCCGGCCCCATTAAATTTAAAAAAATTTTAATTTTAAAATTTTCTTATGTGAAAGATATAATTTATTGGAGAGAATAAAATTAAAATATCTCTTCTACAAAAGATTAATAAGAGATCAGATCTCTTTCCTTATTTGTAGAGAGGAAAGATATTTTGTTTTTTCTCTTTGTAAATTATTCACATGTTGAAAAATTAAAATTATAGAAATTTCTTTTTATCAACCATGAAGGGATTTTAAAGGGAAATTTTATTTTTTAAAATTTCCAAAGACAAATAAGGAATTTTTAATTGTTGATTAAAAATTGTCTTGTTTGCTCTCCATGAGGTGGCCGGCCATATACAATTGATTAGGAAATTTTATTTAATTTTTCTTAATTAATTGTTATCAAAGAAAGTTAAGGAAATTTTATTGTAATTAAATTTCCTTATTTACCAAAGCTAAGGAATATAAAAGAGAGGGTTGGGGTGCCTTCATGAGACACAACCTCTATTATTCTCTCTCTCTTTTCCTTGGTGTTGTGGCCGACCATCCTCTTTCCCTCTCTTCCTCTTTGTGGTGGCCGAAACTCTTCTTTGCTTGGAGTCTTTGTGGTGGCCGGATACTACTTGGAGAAGAAGAAGAAGAAGGAGAGAAAGCTTGCATCCCTTGAAGCTTAGTTGGTGGAAAAAGTTCTTCATCCTTGGATTTTGGTGCTTGGCCGAAACTTGAAGGAAGAAGAAGAAGGTGCTAGGTGGTCCTCATCTTGGAAGATCGTTGCCCACACAACGTCCGAGGTTAGAAGAGGAATACGGTAGAAGATCAAGAGGTCTTTCTAAAAGGTATAACTAATATTTTTCCTTTCCGTATCATACTAGTTATTTTTGGAAATAATACCAAATACAAGAGGCATACGATTCTAGTATTTCGAATTTGTTTTCGATGTTGTGTTCTTTTGTTTTTTCTTTTCCTTGTGATTTGATTGTTCTTTTCAGTTGACCTAAAGTTATTTAAGGAAATTAAATATTAACTTTCCTTAAAAGGCTTTGTCTAGTCGGTGGTGGTTGTTCCCATATCCAAGAAGGCCATGTGCCTCGCCACGTTAGTACTGGGAGCCAATTTTGGAAACTAATATTTAATGAAATTAATAACCTAGGTGATTTGGATCGAACGTGTTAAGTTCCGCAGGAGATCCGAGTCTTAACCTAAAAGAACAAATAGATTAAACTTTGGATCAAACGTGTTAAGTTTCGCAGGCGATCCAAGTTTAATTTAAAAGAACACATGGTAGCTAGGTAAAGGTTCAGACCTTTGTACAAAATTTTTGTACAGTGGAACCATTAGGTTTACCGAGTAGCAACCAACATTTCACACAAACCTGGTGAAGTTTGCAGGCTTCGTAAAGCGCTTTATGGTCTTAAACAAGCACCTCGTGCTTGGTTTGAAAAGTTCTCTACAGTGATTACTTCGTTTGGTTTTCATCCTAGTAATCATGATTCATCATTGTTTATCAGATGTACGAGTGTAGGTCGTATTCTTTTATCATTATATGTTGATGACATGAATGTTGATGACATGATTATTACTGGTGATGATTCTGATGGAATTGCTTCCTTGAAGTCTGAATTAGCTCATTGTTTTGCTATGAAAGACTTGGGTATACTATGCTACTTTCTGGGCATTTAGGTTGCTTATTCCCCGAAAGGTTATCTTTTATCTTAGTCAAAGTATATATCTGACCTGTTTGAGTGTGCTCGTCTTACTGATAATAGAGTTGTTGATACTCCTATTGAGACTAATGCTCGATATTCTCTATTTGATGACTCACCTTTGTCGGATCCTAGTTTGTACAGAACTATTGTTGGAAGCTTAGTTTATCTCACCGTGACTCGTCCAGATATTGCGTATATTGTTCATGCGGTTAGTCAATTTGTTGCTGCACCAACTACATTTCATTGGGTTGCTGTTCTTCGTATTTTCAGATATCTTCGGGGCACTCAATTTCAAAGCCTTTTATTTCCTTCTACGTCATCTCTTGAGCTGCGTGCATACTCTGATGCGGATTGGGCTGATGATCCTACGGATCGCAAATCTACCACTGGCTTCTGCGTTTTTCTTGATGATTCCCTCATTTCTTGGAAGAGTAAAAAGCAAGATGTTATTTCTATATCTTCCACAGAAGCCGAGTATCGTGCCATGGCGTCAACTACTTGTGAGATAGTTTGGTTGCGTTGGTTGCTTGCGGATATGAGTATCTCTCTTCATCAACCTACTCCGTTATATTGTGATAATCAGAGTGCTATTCAAATTACGCGCAATTCAGTTTTTCATGAGCGAACGAAACATATTGAATTGATTGTCACATTACTCGTCATAATCTTCAAATTGACACCATCACATTGCCTTTTGTTCCTTCAAAGCTACATATTGCTGATATGTTTACCAAGGCTAATTCCGCTTCGCGCTTCCGATTTTTATTTGACAAACTCTCAATGCTTCTAGCTGTAGCATCGTGAGTTTGAGGAGGATGTTAAATTATATAATTTAGATTATATAATCTATTAGAATTATTTGTTATAGCCTTGAGAGTAATTTGGTCTTTTACCTTTTCAGTTTAGAATTTAGATATAGTCTTTTACCTTTTCAGTTTATGATTTAGATTTTTTCTTATAATTAATTATATAAGGCCTTGTACTCTTTATTTCTCAATTTAATTTGGATTCAATAATATGACTAATTTTTTCCTTCTCTTATTTTTTACAAAAAAAAAAAAAAAACATAAACTTAAAAAAAAAACTTAAACTGAGAAAAAAACGTAAACTAAAAAACGTAAAAGTTAAAAAAAAAATCATAAAATAAAAAAACGTAAAGTAAAAACTTTAAAAAGAAAAACCTAAACTAAAAAAACATAAATTAAAAAAAAATGTAAACTAAAAAAAAAAGCATAAAATTCAAAAAAGATAATAATAAAGTTAAAAAAAAAACATGTATAATTAGTTTTGTAATAGAAGGTAACACACCTCTAAAATAATTTCTATGGTAGACAGTTGACGTGATCAAGGTGGTGAAGGAATGACATCAAGAACAGTATTAAATTTGATCAAGGTGGTGAAGATTCTTTGTTGAATATGTGTCAAGTTGGACTGTGTACTATTATATTAGTAGACTCTGGACGGAGCTCAAAGAAATAATCAAAATCAAGGAACGGAAAGAGAAATGACTTATTCATAAAAAAATTAAAATGATTTGAAATCTATAGAAATCTCAAGAATGAGGAGAGACTTTTTATTTTATATTTAAACTTGTACCAAGTATTTTGAATTTGAATAACACATGACTTTTTAAAACTCTATAAAAATTTAATTTGGATATCATTAGATTTCTATATAATTTATAAAAGTTTAGATTAAATACCCCTAAACTTTTAAAATCCATAAAAATCATTCAAAATCATAAAAAATTGAATATTCAATACACCTCCTAAAATTTTGAGATTCTCAATTCACCATCCGCCCAATAATATTAAAAAAAACAACCAAATTAAGATAAACACTAACGAATTTCAATTATATATATATATAAAAATAAATTCCACGAGCTCGATTTATTTGACCATTGACAGTCAGATAATCAAAGAAAAGTTACTTCCCAGAAAAAAACAGGTGAGAAATAAATAATCACTTACGGAGACGGAGACGCAGAAGGAGGCGGCGATGATGGGTTCGCCGGTGGTGTAGATGGGATCAGAGTTAGAGCTGCACGCTATGCGGGCCGTCGCTGTCGGGTTCGTGAAGAAGGCGATGACGGAGAGCAGGGAGAGAGGGCGGCAGGTGTCGCGGCTGGAGGAGTCCATCAAGAGTTTGGAGGAGGAGAAGCGCAAGATCGAAGCTTTCAAGCGCGAGCTCCCTCTCTGCATGCGTCTCGTCTGCGAGGGTCGGTCCGATGCTCCTCCCTTCTGTCCTTCCCTCATTTGATTTCGCCAGGATCCTTTTAGGTTAAAATTAGTGTTCTTTTGTTTGGGAATTTCGATCGCGGTGATCGAGGAGTTGAAGAGGGAGATCGATCGGTTCCACGCCAAGGGGTTCGGGCGTATGTTCCAGGAATTCATGCCGATTAAGGGCAAAATCAACGAGAGTAGCTCGGATTTCAGAGATAAGAAGAACTGGACGAGCTCCTTCCAACTCTGGATCTGCGAGGAAAGTAAGGATACCAAAAACATGATAAGATTAATTCTTTTCCATTTATTTGGGGAAAAAAATTGAATCTTTGTTCATTTCTCGGAGGATTTTTGCTCTTAATGGATTCCTTTGGTTCCGATTGCAGAAATCAGTATGTGATTCTTGGAACGGCGGAGACGCGCCCCTGCCGGTATTGGAACTATACAGCTCCAAAGCGGAAGATGAGACTGCCGCTGTGTTCTCTGACCTCTCTCTGTGCTGTACCGCGATCGCTCATGGCTTTGTGACTCCGGCCATCAATAACCATCCAGTTAGTTGCCATAAGTGTACTTAAAAATCCCCAGAAGCATCTCTGGTGGTGGCGCCTGGCAAACACTGTGGCTTGCATTAGCAACAGGCTGCAGATGAGGAGGTTCTGGTCTCAGGATCTGCATCGGCTGTTTGTGCTCGCGATCGCTCCTTGTTGCTCATGGTAAGACCTCAGTTGAATCAATTGCTAGGAGGCTGATGGATAATTCTTGCAGGATGATATTTAGTCCCACATCTAAATTTTCACATTCTTCGATTAGTATAAAATATAACTATACAACTTATAAAGTATAACCCATGGAATGAAGTGATAAGATCTTAGGATCTAGGAAAATCCCCGGGTCATTCACCGCAGTGATGCGGCCGTGTAATTATGGTCCATTAAATCGGATTGTATCCCATCCTTAGGAGGGCTGAGATTTGTGTGGAGCCTTTCGATCAGATTATGGATTCATGACCATTTCTTATAGTAATCCACTTGCCCTTATAAAAAGGTTAACAGAACGGGGTTTACATTCTCATGGGTAATTTTTTTGTAACTCAAAAGACATAATTAGCTATATACGAAAGAGATGGGAAGTTCTTATTATTGATGAGTAAAGTTGTTAGGTAGGCTGGTCTATTAAAAACTCATCATCTTGTAGGGTGTTCTGAATCGATCCACCAGGTGAGTTAGAAAATCTCAAATTGAGACCAACTCAAAATAAATGCAATTTGGTTCAATTGTTCAAGTTTATAGTGAATTGTCTAACGAAAACAATCAACGATCGCAGACCTTGAAATAGGAGTCGTTAGAAGCTCCGAACCAAGTAAAATCAACCTGTGTCAAGTTTTATTTTATTTCATTCCATTTATTATTATTTGTTTTTTTTCTCCAAGTTCTTGTGAAAAATGTGAAAAAAACTACGAGCACTATTCACCCCTCTCTCTCCTCTAACGCTTTCAATCTTACACATTGATTAATTTTATTACACACATCCTAACAAATAAACTAATCATTAGATTAAACATGAACTAATCATTTTTAAATTTGTTAACACATAACATAATATTTTATAAAATAATTCTATTAGTATATAACGACAGAAAAATTATTACATAACTCATAAACTAAATGAGCTTATTACTGTTCATACATAATGACAATAACAATATAATTCTAATAAAATAGATAAACTAACACCACTCTCACTAGGATAAACATTAGTGTGGTGGCCAACACTATCCGTTTTAACCTAGACCAATCTTAGGTAGGACAACTTCATAATTCTCCATTTGGTCCACATTCGGATCCTCTTATGGATTCTCCTCAAACTTTTCGGGATCATCTTAATCCATATGGTGAAGTAGGTTTATTCACAATTGTGTATATGAGATACGCCCTCACCCTCATAATTAGTGTGTTACTTGAGTTGTATTGGTAGAAATTGGAGCCAAATCATGTTATCCAGGACTGGAAACTCTTCTCATTTGAGTTTCTAGAATAATCGATCAAGTTGTCCAATATGTCCTTGGAGTCCATGAACTGGGTCAAACTCCATCTCCTCAATCTGCTCCCTTAGCTCATTCGTTGTACCTCACAATGGGTCATTGTGTATATCATCGTCGACATTTAGAATTAAGAATAATACTGTCAGTACAAAACTGACAAACCAGTTACACAACCCGTTCAATTCAATTTACACATATACATAGAACAAACATACAGAATTTATAAACAAATAAGAAAAATTAATTTTCTTTATTTGAGGAGTTCTAGTGGACTAACACACTGGACCGGTCGATTGAGAAGTCGAATCCTGAACTTGGTCTATTGTCCTATTAGAACTAATCTAATTAGATATGGATGTCTTACCTATATTGTTTTTATTTAACCTAAATTCATTGAAGTCAATTTCAAACTTATTAATAAATCTGACTCAATTTTGATTAAATTGGTCCCAATAGAATAAATTTAGCCTATTTAATTAAATATGGAAAGATCCATCTTAATAAATCAAACTAGTCAAATTTATAATTAGTCCAGACTCATTTAATCAAATCAACCCAAAATGGTTTTGATTTAGATCTAATTGATTAGGTTAAACCAATTAATAGTTTGAACCATATCAGAATTTAATTAAATGAACTTATCTTTTTAAACTAACCTGGTCGGTCTGGTTCAATAAACCAGTCCAGTTTAAATCAACCCAAGTTGAGTAAACTCAACCCAATTAATTTCAATTAATTTCCAGCATGGAGTCATTAACTAAAAATAATGTATTAATTAATTAATAAAAAAACAAGAGCTTAATCTTAGGGTACGCATAATGGGATATTAAACGAACTTTATAATATTCATTTAACACCCCTCTCAATTAAGCGAGAAGAGAAAATATTATGTTGTTCATCCCTCTCATATCTTTTCTTTTATATATATTTTTTTCTTTTTTCTTTTTAAAAATAGTAATAAATATATTAAAACAATTAATAATATTTTTTGAAAACACTAAGATTATTTTTTAAAAAGTAACATTATTATTAAAAAAAATAATAATTTAAATATTTTAAAATATATTTATTTAATATGATATAATTTTAAAATAATTGAGTTTACTATGAAATCTATAAATAATGAGGGTTAATATTAAAAAGAATATAAATAAAAAAGATGTATTATTATAATCAATGTATGAGAATGGGTTGTGGGTGCTCTTACAAATATGTAATAAAAAAATTATGATTTTTTTTAATACGAAACCTAATTTATTTTATTTTTTTCTACAGCGTCACCACCGCCACACAATCCTCACTCCATGCCACTCAACCTCTATCACAACGAACGTGCCATTGATATGACGGTTCCACATTTATTTTTCTACCACAATGAACGCGCCAGCTGTAGTGGCTGGTCATTGCCGGCCATGACAGTCCGACAACTGAGAGAACCTAGCATGACGTGGCTCTTCCGCCACATCCTTCTGATGTCATGCGGTCGTCGACGCTCCTCTGCCGCGACACAGTTGCCAGCGACAGGAGCATAGGACATCGTTTGCCATGGTTGCGGCGACACACTGAAAAAGATTCACTATGAATAATTTTCGTTATAGAAAACAAAAAAAAAAAAACTACTACTTCAACCAAAGGTTTATAGAAATGTGGAATACATATACAATACAGCTACAGACACAGAAAATTATATACAGCTACAGACACAGAAAATGTGAAACTGATTATATGGAGAAACCTGGCCAGGGCCATGATATGTGTACTAGATTATTGCTGTAAGTACACAGATAAAACAATAACAATATAGTTGTCATTTTACCAGTCCCCAGATCTTCCAAAATGAGAAGACAAATGCCAAACAAATATCACTTTGCAGATCAGTTTCAATTAAAATTGAAGAAAAAATGTCCACAGAGATGGTTTTAAATCCGTTGTGAAAGACATAGGAATTTAACATCAACCTGAATATCATACAAAGGGAAGACAAATTTGGAAATGAAAATATCAGAGCAGTGGCAATGTACATCAATATTGAGGCAAACCACAAAAATTGTGCACAATAGTTAAGAGATTTCCATTGATCAATAATTCTAGACTTTGATTTTGTTAGGTATGAAAACGTGTAATCATATCATATCATTTCGAATTCTCAGGACTATAAACAAATGAACAGGCAAGTGGAAACAGATCCTAACAAAAACACCACAGAAAAGAAATCTGAAACCCAGGAAATCAATAACCAAATGGGGTTGAAACCGCATAAAGTCTCAGTAAAAAATGGAATCTCAAAGGGCAAGTTCTGCGAGCATGAAATAATGCCATTTTCTAACATTTTAAGAGAAATTAAACATGTAGTAAATAATTGCAGTAATCAGCTAACCTTCTGTTTGAATCCTGCTTGAATGTTATAAAAAGTGAAAAATTGTTCAGCTTCTGTTTGCAGCGAAATGATTACATAAAAAGGTGAAAAATTGTTCAGCTTGAGCAAAATCTAACGATTATCACGAAATATGAAGAACAAGGAAATGCAGAACAATTGGATCAAATGCCTAATCTACACTTTTATCACCTCCCGCTTCTCTTCCGGCTATAAATCAACAAACAAAGCGGTATCGATCACCATGATCCTAAAAAATGAATCGAAACCTAGATCCAGACCCCAAAGATGCCATGTTTCGCATGAGAAAAATTTACAGATTCAGATGTAGTACCATGATAGGAACCCGGGGGCCTATCACATGGAAAAATCGAAAGAGAAAATTGAAAAGGGGATAGGGTGATCACTTCGAGGGGATCGACCTCCAATAATCAAATGAAATTGATTAACTAAAAGGGAAATTACTTGTTCTCCAAAATTACATAACGTCTCTTTAAATATAGACCTAAACTATCTTTTCAAAAGAAAAGGTCTAAAAGAAAAATAAAATAAAAATATATTTTCAAGAGAAAATGTCTTATTAAAACTTATCTAGAAAAAAAAAATCTAAAACTTATTTTAGAAAAGGAAATAAAGTTAAAGAATTTATTTGAATAGATTCATTAAAGAATCTTATCATTCCACCGCCCTTCAAAACAACCTTGTCCTCAAGGTTGTTTATCAATAAACTCTGAAAATTTTTCTTGAATGGTATCATATAATTTCCATGTTGCATCATTGATAGATAAATTGCCCCATTGAATTAATAGCTCAACCGTTGCTTGATTGTTCTTCTTCACAAGTCTCCTTTCTAAAATAGCATAAGGTTGAAATTTAACTTCACCATCTGAATTCACTTCAGGAAGGTGTTGTTGAGGAGTAAATTTATCGCCTAGTTTATTCTTTAAACAAGGCACGTGAAATACAGAGTGTATTTTAGAATCTTGTGGAAGCTCCAAGCGATAAGCAACAGGTCCAATACGCTCTATCACTTTATAATTAAGGGCCATAAAATTTCGGCGACAACTTCATAGAGGTTGAAGGACGAATTGAAATTTATTTGTATGGTTGAAGTTTTAGAGAAACCCAATCTCCTATTGCAAATTCTCTTTCCGAACGATGCTTGTCGGCCAGTAGCTTCATTCTTGCTTGTGCATTGCATAAATTGTTTTTCAAAAGTTGCAATATTTGGTCCCTTGTGCGTAGGTTTTGGTTGACTTGATGCACATTTGTTGATCCACATATGTATGAGCTAATTGAGGGTGGTATATATCCATAAACGACCTCAAATGGCGTAATTTTAGTAGTTGAGTGGTAGGTTATATTGTACCATCATTTTGCCCATGGAAGCCAATGAACTTACTCCTTGGGTCTATCACCAGTTAAGCAATGTAAATAATTCTCTAAACATCGATTACCTCTGTTTGTCCATCAGACTGTGGGTGGTAGGATGTGCTAAAACTAAGTTTAGTGCATTGCAATTGGAATAATTCTCTTGATGTGCATAGATCTTATGATCATTTATACATGTTTTGACGCACCTTCATTTACTTTATTCACGTATATTCTATGCATGTTCACCTCTCTTAGCATATATTCAACATAAATACTCTTTTATTCGGAGATCTGCTATTTGTGTATTTTCTTGTTGATAGGACGCGATTTGGAGCAGAAACAAAGCTTAAGTGGAGTCTAGAGATTCCAAGGTGTCATGTCTAGGCCGTGTGAAATTTCTGCACTGCATCTCTCCAAAATTTACTTGTGAAAATCGGATCTTTATCAGTGACAATAGATCTTGGTAGACCATGTAGTTTGATTATATGGTCAACAAATGCTTGAGGAACACGGGCAATTGTATAAGGATGCGATAATGTACAAAAATGGACATATTTTGTCAGACGATCAACGACCACCATGATAGTAGTTTGTCCTTGTGAAGTGGGTAACCTATCTACGAAATCCATGGAAATGTCGACCCATATTTGTTCAGGTATGGGAAGGGGTTGAAGAAGACCTGGTCTTGCTACATTTTCTCCTTTGTTTCTTTGACATATATTACATTCAGCAACAAAGTTTTTGGTGTCTTTCTTCATTCCCTTCCAATAGAAAGCTCTTGAAATTCGTTTATATGTGCGTAGCCAGAATGCTCTGCAGTTGGTGAATAATGAAATTTCTCCAGTATTACTTCCTTTTAAATTGAGTTTGTTCGAAGGAAGATTTTGTTTTTATATCGTAAAATTTCTCCATCCCAAGAATAGTGGGGTTCTAGCGATGAATTTTGTAATACGTTTTGGATAAGAGTCCGTGCCGCTGAATTTTCCTTTTGCTCTCTTTTTATGTTCTCCAAGTTTTTGCAAGTTACTAAAGATATAGCATCAAACTCTATTTGGTTAGGAAGGCGAGATAAAGCATCAACTACTGTATTTTCCGTTCCCTTCTTGTAAACGATTTCATAATCATAACCTAAAAGTCTCTTGATCCATTTTTGTTGATCCATATTTGAGATACGATGATCCAAGATGAACTTAAGACTCTTATGGTTAGTTCCTATTTGAAAGCGTCGACCAAGAAGATAGAGTTTCCATTTTGTAACGGTATGTATGATAGCCAACATTTCCTTGTCATAAATTAACATCTGTTGATGTAGAGGAGATAGTGTCTTGCTAGTAAAAGCTAATGGTTGTCCTTCTTGCATAAGTACTGCTCTGATTCCAACTCTGGATGCATCGACTTCAATGACAAATTTGTTATTGAAATTAGTTAGTGCAAGAACTGGTGTTGTCGTCATAGTCTCCTTTAAATTTTGAAATGCGTTTTCTGCTTCAGGACATCATCTAAATGCATCTTTCTTTAACAAAGCCGGTAGCGGAGCACTAATCTTTCGATAATTTTTTACAAATTTACGATAATAACTTGTGAGACTCAGAAAATCATGTAATGCCTTGATATTCTTTGAGGTGGGCCACTCCTTCATAACTAGCACCTTTGAGGGATCAGTAGCTACTCTTTTTTGGCTTACAATATGACCAAGGTATTCCACCTTAGTTGTCCCAAAGCTGCACTTAGATCTTTTCACAAAAAGAGAATGCTCACGTAAAAGAGTGAGTACTTTATAAAGGTGATGCAAATGATCTTCGAATGATGAACTATACACAAGGATATCATCAAAGAAAATCAAAACAAACTTGTGAAAGTAAGGCCTGAAGATATCGTTCATCAAACTTTGGAATGTAGAAGGTGCATTAGTTAAATCGAAAAGCATGACTAAAAATTCATAATGACCATCATGAGTCTGAAAGGCTATTTTTGGAATGTCTAGCTGATAGATCTTTATCTGATGAAAGCCTAAGCGAAGATCCAACTTTGAGAAGAATGAGGAACCTCCTAATTCATCAAGTAATTCATCAATAATGGAGATGGGGTGCTTATCTTTCACTGTAATTTTATTGAGTGCCTGATAATCTACACACATTCGCCAACTTCAGTCTTTCTTTCACATGAGCAGTACTGGAGAAGAATATGGACTTACACTTGGGAGAACAATACCAGCTTGAAGCATCTTTTGTACAATCTTCTCAATTACCTCCTTCTGTATGTAAGAGTAGCGATAAGGCCTAATATTTGTTGGTGCACTCCTTGGTATTAGAGGTATACGATGATAATGTGGTGATGGAGGAAGTCCCTTTGGCTCAGCAAATATCATAGAAAATTTTGAAGAAAGTGCCTCTAATTCTGGAGGAGTATGTGAGGTACCTTTAGGATCCTTTTTATGGAGAGTTGCATGAGAAAAATGGAGCAAACTTTCTTTAATAACCGCTCTGTCTGATAACTACTGATTGATGTGATAGTATCTTGTCTCTTGCCTCTGATGCAAACTTCTTTTCCTTGATCTTGGAAGTGCATTGTTAGTTGAGAGAAATTCCATATTATGTCTCCTAATATTCTCAACCATTGTGCTCGTACAACATCACATCCATCTAGGGGTAGAAGAGATCTGTGATTAATTCATAATTTAGTAAGAAAATTTCAATATCATCGCATTTTCCTGGACTTGTAAGTGATCTTCCATCCGCCACCTTAACATCAAATGTAGACGCTCGCTGTATTTTTTGTTTAAGCTTTCTTGCTAAGGTTGAGTCTAGAAAATTGTTGATGCTTCCTAAATCTATAAGTATCATTATTGGTTACTTTTTAATGAATCCTTTTACCTTCATTGTTTGCGGAGTTTGTAGTCCTTCTAAGGCATGTACTGATATTGCTATAAAGTCATCTTGTACTTCGTTGATGTTATCTTGTGTTTCACTTTCAACGAAATCATCTTCTTCCTCAGAGTTATCTATTGGTCTTTTGCTTGCATGGATGACCACAGTGCTACTTTTCATCGCAATGCCAGCATAATCCCTTTGTCATCCTTTCCTTGATCTCTTCTTTTGTCAATCTACGGGGTGTTGAATAATGTGATGAATTTTCATGAATTACCTTATTATTTCTTTTTCCTTCCTCATTGATCTTCTCTTCTTGTAGTCGTGCAAAGGATAAGGCAGCCTTCATGGTGTGGGGTTGATTTATTTTTACTTCTCGTCGTATATCAAGGCGAAGTTCTGTAATAAAAGTGTCCAATAGTTGCTTTTCTGACCAATCACGAGTTCAATTAGAGAGTCGCTTGAATCGTCCTTGGTACTCTAGTACAGTTGAAGTCTGTCAAATTTTGGCTAATTTTCCATCAACATTCTTATAACTGGAGGGACCAAATCGATTGATGAGTTTTTCTTTGAATTCCTTCCATTTTGGAGGCTCATTGCATGCTTTAAGCCAGTCATACTATTGGATGACATCGCCTTCGAGGTTTATAGATACTAGTTCTATCTTTGCATTGTCCGATGTGCTGTGGAAGTGAAAATATTTTTCAGCTCTTGAAATCCATCTAATCGGATCGTTGTTCTCCCAGCGAGGAAATTCCACCTTCATACGTGGATGGTTGTGCTCTCAATCTTCATTTGAGTTCGCTCATTGGTCATATTGTTATTATCGAGACTGCTGATTTATTCTCCTTTTGATTAGTATGTTTGAGCTGGAATCTATTTTTAAACGATCCTTCAATTCTTGCACTATTGTGACCAACGATGCCATAGTTTTTTCGAGTTTATCCATCATTGTCTTATGCTTAGTTTCAAATTCTAGAGCCCATTTGACGTCAGGATGAGATCCTCCAGTCGTCATATCAGAGTGAATTTTCTTCTCTTGAAGTCGGGATAAGACCATGCACTTGTTGAAGTTGCTGTGAGATACTATAGGACGATGATGAAGTGAACGCGCTTTGATACAAAGTTAATAGGAACTCGGGGGTCTATCATATGGAAAAATCGAAAGAGAAAAATGAAAAGAGGATAGGGTGATCACTTCGAGGGGATCGGCCTTCAATAATCAAATGAAATTGATTAACTAAAAGGAAAATTACTTATCCTCTAAAATTACTTTAATGTCTTTTTAAATAGAGATCTAAATTATCTTTTCAAAAAAAAAAAAAATAAATAAAAATATATTTTGAAAAGAAAATCTTATTAAAACTTATTAAAAAAAAAAAGAAAAAAGAAAATCTAAAATGATCTTATCACACCATACCTTTAAAATCAAGCTCAAACGTGCAATCCACCGCGACGGACGAACAACGACAGCTTACAAAAGAAACAGTGTGACCGTTCGACGACATCTCTATGAGAACAATCGTTCCGCAGTCAACTAAATGAGATGGCGGCCGGTTGGAGCTCACCGGCCATTTTGGGCGGCGTTGCAACCTCCGTCGAAGCACTAATTGGGCCATACAAATTAAAGCCCATTTAATAGACAAAAAAAACAAAGGGCATTTTCGTGAAAACGAGAGTTCTACACCCTAGCACTGACCCTATCTCTCTCTATAAATTTATTGTCCATCGCTGCGGGTGTAAAGTAATATTAGCGCCGCTGCAGTACGGTATGTTCCTTGTTGTCTTCGATCGATCTTTCCGTTTCTATTTTCCGTCCATTCTCGATCTTTGGATTTCTTGGCGATGAGATAAATGATAGATGACGAGTCCGATTTAATCCATTCCATTCAACATGAGGACGAATCGAGGCATTTGTCTGAAAGAAATCTGTCGCTTTTCTTCTTTTTCTTTCTAATTTCATCTCACATTCTATTTTCGGTTCATTCTCAATCTTTGGATTTCTTGGTGATGAGATAAATGATAGATGACGAGTCCGATTTAATCCATACCATTCAACATGAGGACGAATCGAGGCATTTGTCTGAAAGAAATCCTATCTCTTTCTTCTTTTTCGTTCAAATTGCATCTCGTACTCATTTTAATTGGCATTATGATGAATCTCATATCATTTCTGAGAATTTTTTTATCTGACAGAATTTAAACCTCCTACTCATTCTGAATGCTAATCCGAGTTTTCTTCAGCAATGTAGATTGTTGTTCTCCATTCTCCATTATATTTGTTGTCCGATCATGCTCGTCATGTTATATACTTCAATCTATTTTCTATTGAATTTTCTTATAGCTCGCTGTCTACAAAATCTGATTGCGGATAGAGTTTTATCAAGAATCCATTAATTGATGTGTTTGTATTTGTATTAATCTATCTTTAATTCTTTCATCATTAATTGATGGAGATAAAAGAATAAATTGGCTAGTGAGTGCTAATCAATTGATGGAGTTTCGATTAGGTTTTATTGTTGTTTTGTTATTGTTAAAATAGTTTTTCTTTTATATGATCCAAACGGACGCAAGCGAACCAAATGAACCTGTCAAACCAAATGTGCTCTAAAATGATGTGAAGTCAGAACAGATTGTGCTTGCTAAAGGACAACAAATTGAGCCAACTAGCTGAATCAAGCAAGTTTTTTCTGTTTTGTGCTTCAGATTAGAGTGTCTTTATAGCTAATGTAGTTGCATCGATGCCTCGACGGTGCCAAGCCATACACTTGTGGCTACACAATATTTATCTTGAGATTGTACTAAGTTAACTAGAAGAAGAGCAAATATAGTCCGCCATGACAAACAAACTGTTGAAAGATTATACAACAGGATATGTAAGGGGCCTAAGGTCTAAAATCACCAAATCTCCAATTAAGATAAATAATCTTGAAATCAAATTAGAAATAATATCCATGTATAACAGAATCAATATGAGGGAGGACCAATTGAAGACCTCGATCATGATCCGAAGTAAGATGACTTGGTTCCGAGCGACTAAAATATTGTAAAATGAATTCAGAATGCATATTATTGGCTCGCAATTTCAACTTACTAGAGAACCAACAAGTAATAACATCTTATGAGAAAGATGATCTGCATTATCAAAAGTACCAAGAAAGAACAATTAAACAGTCGTGATTTGTTAATTCAATGGGATTCTATTCACAATCAACCTAGCAAGCACACCAACAGCAGCAATTCATGATAACATGGCAACAATGACAGTCCTCCAGATAGCAAACTGGCTGGAACCAAACAAGGCTAGCAATTTACCAGAGTACCAATAAGAAATAGCAATGCCTTGAGATAGACATCAGCTTGTTGCCCATTGTGAACTTCTCTGAGAATTCCATGAACATGATTCCCCCCATGGAATGCATGGCCATACCCATAAGGAAAACCAGCGCCGGGCCATAAGCGGCAGTTGCAGCAGGGATCCCATGAACTTGAAAGCTAAAAAGCAGGAACAAGCCACCAAGCCACCGATGGCAGTAGAGAATGTGTAGTTACCAAACCTAGTGCTAGCTGGCCACCAGAGCTCTGCCCATGAACCATGGATTCCCAGGGTGGAATTTGTTCGGGTCGGGCGTTTTCGACCGTTGGTCAGTGGAACTCTTCCCTCGGCCATAGAGAGACACCAGCTTTTCTTCCTCGGCAATGACCTTGTAGACAGGGCATTCAAAAGATTAAGCGTTGTTGAATATGAGTAAATGGAGAAGAGGCGGCGGAAGAAGATAAAAATTTCATTGTGAATGAGATTTTAGTCTCGCATTAGGAGTTTCTTGACATATTGGTTGATTTATCAGTTGATAGCAAAGAAAAATAAAAGAGGAAGCATAAATAAAGGGCGCATATTATCTTCTTTACACACATCAGAAAAATTCTACCCCAGATGTTTGGTTAAAATATTAGATTTTCTTTTAACAGTTGATTTTCTTTTAATAAGTAGTTAACTTATGAATATTTTCTAATTTACTCTAGTAAAAGATAGGAAATTTCCTCGGACACTAGTCATCTTAAGATTAATCAAAGTAAATTGGATATGCTAATTAAAAAAAATACTAAAAATAGCATTAACAACACCATGAAGGCTAATCCTAACATGTTGATTCTCATTCTCCAATTTCTTTTCTAAGATCCTAAATTAGGGAGCTTCTCCTTCACTTAGCTCCTGGTTGACTACAAACTTCCTTGTGGTTACAAATAGGAGAAGGTTTAGGGTAGATGAGATTTAAATAAAGATGTCTCAAGAGAGAGAAAGTGCTGACCATGAAAGTATAATTGAAGCTAGGACTAGAGTTGTTAGACGATCAATCCGTGGTGCGATAGATCGATCCATGAGGGACCAGTTATTTCATGGGGTGGGGCGGGTCTATCTGTCATTTGGCAGATTGAAAAATCTCCAACCCAATTCAAGGTAGTTGCGGATTAGGTTGGTTAACCTAGGGATTTATCAAAAAATTTTAAAAAAAATAATATTTCATATCTTTTTTATTTTGAAAAAGTTTTATCAATTAAATATATCTAGAACAAATATTTTAAATATAAATGGACACAAATTAGTACTGATATTTGATGAAAAATATTATTTTATTTTAAAATTATAATAAAGAAAGATAATAAATTGATATAAAATTTTGTTTACATGTGTTTCTCAATTCATGAGTCAATCCAAGCCTGTCACAGGTAGAACCGCACGATGGGTCAGCCCACGACAAGCTTGGGTTGATTAAGTTTCAACTCAATCCGCTAAATTATTTAGCAGGACGGGCCAACTCGACAGACTTAATCCAAATTAACAGCTCTAGCTATTATAGGAATGGTTGAATTAAAGTATATATATCCTACTATCCGAATATTTTTGAAATAGACAGTCTATCCCATAGTTTGCCTATAAAAAAAATTCAAGAAACATGGTAGCCCCTTATATGATGCCTGGTTTCACTAGTAATTCAATCATAATAGATATATATGCGTAGGAATCAAATCCTGAATTATTTGAGAATGTATCCGACCTCTTACCATCCAACAAACTAAGGAGGAATTAAAGTGTATATGCCAAACTAGGGTAGGAATGGCTGACCAGCCTAAGAGTATCCATATCAATTTCTCTATTACTATATCTAAAATTTAGGGTAAATGACTCACTTTATTAAATTTAGATAATCACTTTTCACTACACACTACATCAAAATCCTAAAATTTTCATCATCCTTAATTTTTTATTATTTTCTTCTCTTTTTTCTATTTTTTATTATTATATTTATGGAATAAGTGAAAGGAGAGAGATTGAGTGGAAGGAGAGAGATTAAAAAATATATTATTTTATTTTTAGGATAGAAGTTTCATTCCCTAAATTTAGAGAATCACTATTCATCAAATCTAAATTTAGGGAATGGATAGGGTAACTGATGCAGAGGATTTTTAATTAACCTATCCAAAATTTAGGGTAAAATCTTTGAATAGGGTAACTGATATGGATGCTCTAACAAGATAATAATTTGAGGAACAAGCCTTGCAAATCTGCTTCATTCATTTGTGCATTCTCTCTTACGACATATCATCGTGTTAGTCTATAAGTGTGACTGTAAATGAATAAACATTCATCAATATATTTGATGCTTTTGTTATATATATATATATTTGACATAAATTATAGAGGGTAATATTGTTAGTTCAGCTTCGTAAAAAAAAACAAACAAACAAAAATTTAAAAAAAAAAAAGAAGAAGAAGTTAAGTTTGGTTTGAGTTTATACTATTTTTAATGAAATAAGAAATTAAAAGTTTCTAAAGAGATAATATCTTAGAAATACGATAGTTAATGTTTATGCGCTTGTAGCTTAGCGGATAAAGCATCTGTTTCCTAAGTAGAAAGTCGTAGGTTTAGGTTCAACCCTTACTTGGCGCACGTGTATATAGATATATTAATTTTAAAAATAATAATTAATTTTTTAATTAATGATCAAAATTAAAATAAAATTATGGATATTAATATTTAATCTCACATCTAAAATTTCACGATTCTTCGATCAATGTAAAATATATCTATACGGTCAAGAGATCATAAAATCTATGGGATGAAGTGATAAGATCTTTGGGTTCAAGAAAATCCCTGGGTCACCCACTGCAGTGTAATTGCGGTCCATTAAATCTGATCGTATCTCATTGCTGGGAGGGCTGAGACATGTGTGGAGCCTATCGATCAAATTCTGGATTCATGACTGATTTCCTCACAGTAATTCACTTGGCCCTACAAGTGGGTTAGGTTTACATTCCCATAGGTAGTTATGTTTTCATAAATATCAAATAAAATATTTTTCAAAATATATTACTCAATTATAGATATATTAATTTTAAAATTAACAATTAATTTTTTAATTAAAGATCAAAACAAAATCAAAGTTATCGATCAGATTCTGGATTCATGACTGATTTCCTCATAGTAATTCACTTGGCCCTACAAGTGGATTAATCGACACTTAGCCCTACAAGTAGGTTAACCGGATGGGGTTTACATTCCCATAGGTAGTTATGTTTTCATAAATATCAAATAAAATATTTTTCAAAATATATTACTCAATTATAGATATATTAATTTTAAAATTAACAATTAATTTTTTAATTAAAGATCAAAACAAAATCAAAGTTATGGATATTAATATTTAGACCCACATTTAAATTTTCACTATTCTTCGATCAATGTAAAATTTAACTATACGGTCAAGAGATCATAAAGCCTATGGGATGAAGTAATAGGATCTTTGGGTCCAGGAAAATCCTTGGGTCACCCACCACAAGGATGCGGCTGTGTAATTGCGGTCCATTAAATCTGATTGTATCCCATCCCTGGGAGGGCTAAGACACGAGCGGAGCCTTTCGATCAAATTTTGGATTCATGATCGATTTCCTCACAGTAATTCATTTGGCCTACAAGTGGGTTAATCGGACCGGGTTTACATTCCCATAGGTAGTTAAATTTTCAAAAATATCAAATAAAATATTTTTAAAAATATATTACTCAATTAAAGATATATTAATTTTTTAATTAATGACCAAAACTAAACCAAAGTTATGGATATTAATGTTTAGTCCCACATCTAAAATTTCACGATTTTCGATCAATATAAAATATAACTATAGGGTCAAGAGATTGTAAAGCTTATGGAATGAAGTGATAGGATCTTTGGGTCCAGGAAAATTCATGGGTCACCCACCAGGTTGAGACACGTGTGGATCATAACTGATTTTTTTTTAAAATATCAAATAAAATATTTTATCAAAATATATTACTCTTGTTTTTTTTGGATGCTTGGACAATTACAATTAGTTTTTTTTAATGATAAATTAATCAAATAGATATATCAATACATAACACAGCCCATGGCAATATTTTTTTTAAAAAAAATATCAAATAAAATATTTTATCAAAATTTATTACTCTTTTTTTTGGATGCTTGAACAATTATAATTAGTTTTTTTAATGATAAATTAATCAAATAGATATATCAATACATAGCACAATCCATCGGATATATTAATAATTAATTTTCCAATGAATATATTAATAATTAGTTTTTCAATTATTAGACCGCTGATGGATAATTTCTATAGGACAGACAATATTTTTTTAAAATATTAAATAAAATATTTTATCAAAATATATTACTTATTTGTTTTATTTTGGATGCTTAGACAATTACAAATAGTTTTTTTTAATGATAAATTAATCAAATAGATATATCAATACAGAGCACAACCCATCAGATATAGACAGCCGATGGATAATTTCTATAGGTTGATGTTTAGTCCCACATCTCAAATTTCTAATTCTTCAATCAATATAAAATATAACTATATGATTTTCAAACCACAACCCATGGGATGAAGTGATAGGATCTTAGGGTCCAGGAAAATCCCCGAGTCATCCACCCCAGTGATGGGGTCGCATAATTGTGGTCCATTAAATCAGATTGTATCCCATTACTGGGAGGACTAAGACATGTGTGGAGTCTTTCGATCAGATTGTGGATTCATGACTGTTTCTCATAGTAATTCACTTAGCCTTATAAATGGGTTAACAGGACGGGGTTTATATTCCCATGGATATTTTTTTTAAAAAAAATATTTTATCAAAATATATTACTATTTTTTTTTTGTTTTGGATGCTTTGGATAATTACACTTATTTTTTTTTGTTAATGATAAATTAATAAAATGAATTATATTCCCATGGGCAATTTTTTTAAAAAAATTATCAAATAAAATATTTTATCAAAATATATTACTATTTTTTTTTGTTTTGGATGCTTTTGATAATTATAATTAGTTTTTTTGTTCATGATAAATTAATCAAATGGATGTATCTGGATTCAAATAGCAATTATTTGATCTGCCAATTGAGATCAATAACTTTGAAATAAAATGAGTTATAATATTTATGGTGCAACAGAATTATGAGGGAGGGCGAGTTGAATATTTTAATCATGGTAACAATATCTCATGCACTAGTTACTAGACCATGATCTAATGTAAAGTGTCTCAGTTTCAGGTGCCTAAAATAGTGTAAAATGAATTCAGAATGCATATTATTGGCTTGCAATTCCAGCTTACTAGAGAACCAAAAAGTAATAACATCTTACGATAAAGATGCTCTGCACTATCACAATACGAAGAAAGTACAATCAAACACTTGTGATTTGTTAATTCAATGGGATTCTATTCACAGTCAACCAAGCAAGCACACCAACAGCAGCAATTCATGATAACATGGCAACAATGACAGTCCTCCAGATACCAAACTGGCTGGAACCAAACAAGGCTTGCAATTACCAGAGCACCAATAAGAAATAGCAATGCCTTGAGATAGACATCAGCTTAGCTTGTTTCCCATTGTGAACTTCCCGGGGCATTCCATGAACTTGAAAGCTAAGAAGCGGGAACAATCCACCGATGACAGCAGAGAATGTGTAGTTACCAAACCTAGTGCTTGCCACCGGAGCTCCACCCATGAACCATGGATTCCCATGGTGGAAGTTGTTCGGGTCGGGCGGCGGCGCCGTTGCGGGCCTATCTGCCCAGCTGGGCAGTGATGAATGTTCATACCAGGTAACGTTTACAACAGTCAGTGGCAGATCTAGGGGGAGCGGGGGTGTGCTTGAGCACCCCCTTGCTCTTGGAAAATTCTTGTCACGCTCCGGAGGAGTCCCTGTCCGAAGAAATTTCGGCAGCATCTCCCCTGTACGGCGGACAATCTGAAACTTTCTACATCACCATATACCTTAGCCACATGCGGCTGGAATAATAGCAATAATAAAAATACAACAACACAGACAACCACGCAGTTTATATAAATTTCAGCCTCTGGCTGACACAACCACGTAGTTTAATAACAATCAAACTAAACAGTAGTACGATGACTCGAAAACAACCCTACTCAACTACACTCATAAAGCTCAAAACTGACGATAAAACCAACTTACCTCTTCTGCCATCTAGGCAGACATGTAGTAAAAGCAAATCCAAATAAAAGTCATCCACAAGTAAACAATCCATACAAGATCCAAAGTATCCAAAACATAACAAGTTTGAAACATAGTCTAGTAAAGAAGAAAACCAAAAGATCAATAAGCCCTCGTGGTCTGCAGGGGACTAGCGACTGAAACTCTCTTCTGACAGCATCAACCTGACAATAATAACGGAGGCGGGGGTGAGTCCAACGCTCAGCGGGTAACAACTGATATACATAGTAAGGAAGTAACATCTAGCACTAATCATGCGTACAGTCTCCTGACGTAATAAATGTAAATGCAATCTGAAATGAACAGGAGAATACTATACTAACCAGGACCTGGTACAAGGGTAACAGGGTCGTCAGACCGAGGGTGTCATAATCTTGTATGCATGTCAAGCATGGACATCCAACCAATATGCAGCAAATAAATGTAGCAAACACAATCACAAGAAATAAATGCATCAATGTGTATGATGCCAATGCAGTCATGGTCACCCCTGACGCCAGTCAGCAATCTCATACCCAATGGTGGGACCGAGTGGGTAGGACTGTGACAACCGTGCACTCTGCATCACTACTCCTGATGAGTGACCGAGTGGACGGGATGCTGTCGGAGTACACACATACTCCTACCCCAAATCATAAATGGGGGAGCGCAATGCTCTCATCTCCCGGTACACAATGACGGGAAGGGATCTCGACGTGCTACCACGCTGCAATCACACTACCCATGAGCGGACTAACGGAGCACCGAACGAGCAAACTGACGTGCTACCACGCTGCGTCACGCTACCCATGAGCGTCAACAACGGAGCACCGAACAGTGATGAAACTGGCGATGTGCTCGACAATAATGGAGCAATCTGTCACACAGCATGCAATCATGCGAATGGTGCATGACACTAAGCATGGTAATATATTGAACCAATCTATGTACATATATGATGTGCACCATAGTCAATAAATCATATCAAGGATACACAGATCAGATGAGGTATCACACCTAGGTCCTGAACATGGTGAAGCATGGTTATATCACTACCCCTAATCATGTATAATCAGGTAAGCAATAACATGAGATGCAAAACAAGCAATCAATCAAACATGTAACAGGTATCGGGTAGTGACTAACCGAAACAATTAAAAAACATAATTGTTGCTATTTGTTAAATTCACTACTATACATATCAAAGACATAAGGTCAAAAGTACCCGCCTCCAATAAGAAATGATCCAATCTGGTCCAAATCTGACGTCGAGATACTCGTCTCACGTCAAAGTCCTGTGTCACCAATACATATACATTTTATTCAGCTAATTCCTATAAATAGCTAAATAAAAATCTCTTACACTAATTTAGGGACAAACCCTAATTAACACAATAGCATAAACCTAATCCACAATCCACCAATGGATCAAGAATCCAAACTTAATTCCATTTACACATGATTACACATCTACATAATCAATCACCTAATCCTTACCATAATTCAGCCGCTGCTAGAACTCAAGGGTTGCTGTTGGACAAAGTGCTGCTGGATGAAGAGTTGCTGCACAATTAGTGACTGCTCATTGCCGGACACGAGGTGAGCAGCTGCTGGAAGCAAGAATACCTGCTGGACTAAGGGCTGCGGGAATAGGCAATTGCTGGAAATCAGATATACTACCAGGAATATATTGATCTGATCCAAGATTAAACTCCTAGAAATCAACAAGGATACGCATGCTCACCTCACTGCTGTTTTGTTCGGATCCTGTCAGCAAATGGAAATCTAGGGCACGGTAGCACCAGGGAATCGACGGCGGTCAACAAGACAGCGCACAGTGGCGGTCGGCTAGGGCTGAGGAGGAGCGCCAGAAACCCTCAACCGATAGTGGATCGGGGTCGACGATGGCGGGTCGGCTGTGGTGACGGTGTAAGGCGACTAGGCTAGACGACATAGAGGGAAAAGAGCTCGGCAATGTGGCTCGGGCTCGAGGGTAGAGGAGAGACCGACGCTAGACTGAGTCGACGGCGGCGTCGCGTCCGGCGATCAACACACAGTGGTGCGGCCAGCGTTGTTTCGCGCGGAGGCGGCGCGCTGCAGACCTAGGACAATGGCACGGGATCAGGCGGAGAAGAGTCGGGGAAGAGAAGAGAATCGGCAAAGGTGCGGCACAATCGAGAAGAAATCAAATAAGAGGAGAAGAAGAAATTGCCGCGGGCGGTTAAGGCTTCGGCGTGAGAGAAGAAGGGAAGAGGGCGCGCGGGTTTTCGGCGAGGAAGAGAAGAAATAAAGAAAAAAGAAAAAGAAAAAGGAAATATAAAAATAGACATTTCCTCGCTTAAATGGGTAGCCTAAACAGGCTTTTCCCGGGCCCTGTTTTTATCCCCGTTAACTCGTCCGTACGAGCTCCGAAAAAATTCCCGAAAATTTTCCAAAAATTTCAGAAAATTCCCTTATTAATATTCGCCTATTTTCGGTATTTTACATTCTCCCCCACTAATAAAAATTTGGTCCCCAAATTTCATTATCTACCATCAGCAAGTACTAACAACAGATATAAAGTATAAATGCTGAACGGTAAATTAAATCACATATCTCAAGTGAAAAGGTGGGGATATCGAGCTCGGATAGTATCCTCGAGCTCCCAAGTAGCCTCCTCGTCCGAATGATGCTGCCATCCGACTTTAACCAGTCGGATAGTCTTGTTCCGCAACTGATGCTCCTTCCGGTCCAAAATCCGTACCAGAGTCGGGTCAGGTACGTATCTCCTCAGCATAAATACGTGGAATACATCGTGGACGCCTGCCAGGGACGGTGGTAGTGCTAACCGGTAAGCTATCGCTCCGATCCTCTCCAATATCTCGAAAGGGCCAATGTACCGCGGTGCTAGCTTACCTCTGAGGCCAAATCTCTTCACCCCTTTCGTGGGTGAAACTCGTAGAAAAACATGATCGCCAATAGAGAACTCCAAAGGTCTGCGTCTCCAATCAACATAACTCTTCTGGCGGTCCTGCGCCTCTGACATCCTCCGTCTGATAATATGGACCAACTCTGCCTCCTGCTGAGCTCTATGAGGTCCCAACAGCTGGGCCTCTCCAACCTCATCCCAGAGGGTGGGTGTCCAACAAGGCTTACCATACAACGCTTCAAACGGTGCCATTTGGATAGCCGAATGAAAACTGTTGTTGTAGGCAAACTCTACCAACGACAGATGGTCCTCCCAACTGCCTCCGAAATCCATAACACATGACCTCAGCAGGTCCTCTAAAGTCTGAATGGTCCGCTCTAACTGTCCATCTGTCTCCGGATGGAAAGCTGTACTAAATCAGAGCTGCATGCCCAAGGCCTGCTGCAAACTCTGCCAGAAACGAGACGTGAACCAGGGGTCTCTATCCGAAATGATAGTCAAAGGAACACCATGTAATCTGATGATCTCCCGACAATATAGATCTGCCAATCGATCCAGGGAATCAGTCCTCCAGATCACTAAGAAGTGTGCGGATTTGGTTAATCGATCAACGATTACCCAAATCGCGTCATGGCCTCGTCGTGTCCTCGGTAAACCCACCACAAAGTCCATGGTAATGTGATCCCACTTCCACTCAGGAATAGGAATCCGCTGAAGTAATCCTGTAGGTCTCTGGTGCTCAGCCTTCACCAGAGGCGCAGCGGAACTAGGAGCAAGATGGATGCGACAGCTAGACCCGGTGGCGGTGGCCAAATATGGCAGCAGCTTGGGATGACAACACACGGAGGACAACTAGAGATAAAAGCCATAATAGTTGAAAATTAGATTTTCTATTTATTGCTTTTATATTGTGCTGTGTGTGCATGTTGGTTTACATATTTAGTAGGCTAGCATAGTTAAAATTTCTCATTTATAAATAACTAAGTGGGAGAGGGATTTTTAAGTAAATCCCATGGTCTCCATTACTGGTTTGTAAGTGATGCAAACAAGCTTGCGCGTTGGCTCTGAGTGCCTTCCTCCATAACGGATGAGCTTGTTTGTGGATCACTAGAACAGACTTCCATTTTTAGATGACTATAGGAAGTTAATTAAGAGCGTGTGATCTTCCCCAACGGAAGGGGCATAATCTTATTAATGGACTTAGTGTCAAGTAATTGTATACACTTAGACACATTTAATAGTATCCTCCCCAACGGAGTCACTACTATCACTTGTGTGACCAAAGGGAAACCAACTATTGATTTGTCATAAAACTAGATTGGCAATATAATAAAATTAATAAACCCCTCTTACAAATGTTTGAATTTGTATACGTCCACACTAACGTGGCATACAAGATTCATGGTGTTTGAGGTAATTTTATTTGTCAAAAAGTTATATTGACAAGATAGTCAATGGGTAAAACCCTCCTCTTACAAATGATGAATTTGTATACGTCCACACTAACGTGGCATGCAAAATTCACGGTGTTTGAGGTGTTGGTAAATTTAAATAATATTGTTTGAGGAATCAATGTTATTTTAAATTCAAAGAGTTTTGACCAAATATTTGATCAAAGACAGATCAACTATTAATTTTATTCATCATAAAGTAAAGTTGACGAGATAATAAAATTAATGAATAAAATCTCCTCTTCGATTTTGTATACACAAAATTCATGGAGATTTTAAGGAGTTGATCTTGACCAAATATTTTTGTGATTCTTAGGATGTTTGTCAATCCCTAGTAGTCATACTATAGAAAAAGACTTAGTAGTCCCAATTGTAATGATTGGAAATAGGACTTGGACATTAAGGTAGACTGTCTTCTTAGAACTAAGAACAATTTAGGTGTATTTAATTCATTAGTTGAAACATATCTAGTGGTGTTATCTACCAGAACCTGGAGTGTAGATACAAGATGCCATTAATCATGTCTGCAATTCATTGCAGGGTTCCAGGAAACCCGACAACTAAATGAAAGGTAAATCACCGTCCACATGGGCACTACTGTAAAAGTGGTAGCTGTTGCAGTGGGAGATGTTTATCTTATGATAAGAATAAAATATGGATTTTAAGTAATTGTCTTTACATACCAAGTTTAGAAAGAACCTGATTTCAGTTTCTAAACTATTATAGATATTGTGTCTATTTTGATAACAAAGTTGTTATCAAGAAAAATAGGAAAGTTATCTATTCTGGTATGATGGTTGACAATTTATAATCCAATAACTCCCACGATGCAACAAATGGAAATTAGTAACACATCTTCTAATTTTAAGAGAAAGCAACCTTCGGAAATGAACCAATTATATCTTTGGCATCTAAAGCTAGGTTATACTTGAGTAGGATTCATTGGTAGCTGATGAACGTTTGGGTTCATTGGTAGTGGAAATCTTTCCAACCTGCGAGTCTTACTTGGAAGAAAAATAACCAAGAAGCTTTTAAGTCCAAGGGGTATGGAGTCAAAGATATGTTGAAATCGGTTCATTCTGATTTGTGTGATCCTATGACTATCCAGACAAGAGGTAGTATTGAATATTTTGTCTAATTTATAGACAACTATTCAAGATACAAATAAATTTACTTAATGTACCGCAAGACTAAGTACTTTGATTAGTTCAAAGAGTACAAGGTTGATGCGGAGGAATAAAGTAAAAAGTCACTATGGAAGATCGTAGTGGCAAGTACCTCTTGAGAGATTTTAGGAGTCACTTATCAGAAGTTGGATTTCAATCCTAACTAACTGCATCTGGTACGCCCCAACAGAATGTGTAGTAGAAAGAAGGTAAAGAACTCTTATGGAATAATTAGATAGATGATGAGTTATTCAGAAAATTACCAAATTTGTTTTAAGGATAAACTCTGAAAATGAAAGTAAACATAGTTCCTTCCAAGTCATAACTCTCTACTCATATAGAATTGCTGAATAGGCGTAAGCCTATTTTGAAGCATATTAGGATTCGGGTAATCTAGCACAAGAGAGATAATGATAAGTTGGATAGGAGTTCACTTGTTTGTAAGTTATCCTAGATAAACAAAAGTAGGTTTATAGTCTTAAAAATCAGAAGGTCATTGTTAGCATCAATGGCTGATTTTTAGAAAATGACTATATAATGAACCACGTGCTCATAAGTAAATTTGTTCTTAAGGAAATAATAAAGGACATGTCTAACCTAGTACCAACTGTACAAGATGAGATACCACAAGAAAACTGCAACACGTATCACAAATTGATACACAATTACAGAAAGTGTCTTGTTGTAGTGGGAGGGTTGTTATGCAACCTAACTAAATAGGTTCATGTTTTGGGAGAGTTTTTGGACTCGATCCCTGGAGGACATGATCTCCGATCATATGATGAAGCACTCCAAGATAAAGATGCGATATCTTGGCAAAGAGTAATGAATAAAAGAATTAGAATATATGTATTCTAATAAAATCGGAAGTTTGTAGAATCACCAAATGGTGTAAAGCCGTTGGGTGTAAAAGGTCTATAATAGGAAAAGAGGATGAAGGTAGTAACTTTCAAAGCAAGGCTTGATGAAAAAGGAAACTTTTCACCGGTAATCATGCTTAAGTCTATCCGGATTCTTTTATCTATTTGGCAAGAGGATGTCAAGACATTCCTTAATGGAAGTCTTGAAGAAAACATCCATATAAAGTAGCGAAGGGTTCATTGCAAAGGGCTAAGAGCATCTTGTGTGTAAGCTCAATCGATCTATGGACCGAGGCAAAGCTTCAAGGTCTTGGAACATCCGGTTTATCAAAGTAATCCAGATCTATGGATTTAGTAACCGGATAAGTCTTGTGTATACAAAAGGTGTGATGGAAGCGTGGTGGTATTTCTTGTACTATACGTAGATAACATTTTTGGTAGTTGGAAACAATATCAAAATGTTGTCAGAAGTAAGGGTATGGTTGTCCAAACAATTCGATATAAAGGACTTGGAAGAATGTATATATTCTTGAGATCAAAGTAATAAGGGATCGCAAGAAAAAAATATATTTTACTTATCTCAAGCTTGATACATCGGAAAAATCCTTGCTCATTTTAAGCATGCAAAACTCCTAGAAAGGTTTCTTACCTTTTAAGCATGGAGTGTCTTTATCTAAAGAGATGTCTCCGATGACATCAAAGGAGATTGAGGACATGTAGGCAGTTCTTTATGCTTCGGCAGTTAGACAACCTAATGTATGCTATGCACGAGATCAGAAATCTGTTTTGCCAAGGGCATAGTTAGCAGATATCAAAGTAACCCTAGACAAGGACATTGGACTGCAGTAAAGCATATATTAAAGTACCTTAGAGGAACTAGAGATTATATGCTAGTTTACAAGGCAGTTAATTTGGTCCCTGTGGGTTGCATGGATTTTGACTTCCAATCGGATAGGGACAATAATAAGTCAACCTCGGGGTTTTGTGTTTACTTTAGGAGGTAAAGTCATAACTATGAAAGAGTGATAAGCATAGGTTGTTGGATCGAGATGCGCTAGAGGGGGGGGGGGGGTGAATAGCGCTCGTGGCTAAAATCGTTCTATTATCGGAATCGTAAAAACTATCGGAGAAGTAACGCAGCGGAAAGTAAACAAACACACAGAAAGACAAGAGAATTTACTTCGTTCGGAGCCTGTGACGACTCCTACTCGAAGGCCCGCGATCCTTGATCGCTTTCCGTGGGCAACAACTATAGGCTCGACAAGAGTACAAGTATTACAGTTAAGTATAATGAAAAAAGTACAATTATACCGACGACAATATCGTAATCTGAAGATTTCGGAGCTCCGGGTCGCCGGTGTCTCGTAGCAGCACTTCGGGATCGTCTCGTGAGCAGCTTGTAGCAGAAAGATCGCTTGGAAGTTGTTGTCGAGAGCTGCTGGTCGAAACCCCTTATAAAGGGTGTTTAAGGCGCCTTCTACTGTTCACCAAGGTGCCTTGAACAGCCGAGTCAGCCGCGGAGATGAGAAGCGAACTGGTCGAATCTTATCTCAGACTCAAGGCGCCTTCCACTGTTCACCAGGCGCCTTCATCTATTCAAGGCGCCTTCCACTGTTCATCAAGGCACCTCTCATGACCAGCTCCGGCCTTGCATCGAGGCGCTCAAGCTCCATGGGCGCCTTGGATTCATCGGAGGCTTTGTTGCTCCTTTGCACTGCAAGATCGTTAGTCCCAAACACTACCTGCAAAGACAAAGTTTAGCACATAATACAATAAATATTATAAATGAAGTATTTAACAGTCTCTGAGTCTGACTTCGGGTTTCCAACCGGAAACCCTAGGTCGACCAGCGCCTATTGTTCCCTCTACGGGAACGCATCCTCACCTACTCCACTCGGAGATTTACATGCCGGTGCGATCCTCCGGATCGATTGGACTTTGCTCAGCACTCGACGCTTCCGGACTTTCTGCTGGACATCCGCTTCCCGGCTAGTCCAGACTTTCACCTGGTTCGCGACACCAGGACTTTCCACCTAGGGTTACCACCCCCTAGGACTTTTGCCTAAAGCCATCGACCTGCCAAGACTTTCCGCATAGGGTTACCACCCCCTATGACCTAGGGTTACCACCCCCTAGGGTTTTCACCTGCCTAATCGCAGCTAGGACTTTTGCCTAAGTATCACTTAGGACTTTCCTGCAAGCTCCATGAACTTTGTTAGATAACACCACCACTTAACTTTGAGCCCTTTGCCATAATCAAAACTCAGGTTCGATCATCTGGTGCTCACTGCACCAACATAGGTGTTTTTCTGGACTCCACCATAGAAGCTTAGTATATGGCAAGCCTCTGAGGTAGCCATTAAAAGCTGTATGACTCAATAACCTCAAGATAGACTTAGATATGATTTCTGGTTTGTCCAAAGATTATTACAATAATGTTGGTGCAGTAGCAAACTCGAAGAAATCATAAGTCTATAAGGCAAGTAAACACAATAGAGCGCAAGTACCACCCAATACGAGAAATCGTATAAACGAGGAAAAGTTGTTGCCGCCTAGATTGCATCAGGTGATGACCTATTGATCCTTCCACTGAGGTCCTTAAGGCAAGAGCTTTTGATGGGCATGTTGAAGGATTAGGAATCAGATGTATGGTAGCAGATATAGCAGCTTAGTCTTTTAGTATAAGTGGGAGATTGTTAGAGTGTATACTAAAAGCCTAGCTTTTGGTATAAACATTTATCTAGAAATAAGAATCACATTGGTCAAATGTCTACATTTATGATAAATGTAGTTGTTCAATTAATTTATATTGTAGATGACATGGTGTGTGGTGTCACACACAGAAGATCATGTTATCAATACCTTATAAATTATAAACAGTAGCTCACGACCATGATGGAAAGGAACAAACCATTGGAAGGTCATAGTGTAATTAGGTATTAGTTAATCTTGACTATATAATTACACTAGTACACTCAGAGTGTATTGAGTAGGACCATTTGAGATCGTTTCTTTTATACTGGCTTTATAAAGAAACAAAGACCTCGGTTATTATGGAAGTGTGTGCTCTTAATCCTAATATAATAACAAGCACATATATTTGATATTTATTTCTTTAATTTATCAATGGGTGAGATTTAGTTCGATAAATCAATAAGCCCGATAAGTTGGGAAATGATATCACTTATAGTGTGTGTTGTTGATTATAGAAGGAAATTGTGTCCTAGAGATACTAGGTTGATAATGTCGTCAAGAGGAGCTCATAAGGATTGTCATGTTAAACCCTGCAGGTGGACTTAGTCCGACATGATAATAAGGTTGAGTGGTACTACTCTTGGACTTAGATATTAATTAAATGAGTTGTCAGTAACTCACTTAATTAGTGGACATTCGATATCTTAAACACAGGGAGACTAACACGCTCATAATAAGAAGGAGCCCAAAAATGTAATTTGGGATTGTTGCGGTAGTTCAATAATAGTTCTCTAGTGGAATGAATTATTATTGATAAAATTAAGTTGTGTGTTCGGGGCGAACACGGGATGCTTAATTTTATCGGGAGACCAAAACCAATTCCTCCTCTCGGTCCCTATCGTAGCCTCTTATTTATAAAGTACTATACCCACCTATACCCACCTTCATACCCATGTTATAGGGGCCGGCCAAGCTAGCTTGTGGATCAAGCTAGGGCCGGCCAAACCATTGGTTCATGGGTGGCCGGCCCTAGCTTGAACCCAAGCTTAGGTGGCCGGCCCTATTTAATTTAAAAAGAATTTTAATTTTAAAATTTTCTTATGTGAAAGATATAATTTATTGAAGAGATTAAAAATTAAAATATCTCTTTTATAAGTCTCTACAAAAGATTAAAGAAAGAGATTAAATCTCTTTCCTTATTTGTAGATTAGAAAGGATATTTTATTTCTCTTCTTTATAAATTATTCACATGTTGAAAAATTAAAATTATAGAAATTTCTTTTTATAAACCAATCATAAAAGGGATAAAATTATTGGAGAAATTTTTATAAAATTTCGGAGACAAATTAGGAAGTTTTAATTAATTAAAACTCTCCTTGTTTTATTTTTAAAGTGGCGGCCATTGTTTTAAAAAGAAAATTGTTTTAATTAAAATAATTTTTCTTTACATGGCAAAAGAATTAAGAAAATTTTGTAATTAAATTTCCTAATTTGCTAGGCCAAGGAATATAAAAGAAGAGGTGAGGTGCCTTCATGGGACAACCTCTATTATTTTTCTCTTTTTTCCTTGGTGTGGTGGCGGCCCTTCCCTTTCTCCTCTTGTTGGGCGAAACCTATCTTCTTGGTGGAGCTTTTGTTTGTGGCGGATCAAGGAAGGAGAAGAAGGAAAAGCAAGTCTCATCTCTAGCATCCTTGGAGCATTGGTGGAGGCGAAATTCTTCATCCTTGAAGAAAATTATTGTGGCCATCCTCTTCCTTTCTTCCTCTTTTGTGGTGGCGAAACCTATCTCTTGCTTGGAGTTCTTGTGGTGGCGGATACTACTTGGAGAAGAAGAAGAAGGAGGAGAAAGCTTGTATCCTTGGAGCTTGGTTGGTGTTTTATTCTTAGTCCTTGGTGAAGCTTCTTTCTTTGTGGCCGAACCTAGCTAGGAGGAGAAGAAGGTGGTTGGTGGTTCTCATCTCGGAAGATCGTTGCCCACACAACGTCCGAGGTTAGAAGAGGAATACGGTAGAAGATCAAGAGGTTTTTCTACAAGGTATAACTAGTAATTTTTCTTTCCGTATCATGCTAGTTATTTATGGAAATAATACCAAATACAAGAGGCTTACGTTCTAGAATTTCGAATATGTTTTTCGATGTTGTGTTCTTTTGTTTTTTCTTTTCCTTATGATTTGATTGTTCTTTTTGGTTAACCTAAAGTTATTTTAGGAAATTAAATATTAGATTTCTATAAAAGGTTTTGTCTAGTCGGTGGTGGTTGCTCCCATATCCAAGAAGGCCGTGTGCCTCGCCACGTCAGTACTGAGAACCAATTATGGAAATTAATATTTAATGGAATTAATAACTTAAGGTGATTTGGGTCGAACGTGTTAAGTTCCGTAGGAGATCCAAGTCAAAACCTAAAAGAACAAATATATTATGTTTTGGATCAAACGTGTTAAGTTCTGAGGCGATCCAAAATTTAATTTAAAAGAACACATGGTAGCTAGGAAAGGTTCAGACCTTTGTACAAAATTTTGTATGCAGTGGAACCTCTAGGTTTTCAGTAGCAACCAACAATTGGTATCGAGCTAGGGTTTTGCCTCTGTGTATTTAGTATTAGGTTAATTATGCACATGTCATACATAATTTAGGCGGGTTAATAGTAGGACGTGCTAACTTTGTGGATGCATGATCCAACTATTATGGTTTTAATTATTATGTGATTGGACCCTTGGACATGTCAAGGAATTTATATGTGTGTGCATGATTGTATTAAAATACAGGAGGTATTTAGTTTAATTAGGTTTTATTTTGATCTAGATACATGTACATTCCTTTTATGGAATATAGGATCAAAATGTAAAATTCTATTTATGTCGTGGATCGAATCTTGCAAAGCGTGGAACCTTCTAAGGACCGTAGGCGCAGTGGAACTAGGAGCAAGATGGATGCGACAGCTAGACCCGGTGGCGGTGGCCAAATATGGCAGCAGCTTGGGATGACAACACACGGAGGACAACTAGAGATAAAAGCCATAATAGTTGAAAATTAGATTTTCTATTTATTGCTTTTATATTGTGCTGTGTGTGCATGTTGGTTTACATATTTAGTAGGCTAGCATAGTTAAAATTTCTCATTTATAAATAACTAAGTGGGAGAGGGATTTTTAAGTAAATCCCATGGTCTCCATTACTGGTTTGTAAGTGATGCAAACAAGCTTGCGCGTTGGCTCTGAGTGCCTTCCTCCATAACGGATGAGCTTGTTTGTGGATCACTAGAACAGACTTCCATTTTTGGATGACTATAGGAAGTTAATTAAGAGCGTGTGATCTTCTCCAACGGAAGGGGCATAATCTTATTAATGGACTTAGTGTCAAGTAATGGTATACACTTAGACACATTTAATAGTATCCTCCCCAACGGAGTCACTACTATCACTTGTATGACCAAAGGGAAACCAACTATTGATTTGTCATAAAACTAGATTGGCAATATAATAAAATTAATAAACCCCTCTTACAAATGTTTGAATTTGTATAAGTCCACACTAACGTGGCATACAAGATTCATGGTGTTTGAGGTAATTTTATTTGTCAAAAAGTTATATTGACAAGATAGTCAATGGGTAAAACCCTCCTCTTACAAATGATGAATTTGTATACGTCCACACTAACGTGGCATGCAAAATTCACGGTGTTTGAGGTGTTGGTGAATTTAAATAATATTGTTTGAGGAATCAATGTTATTTTAAATTCAAAAAGTTTTGACCAAATATTTGATCAAAGACAGATCAACTATTAATTTTATTCGTCATAAAGTAAAGTTGACGAGATAATAAAATTAATGAATAAAATCTCCTCTTCGATTTTGTATACACAAAATTCATGGAGATTTTAAGGAGTTGATCTTGACCAAATATTTTTGTGATTCTTAGGATGTTTGTCAATCCCTAGTAGTCATACTATAGAAAAAGACTTAGTAGTCCCAATTGTAATGATTGGAAATAGGACTTGGACATTAAGGTAGACTGTCTTCTTAGAACTAAGAACAATTTAGGTGTATTTAATTCATTAGTTGAAACATGTCTAGTGGTGTTATCTACCAGAACCTGGAGTGTAGATACAAGATGCCATTAATCATGTCTGCAATTCATTGCAGGGTTCCAGAAAACCCGGCAACTAAATGAAAATTAAAACACTGTCCACATGGGCACTACTGTAAAAATGGTAGCTGTTGCAGTGGGAGATGTTTATCTTTTGATAAGAATAAAACATGGATTTTTGAGTAATTGTCTTTACGCACCAAGTTTAGAAAGAACTAGTTTTCAGTTTCTAAACTATTCAAAGAACTTGATATTCTGCCTCTTTTAATAACAAAGTTGTTATTAAGGAAAAAGAGGGAAGTTATCTGTTCTGGTACGTTGGTTGGCAATTTATAAATCCAATAACTCTCACGATGCAACAAATGGAAATTAGTAACACATCTTCTAATTTTAAGAGAAATCAACTTTCAGAAATGAACCATTAATATCTTTGACATCTAAGGCTAGGTTATATTAACTTGAGTAGGATTCATCGGTAGCTGATGAACTTTTGGGTTCATTAGTAGTGGAAATCTTTCCAACCTGCGAGTCTTACTTGGAAGGAAAAATAACCAAGAAGCTTTTAAGTTTAAGGGGTATGGAGTCAAAGATATGTTGAAATTGGTTCATTCTGATTTGTGTGATCCTATGACTATCCAGACAAGAGGTAGTATTGAATATTTCGTCTATTTTATAGACAACTATTCAAGATACAAATAAATTTACTTAATGTACCGCAAGACTAAGTACTTTGATTAGTTCAAATAGTACAAGGCTGATGCGGAGAAATGTTAAAGTAAAAGTCACTATGGTAAGAACGCAGTGGCAAGTACCTCTTGGGAGAATTTAGGAGTCACTTATCAGAAGTAGGGATTCAATCCAAACTAACTGCACCTGGTACACCTCTACAGAATGATGTAGTAGAAAGAAGGTATAAGACTCTTATGGAAATAAGTAGATTGATGATGAGTTATTTTACCAAATTTGTTTTAAGGATATGCTCTGGAAATGGAAGTGAACGTAGTACCTTCTAAAGTCATAACTCTCTACTCATATAGAATTGCTGAATAGGCGTAAGCCTATTTTGAAGCATATTCGGATTCGGGTAATCCAGCACATATGTTAAAGAGAGATAATGATAAGTTGGATAGGAGTTCACTTGTTTGTAAGTTATCCTAGATAAACAAAAGTAGGTTTATAGTCTTAAAAATCAGAAGGTCATTGTTAGCATCAATGACTGATTTTAAAAGGACTATATAATGAACCACGTGCTCATAAGTAAATTTGTTCTTAAGGAAATAATAAAAGACATGTCTAATCTAGTACCAACTGTACAAGATGAGATACCACAAGAAAACTGCAACACGTATCACAAATGATACACAATTGCAGAAAATGCCTTGTCGTAGTGGGAGGGTTGTTAAGCAATCTTAAAAGATTCATGTTTTGGGAGAGTTTTTTCCCTGAAGGACATGAACTTGATCTCCGGACATATGACGAAACACTCCAAGATAAATATGCAGCATCTTGGCAAAGAGTAATGAATAATAGAATTAGAATATATGTATTCTAATAAAATATGGAAGCTTGTAGAACCACCAAGTGGTGTAAAAGCCTTTGGGTGTAAAAGGTCTATAATAGGAAAAGAGGGATAGACAGGAAGGTAGAAACCTTCAAAGCAAGGTTTGATGAAAAAGGAAACTTTTTTCACTGGTAGCCATGCTTAAGTCTATCCGGATTCTTTTATCTATTTGGCAAGTGGATGTCAAGACAGCATTCCTTAATGGAAGTCTTGAAGAAAGCATCCATATAAAGCAACCAGAAGGGTTCATTGCAAAGGGCTAAGAGCATCTTGTGTAAAGCTTAATCAGTCTATGGACTGAGGCAAAGCTTCAAGGTCTTGGAACATCCGATTTATCAAAGTAATTCAGACCTATGGATTTATTTAGTAATCGGATAAGTCTTGTGTATACAAAAGGTGTGATGGAAGCGTGGTGGTATTTCTTGTACTATACGTAGATAACATTTTTGGTAGTTGGAAACAATATCAAAATGTTGTCAGAAGTAAGGGTATGGTTGTCCAAACAATTCGATATAAAGGACTTGGGAGAATGAATATATTCTTGAGATCAGAGTAATAAGGGATCGCAAGAAAAGAATATTTTACTTATCCCAAGCTTCATACATCGGAAAAATCCTTGCTCGTTTTAAAGCATACAAAACTCCAAGAAAGGTCTCTTACCTTTTCAGGATGGAGTAACTTTATCTAAAGATATGTCTCTGTAGACATCAAAGGAGATAAAGGAAATAAAGGCAGTTATGCTACGCATTGGAAGCCTAATGAATGCTATGCACGAGATAAGAAATCTGTTTTGCCAAGGGCATAGTTGGCAGATATCAAAGTAACTCTGGACAAGGACAGTGGACTGCAGTAAAGCATATATTGAAGTACCTTAGAGGCACTAGAGATTATATGCTAGCTTACAAGGCAGTTAATTTAGTCCTTGTGGGTTGTATGGATTTTGACTTCCAATCGGATAGGGACAATAATAAGTCGACCTCGGGATTTTGTGTTTACTTTAGGAGGAAAAGTCATAACTATGGAAGAGTGATAAGCATAGGTGTTTTTTCTGGACTCCACCATAAAAGCTGAGTATATGGCAAGCCTTTGAGGTAGCCATAAAAGCTGAATGACTTAATTACCTCAAGATAGACTTAGATATGATTTCTAGTTTGTCCAAAGATTATTACAATTTATTGTAATAATAATGGTGCAGTAACAAATTCGAAGAAACCATGAGTCTATAAGGCAAGAAAACACAATAGAGCGCAAGTACTACCCAATACAAGAAATTGTATAACGAGGAGAAAGTTGTTGCCGCCTAGATTACATCAGATGATAACCTAAGGTCCTTAAGGCAAGAGCTTTTTGAAAGGCTTGGGAATCAGATGTATGGCAGCAGATATGGCAGCTTAGTCTTTTAGTATAAGTGGGAGATTGTTAGAGTGTATACTAAAAGCCTAGCTTTTGGTATGAACATTTATCTAGAAATAAGAATCACATTGGTCAAATGTCTACATTTATGATAAATGTAGTTGCTCAATTAATTTATATTGTAGATAACATGGTGTGTGGTGTCACACACAGAAGATCATGTTATCGGTTCCTTATAAATTATAAACAGTGGCTCACGACCATGATGGAAAGGAACAAACCATTGGAAGGTCGTAGTGTAATTAGGTGTTAGTTTATCTTAACTATATAATTACACTAGTACACTTAGAGTGTATTGAGTAGGACCATTTGAGGTCGTTTCTTTTATACTGACTTTATAAAGAAACAAAGACCTCGGTTATTATGGAAGTGTATGCTCTTAATCCTAATATAATAACAAGCACATATATTTGATATTTATTTCTTTAATTTATCAATGGGTGAGATTTAGTTCGATGAATCAATAAGCTCGATAAGTTGGGAAATGATATCACTTATAGTGTGTGTTGTTGATTATAGAAGGAAACTGTGTCCTAGTAATCTAGGTTGAGAATGTCCCCAAGAGGAGCTCATAAGGATTGTCATGTTAAACCCTGCAGGTGGACTTAGTCCGACATGACGATGAAGTTGAGTGGTACTACTCTTGGAGCTAGAGATTAATTAAGTGAGTTGTCAGTAACTTACTTAATTAGTGGACATTTGTTATCTTAAATACAGGGAGACTAACACACTCATAATAAGAAGGAGCCCAAAATGTAATTTGAGATTGGTGCGGTAGTTCAATAATAGTTCTCTAGTGGTATGAATTATTATTGATAAAATTAAGTTGTGTGTTCGGGGCGAGCACGGGATGCTTAATTTTATCGGGAGACCAAAACCAATTCCTCCTCTCGGTCCCTATCGTAGCCTCTTAATTATAGAGTACTATACCCACCTATACCCACCTTCTTACCCATCCTATAGGGGCCGACCAAGCTAGCTTGGAGACCAAGCTAGGGCCGGCCATGGGTATGTTCATGGGTGAATTCATGTGGCCGTCCCTATTAAAATAAAAAGGAATTTTAATTTTAAAATTTTTCTTATGTGGATAATATAATTTAAAAGAAAGTTTAAAAATTTAAATCCTTACTTTTATAAGATTCTACAAAAGATTAAGAGAAGAGTTAAAATCTCTTTCCTTATTTGTAGATTAAAAGGTTGATTTTAATTTTAGTAAAAACTTTCCTTTTAATTATATTCATGATTTAAAAGAAAGTTTAAAAATTAAAAATTCTCTTTTATTATTTTCTACAAAAGATTAAGAAAAGATTTAATATCTTTCCTTATTTGTAGATTGAAAGGAGATTTTAATTTTTAGAGATAACTTTCCTTTTTGGAAATTATCCACATGTTTAAAAGAAAGATTTTAATTTATAAAATTTCTTTTTATTAACCAATCATGAAGGGATTAAAATCATTTGAGAAATTTTTATAAATTTCTAGAAACAAATTAGGAAGTTTTAATTTTTGTTTTAATTAAAACTCTCCTTGTTTTGGGGAGAAGAGTGGCTGGCCATTATAATTTGAAAAGAGAAAATTATTTTAATTAAATAAATTTTCCTTTTCAATGGCAAAAGAATTAAGGAAGTTTTTATTAAATTTTCCTTATTTGCCAAGACCAAGGATTATAAAAGAGGGGGTAGAGGAGGCTTCAAGGCTAACAACTCTATTCTATTTTTCCTCTCTTTTCTCCTTGGGTGTGGCCGGCCCTTTCTTTCCTCTCCTCTCCTTTGTGTGGCCGAAACCTTCTCATGGTGGAGATAGCTTTGGTGGCCGGATCTAAGAAGGAGAAGAAGGAGAGAAAAGAAGCCTCTTTTCTAGCATCCCTTGGAGCATGGTGGTGGTGGCCGAACCTCTTCATCCTAGGAGAAGTTTTGATGGCCGAAACTTGTAAGGAAGAAGAAGGTGCTTGGTGGTTCTCATCTCGGAAGATCGTTGCCCACACAACGTCCGAGGTTAGAAGAGGAATGCGGTAGAAGATCAAGAGGCCTTTCTAAAAGGTATAACTAGTAATTTTTGTTTCCGCATCATACTAGTTATTTTTGGAAATAATACTAAATACAAGAGGCATACGATTCTAGAGTTTCGAATTTGTTTTCGATATAGTGTTCTTTTGTTTTTCTTTCCCTTGTGATTTGATTGTTGTTTTCGGTTAACCTAAAGTTATTTTAGGAAATTAAATATTAGCTTTCCATAAAAGGTTTTGTCTAGTCGGTGGTGGTTGCTCCCATATCCAAGAAGGCCATGTGCCTCGCCACGTCAGTACTGGGAACCAATTATGGAAATTAATATTTAATGGAATTAATAACTTAAGGTGATTTGGGTCGAACGTGTTAAGTTCCGCAGGAGACCCAAGTCAAAACCTAAAAGAACGAATAGATTAAGTTTTGGATCAAACGTGTTAAGTTCCGCAGGCGATCTAAAATTTAATTTAAAAGAACACATGGTAGCTAGGAAAAGGTTCAAACCTTTGTACGAAATTTTTGTACAGTGGAACCTCTAGGTTTTCCGAGTAGCAACCAACAGAATCAATGTTATTTTACATTCAAAGAGTTTTGACCAAATATTTGATCAAAGACAGATTAACTATTAATTTTATTCATCATAAAGTAAAGTTGACGAGATAATAAAATTAATGAATAAAATCTCCTCTTCGATTTTGTATACACAAAATTCATGGAGATTTTAAGGAGTTGATCTTGACCAAATATTTTTGTGATTCTTAGGATGTTTGTCAATCCCTAGTAGTCATACTATAGAAAAAGACTTAGTAGTCCCAATTGTAATGATTGGAAATAGGACTTGGACATTAAGGTAGACTGTCTTCTTAGAACTAAGAACAATTTAGGTGTATTTAATTCATTAGTTGAAACATGTCTAGTGGTGTTATCTACCAGAACCTGGAGTGTAGATACAAGATGCCATTAATCATGTCTGCAATTCATTGCAGGGTTCCAGGAAACCCGACAACTAAATGAAAGGTAAATCACCGTCCACATGGGCACTACTGTAAAAGTTGTTGCAGTGGGAGATGTTTATCTTATGATAAGAATAAAATATGGATTTTAAGTAATTGTCTTTACGTACCAAGTTTAGAAAGAACCTGATTTCAGTTTCTAAACTATTATAGATATTGTGTCTATTTTGATAACAAAGTTGTTATCAAGAAAAATAGGAAAGTTATCTATTCTGGTATGATGGTTGACAATTTATAATCCAATAACTCCCACGATGCAACAAATGGAAATTAGTAACACATCTTCTAATTTTAAGAGAAAGCAACCTTCGGAAATGAACCAATTATATCTTTGGCATCTAAAGCTAGGTTATACTTGAGTAGGATTCATTGGTAGCTGATGAATGTTTGGGGTTCATTGGTAGTGGAAATCTTTCCAACCTGCGAGTCTTACTTGGAAGAAAAATAACCAAGAAGCTTTTAAGTCCAAGGGGTATGGAGTCAAAGATATGTTGAAATCGGTTCATTCTAATTTGTGTGATCCTATGACTATCCAGACAAGAGGTAGTATTGAATATTTTGTCTAATTTATAGACAACTATTCAAGATACAAATAAATTTACTTAATGTACCGCAAGACTAAGTACTTTGATTAGTTCAAAGAGTACAAGGTTGATGCGGAGGAATAAAGTAAAAAGTCACTATGGAAGATCGTAGTGGCAAGTACCTCTTGAGAGATTTTAGGAGTCACTTATCAGAAGTTGGATTTCAATCCTAACTAACTGCATCTGGTACACCCCAACAGAATGTGTAGTAGAAAGAAGGTAAAGAACTCTTATGGAATAATTAGATAGATGATGAGTTATTCAGAAAATTACCAAATTTGTTTTAAGGATAAACTCTGAAAATGAAAGTAAACATAGTTCCTTCCAAGTCATAACTCTCTACTCATATAGAATTGCTGAATAGGCGTAAGCCTATTTTGAAGCATATTAGGATTCGGGTAATCTAGCACAAGAGAGATAATGATAAGTTGGATAGGAGTTCACTTGTTTGTAAGTTATCCTAGATAAACAAAAGTAGGTTTATAGTCTTAAAAATCAGAAGGTCATTGTTAGCATCAATGGCTGATTTTTAGAAAATGACTATATAATGAACCACGTGCTCATAAGTAAATTTGTTCTTAAGGAAATAATAAAGGACATGTCTAACCTAGTACCAACTGTACAAGATGAGATACCACAAGAAAACTGCAACACGTATCACAAATTGATACACAATTACAGAAAGTGTCTTGTTGTAGTGGGAGGGTTGTTATGCAACCTAACTAAATAGGTTCATGTTTTGGGAGAGTTTTTGGACTCGATCCCTGGAGGACATGAACCTGATCTCCGGTCATATGATGAAGCACTCCAAGATAAAGATGCAGTATCTTGGCAAAGAGTAATGAATAAAAGAATTAGAATATATGTATTCTAATAAAATCTGGAATTTTGTAGAATCACCAAATGGTGTAAAAGCCGTTGGGTGTAAAAAGGTCTATAATAGGAAAGAGGGAGCAGGAAGGTAGTAACTTTCAAAGCAAGGCTTGATGAAAAGGAAACTTTTCACTGGTAATCATGCTTAAGTCTATCCGGTTCTTTTATCTATTTGGCAAGAGGATGTCAAGAAGATTCCTTAATGGAAGTCTTGAAGAAAACATCCATATAAAGTAGCCGAAGGGTTCATTGCAAAGGCTAAGAGCATCTTGTGTGCAAGCTCAATCGATCTATGGACTGAGGCAAAGCTTCAAGGTCTTGGAACATCCGGTTTATCAAAGTAATCCGGATCTATGGATTTAGTAACGGATAAGTCTTGTGTATACAAAAGGTGTGATGGGCGTGGTGGTATTTCTTGTACTATCGTGAGATAACATTTTTGGTAGTTGGAAACAATATCAAAATGTTGTCGAAAGTAAGGGTATGGTTGTCCAAACAATTCGATATAAAGGACTTGGGAGAATGTATATATTCTTGAGATCAAAGTAATAAGGGATCGCAAGAAAAAAATATATTTTACTTATCTCAAGCTTGATACATCGGAAAAATCCTTGCTCATTTTAAGCATGCAAAACTCCTAGAAAGGTTTCTTACCTTTTAAGCATGGAGTGTCTTTATCTAAAGAGATGTCTCCGATGACATCAAAGGAGATTGAGGACATGTAGGCAGTTCTTTATGCTTCGGCAGTTAGACAACCTAATGTATGCTATGCACGAGATCAGAAATCTGTTTTGCCAAGGGCATAGTTAGCAGATATCAAAGTAACCCTAGACAAGGACATTGAACTGCAGTAAAGCATATATTAAAGTACCTTAGAGGAACTAGAGATTATATGCTAGCTTACAAGCCAGTTAATTTGGTCCCTGTGGGTTGCATGGATTTTGACTTCCAATCGGATAGGGACAATAATAAGTCAACCTCGGGGTTTTGTGTTTACTTTAGGAGGTAAAGTCATAACTATGAAAGAGTGATAAGCATAGGTTGTTGGATCGAGATGCGCTAGAGGGGGGGGGGGGGTGAATAGCGCTCGTGGCTAAAATCGTTCTATTATCGGAATCGTAAAAACTATCGGAGAAGTAACGCAGCGGAAAGTAAACAAACACACAGAAAGACAAGAGAATTTACTTCGTTCGGAGCCTGTGACGACTCCTACTCGAAGGCCCGCGATCCTTGATCGCTTTCCGTGGGCAACAACTATAAGCTCGACAAGAGTACAAGTATTACAGTTAAGTATAATGAAAAAAGTACAGTTATACCGACGACAATATCGTAATCTGAAGATTTGAACTCTCCGGTGTCTAAATGACACTTGGGATCGTCTCGAGACTTGTAGCGAAAGATCGCTTGGAAGTTGTTGTCGAGCTGCTGGTCGAAACCCCTTATAAAGGGTGTTCAAGGCGCCTTCTATTTGTTCACCAAGGCGCCTTGAAGCAGTCGGCCGGAGATGAAGCGGTGGTCGAATCTTATCTCGGACTCAAGGCGCCTTCCATTCACCAGGCGCCTTCATTCAAGGCGCCTTCCACTTGTTCATCAAGGCGCTTGAGCGACTTCTCATGACCGACTCGACCTTGCATCGAGGCGCCCAAGCTCCATGGGCGCCTTGGACACTTATTCATCGGAGGCTTTAAGTTGCTCCTTTGCACTGCAAGATCGTTAGTCCCAAACACTACTGCAGCCAAAGTTTAGCACATAATACAATAAATATTATAAATGAAGTATTTAACAGTCTCAGTCTGACTTCGGGTTTCCAGCAGGAAACCCTAGGTCGACCGACGCCTATTGTTCCCTCTAGACCTCACCTACTCCACTCGGGAGATTTACATGTTGCCAGTTCCTCCGGATCGATTGGACTTTTACTCGACACTCGTTCGGATTTCTGCTGGACATCCGCTTCCGGCTAGTCCACTAGTTCGCGACACCGGGACTTTCCACCTAGGTTACCACCCCTAGGACTTTGCTGAAGCCATCGACCTGCCAAGACTCGCATAGGGTTACCACCCCTATGACCTAGGGTTACCACCCCAGGGTTTTCACCTGCCTCCGCAATTAGGACTTTTGCCTAAGTATCACTTAGGACTTTCCTGCAAGCTCCATGAACTTTGTTAGATAACACCACCACTTAACTTTGAGCCCTTTGCCATAATCAAAACTCAGGTTCGATCATCTGGTGCTCACTGCACCAACATAGGTGTTTTTCTGGACTCCACCATAGAAGCTTAGTATATGGCAAGCCTCTGAGGTAGCCATTAAAAGCTGTATGACTCAATAACCTCAAGATAGACTTAGATATGATTTCTGGTTTGTCCAAAGATTATTACAATAATGTTGGTGCAGTAGCAAACTCGAAGAAATCATAAGTCTATAAGGCAAGTAAACACAATAGTACCACCCAATACGAGAAATCGTATAAACGAGGAAAAGTTGTTGCCGCCTAGATTGCATCAGGTGATGACCTATTGATCCTTCCACTGAGGTCCTTAAGGCAAGAGCTTTTGATGGGCATGTTGAAGGATTAGGAATCAGATGTATGGTAGCAGATATAGCAGCTTAGTCTTTTAGTATAAGTGGGAGATTGTTAGAGTGTATACTAAAAGCCTAGCTTTTGGTATAAACATTTATCTAGAAATAAGAATCACATTGGTCAAATGTCTATATTTATGATAAATGTAGTTGTTCAATTAATTTATATTGTAGATGACATGGTGTGTGGTGTCACACACAGAAGATCATGTTATCAATACCTTATAAATTATAAACAGTAGCTCACGACCATGATGGAAAGAAACAAACCATTGAAAGGTCATAGTGTAATTAGGTATTAGTTAATCTTGACTATATAATTACACTAGTACACTCAGAGTGTATTGAGTAGGACCATTTGAGGTCGTTTCTTTTATACTGGCTTTATAAAGAAACAAAGACCTCGGTTATTATGGAAGTGTGTGCTCTTAATCCTAATATAATAACAAGCACATATATTTGATATTTATTTCTTTAATTTATCAATGTGTGAGATTTAGTTCGATAAATCAATAAGCCCGATAAGTTGGGAAATGATATCACTTATAGTGTGTGTTGTTGATTATAGAAGGAAACTGTGTCCTAGAAATACTAGGTTGATAATGTCCTCAAGAGGAGCTCATAAGGATTGTCATGTTAAACCCTGCAGGTGGACTTAGTCCGACATGATAATAAGGTTGAGTGGTACTACTCTTGGACTTAGATATTAATTAAATGAGTTGTCAGTAACTCACTTAATTAGTGGACATTCGATATCTTAAACACAGGGAGACTAACACGCTCATAATAAGAAGGAGCCCAAAATGTAATTTGGGATTGTGCGGTAGTTCAATAATAGTTCTCTAGTGGAATGAATTATTATTGATAAAATTAAGTTGTGTTCGGGGGATTAATTTTATCGGGAGACAAAACCAATTCCTCCTCTCGGTCCCTATCGTAGCCTCTTATTTATAGAGTACTATACCCACCTATACCCACCTTCATACCCATGTTATAGGCCAAGCTAGCTTGTGGATCAAGCTAGGGGCGGCCAAACCATTCAGGGTGGCGGCCTAGCTTGAACCCAAGCTTAGGTGGCCGACCCTAATTTTAAAGAATTTTAATTTTAAAATTTTCTTATGTGAAAGATATAATTTATTGAAGAGATTAAAAATTAAAATATCTCTTTTATAAGTCTCTACAAAGATTAAAGAAAGAGATTAAATCTCTTTCCTTATTTGTAGATTAGAAAGGATATTTTATTTCTCTTCTTTATAAATTATTCACATGTTGAAAAATTAAAATTATAGAAATTTCTTTTATAAACCAATCATAAAAGGGATAAAAATTATTGGAGAAATTTTTTATAAAATTTACGGAGACAAATTAGGAAGTTTTAATTAATTAAAACTCTCCTTGTTTTGTTTTTTTAAAGTGGTCGGCCATTGTTTTTAAAAGAAGAAAATTGTTTTAATTAAAAAATTTTTCTTTACATGGCATAAGGAAATTTTGTAATTAAATTTCTTAATTTGCCTAGGCCAAGGAATATAAAAGAAGAGGTTGAGGTGCCTTCATGGGACAACCTCTATTATTTTTCTCCCTCTTTTCCTTGGTGTGGTGGCGGCCCTTCCCTTTCTCTCTTCTCCTCTTGTTGGCGAAACCTATCTTCTTGGTGGAGCTTTTGTTTGTGGCCGGATCAAGGAAGGAGAAGAAGGAGAGAAAGCAAGTCTCATCTCTAGCATCCCTTGGAGCATTGGTGGTGGCCGAAATTCTTCATCCTTGAAGAAAATTATTGTGACCGGCCATCCTCTTCCTTTCTTCCTCTTTTGTGGTGGTCGAAACCTATCTCTTGCTTGGAGTTCTTGTGGTGGCCGGATACTACTTGGAGAAGAAGAAGAAGAAGGAGAAAGCTTGTATCCCTTGGAGCTTGGTTGGTGTTTCATTCTTCGTCCTTGGTGAAGCTTCTTTCTTTGTGGCCGAACCTAGCTAGGAGGAGAAGAAGGTGGTTGGTGGTTTCTCATCTCAGAAGATCGTTGCCCACACAACGTCCGAGGTTAGAAGAGGAATACGGTAGAAGATCAAGAGGTTTTTCTACAAGGTATAACTAGTAATTTTTCTTTCCGCATCATGCTAGTTATTTATGGAAATAATACCAAATACAAGAGGCTTACGTTCTAGAATTTCGAATATGTTTTTCGATGTTGTGTTCTTTTGTTTTTTCTTTTCCTTGTGATTTGATTGTTCTTTTTGGTTAACCTAAAGTTATTTTAGGAAATTAAATATTAGATTTCTATAAAAGGTTTTGTCTAGTCGGTGGTGGTTGCTCCCATATCCAAGAAGGCCATGTGCCTCGCCACGTCAGTACTGGGAACCAATTATAGAAATTAATATTTAATGGAATTAATAACTTAAGGTAATTTGGGTCGAACGTGTTAAGTTCCGCAGGAGATCCAAGTCAAAACCTAAAAGAACAAATAGATTAAGTTTTGGATCAAACGTGTTAAGTTCCGCAGGCGATCCAAAATTTAATTTAAAAGAACACATGGTAGCTAGGAAAAGGTTCAGACCTTTGTACAAAATTTTTGTACAGTGGAACCTCTAGGTTTTCCGAGTAGCAACCAACACCAAGTCTGTAACTGAAACTCAGTGGCAATCCAAAGTCGCTCTAGACTTCCTGCTGAGTGCATCGGCAACCACATTAGCTTTCCCTGGGTGGTAGCTAATGGTACAATCGTAGTCCTCCAGGAACTCCATCCATCTCCTCTGTCGGAGATTAAGCTCCTTCTGAGTGAAAATATATTTGAGACTCTTATGATCAGTGAGAATCTCAAATGTAATACCGTATAAATGATGCCGCCAAAAGCTTCAGAGCAAAGATGATGGCAGCTAACTCCAGATCATAAACTGGGTAGTTCTTCTCATGCTCCTTCAACTGTCGAGAAGCATAGGAGACTACCCTGCCGTGCTGCATCAGCACCCAAACCACGAAGAGGCGTCGGTGTAGAGTACAATCCATCCTCTCCGGAAGGTAAAACCAAAAGCGGAGTCGACACTAATCTCCTGGAAGCTGGTCTCGCAATCCTCGGACCACTTGAACTTCACGTCTTTCTGGTAAGGCGTGTCGGTGGCATAGCCGCGAGAAACCCTCGACAAAGCGTCGGTAATATCTGCTAGTCCCGAAAACTACGGATCTCACAGGCGCGATTTGGTGCTCCCAGTGGTGACATCCTCGATCTTCGGGTCTCTGAAATACCTGCTCGAGACCACATGTCCTAGAAAATCGATGAGGATAACCACAACTGAACTTCGCGTCAGGTGATGTCGTCTAAGAGTCTCCAAGACTATCGAAGATCTTGTGCATGCTCCTCCTCGGATCGTGAGTAGACCAATATGTCATCAATAAAATGATAACAAACTGATCCGGATACTCCGGAAAGATACGGTTCATCAAGTCCATAAACACTGGAGCATTGGTAAGCCAAATGACATCACCAAAAACTCATAATGATCGTATCAGGTGCGGAAAGCGTCTTCCGAATATCGGAGTCTCGGCTGATGATATCCGGATCGCAGATCAATCTTAGAATACCCTGTAGCCGATCAAACAAATCCTCGATCCGTGGTAAAGGATATTTATTTATGACTTTGTAGTCAATACATAATCTCATAGTGCCGTCCTTTTTCTTGACAAATAATACCGGAGAACCCTATGGAGAAACACTAGGGCGAATAAATCTCCTATCCAAAAGCTCCTGGAGTTAAACCTTCAGTTCGTTCAACTCTTTTGGTGCCATACGATAAGGAGCTTTCGATGCTGGTGCGGTCCCCTGAATCAGCTCAATAGCGAACTCGACTTGCCTTCTGGGAGGCAAACCTGGTAACTCCTCTGGGAATACATCCGGATACTCTCGGACTACCGGAACGTCGGAGAGCTGCAAACTACCGATGTCCTCAGTACTAATCAAAGATAACAGAAAACCCTTACAGCCATGTGATAGCAGCTTCTGAGCCTGAATCGCCAAAATGATCGATATGCCGTCGTCTCTGATGCCAGTGAAATCCCATGAGGGTTGGTTCGGAGGCCGGAATGTGACCACCCTCGTCTGGCAATCAACTGTGGCATGATATGCTGACAAACAGTCCATGCCAAGTATAATATCAAAATCGACCATTTCCAATACTAAAAGATCCACTGTAAGTATTAGGTTGCCAAAATCTAACGGGCAACCTCTGACCTCTTGGGTGACGCCCAAAGTATCACCAGACGGTAGAGAGACAGTCAATCGTTGCTGTCTGAAAGTGGGTAATCTACCAATCTCCCGCATAAAAGTACGAGATATAAAAGAATGCGAGCTACCAGTATCTATCAATATATCTGCAGATAAGGCATAAATAGAAATCATACCGCGGAAAATGGATCCGTCGGCTCGCTGCGCATCCTATCTGGTCATCGCATGAATACGCCCAGTCTCTAGCGGAGCAAGAGGTGGTAACGCTGCCTGCGACTGCTGCGTCTGGGCAAGAGCCTGCCACTGAAGTGGTACTGGATACTACGCCAGAGAAGTCTACAAGGGTGACGACTGATACTGTACCGATGGCTGTGACTGCGTCCGATACTGAGCATGTGGCTGGGGCTGCGACTGATACTGCCCCTGTGTCAGATAATGAGGTCCCGGAACGGAGCTCTGGGGTACTATAGGAGTACTGGGGTACTCCTCTCCAAGCATGCCAAATGCAGCTGCTGAAGGGGAAGCTGTCCCCTGCTGGCGATGTGAGGGTGAAAATCTCCGCCCTCCTCGTCGAGCCCCTACTTGACTGTGTTGTCCTCCTTGAGTAGTAACTCCGGAAGAAGTTTGCTGAGCCTCCAGCTGACAATCTCGACTCTGGTGCCCAGGCAGTTTGCAATAAAAGCAAATTGACTGTCCCATACTATAGGCTGTGGTGATGTGATCTCTGGACCCACATCTGAAACACGGAATGTCGCTGGTGGGTTGTTTCCGGTTCTGCTGTGGAGACTGGAAACGTCTTGAAGAAGACTGCCCTGATTTCTGAGACCTACGAGATACCCCAGAAGTACCCTGATCTGACCGACTGCGCCTGCTCTGCTGTGGTGTAGCCTGTGACTGCTGGATCTGTCCAGATGTCTGACTCAGCTATTTTCTTTTCCTATCCGGAAAAACTCTCTGCTGAGCTGACTCAATAATGAGGGCTCTGTCCAACATCTCCGCATAAGATGTGATACCAAGACCGGCAAGTCTTAGTTACAAATGTCCATCCAGCCCCTGAATGAACTGCTGCATACGTGAACTGTCCTCAGCAACTAGCTCTGGACAAAATCTGGCCAATCTGTCAAACTCTGTATTATACTCTGTCACCGACCGGTTGTTCTGTCGCAAACTCAGAAAATCCTGCCGGCGAGCCATCTGATAAGCTCGTGGAAAGAAACGGCTCTCAAAAGCCTCTCTGAATCTGGCCCACGTGATATTCTGCTCGCCGATGATGGAACGCTGAGTAATCCACCAGGTGTTGGCCGCGTCCCGTAAATGAAAAGCAGCCATCTCTGCTTTCTCCCACTCGGAGCAAGCCATATAGAAGAAGGTCTGCTCCATAGTCTCAATCCAAGACAGGGCCACACTCGGATCACGGTCTCCTCGGAAGAGTGTAAATCGACTCTTCATCGACTCTGCCAACGCTGGAATCCTGGCTAGTGTCGCAACAATGTCAGTGAGGTGTGTCGGAGCGGCTGTCGGGACTGGCGGAACCACTGGAGCTGATGCTACAGGTGGTACCGCTGCATAAACCAGAGGAGATACTCCCGGTGCTACTGGGTAAACTGGAGCATATGCCGTCGGTGACATTGTAGGGTGAACATAGGTGGTCGCGACTGGAGGTACAGTAGGTAATGGTACTGGATGTGGAGCAGCCGGTATCCCTGATGCAGGTGCTGCTGGGTACACTGTATGTACTGGGGGCACAGGTGCTGCTGGTGCCGGATACACGGTGGGTCCAGGTGGCGGTGGTGCCGGGTACGCCGTAGGCTGGACCGGAGCAAGTGCGGGGTATGCCGGTAGTACCCCTGGTGGTACCGGAAATACCGTAGGGATAGGTACACTCGGCACAGCCGAGGTAGGTACCTCTAAAGGAGCCATCGGGGTCTGAGAGCCCGATGCGCCCGCAGTACCCTGAGTCTGTCCCTGACTGACAGACTCATCAATAGTCGGCATCTGTGGCATATCCAGAGATCCCGAGGTCCTCGTATGTGGTCGTCCAGCACCACGTCTCGCAGCAATACGTGTAGATCTCCTCATATCTGTTAAATTATATCACAGATATTACTACAAGTATCAACAATTACCAAAATAACATCATACCTAATTGCTGTCTGGAGATGTTCCGTCGCTGTCCAGTCCCCAAATTTGACCTCAAAATTCCGAACGAGAAAATCACCGGAAATCCATATAAATCCAAAACGAAAGTCTAAAACATATACGTAATGGAAAACCCGTGCAACCAAAAATAACTACCCAGTTTGACTCGCAAACTAGGGCTAGCACATATATCCAGAATACTAAAAGCAGGTATCACACCCTGCTCTGATACCAATAAATTGGTATCAGATAAATCTCAAAAATCCAACACACGGAAATCAAACAAGTATCGCCAAACTTTGGCGCTCTGATACCATATCAATTGGTATCAGGTTATCCCAAATATCCAAAATACGAAAACAAAGATCGTAAAACTTGGCTCTGATACTACTAAATTGTCATGCCCCGGAGGAGTCCCTGTCCGAAGAAATTTCGGCAGCATGTCCCCTGTACGGCGGACAATCTGAAACTTTCTACATCACCATATACCTCAGCCACATGCGGCTGGAATAATAGCAATAATAAAAATACAACAACACAGACAACCACGCAGTTTATATAAATTTTAGCCTCTGGCTGACACAACCACACAGTTTAATAACAATCAAACTGAACAGTAGTACGATGACTCGAAAATAACCCTACTCAACTACTCATAAAGCTCAAAACCGACGATAAAACCAACTTACCTCTTCTGCCATCTAGGCAGGCATGTAGTAAAAGCAAATCCAAATAAAAGTCATCCACAAGTAAATAATCCATACAAGATCTAAAGTATCCAAAACATAACAAGTTCGAAACATAGTCTAGTAAAGAAGAAAACCAAAAGATCAATAAGCCCTCGTGGTCTGCAGGGGACTAGCGACTGGAACTCTCTCCTGACAGTATCAACCTGACAATAATAACGGAGGCGGGGGTGAGTCCAACGCTCAGCGGGTAACAACTGATATACATAGTAAGGAAGTAACATCTAGCACTAATCATGCGTGCAGTCTCCTGACGTAATAAAGGTAAATGCAATATGAAATGAACAGGAGAATATTGTACTAACTAGGACCTGGTCCAAGGCTAACAGGGTCGTCAGACCGAGGGTGTCATAATCCTGTATGCATGTCAAGCATGGGCATTCAACCAATATGCAGCAAATAAATGTAGCAAACACAATCACAAGAAATAAATGCATCAATGTGTATGATGTCAATGCAGTCATGGTCACCCCTGACGCCATCCAACCATCTTACACCCAATGGTGGGACCAAGTGGGTAGGGCTGTGACAACCGTGCACTCTGCATCGCTACTCCTGATGAGTGACCGAGTGGACGGGATGCTGTCGGAGTATACACATACTCCTACCCCAAATGATAAATGGGGGAGCACAATGCTCTCATCTCCCGGTACACAATGACGGGAAGGGATCTCGACGTGCTACCACGCTGCAATCACACTACCCATGAGCAGACCAACGGAGCACCGAACGAGCAAACTGACGTGCTATCACGCTGCGTCACGCTACCCATGAGCGTCAACAACGGAGCACCGAACAGTGATGAAACTGGCGATGTGCTCGACAATAATGGAGCAATCTATCACACAGCATGCAATCATGCGAGGTGCATGACACTAGGCATGGTAATATACTGAACCAATCTATATACATATATGATGTGCACCATAGTCAATAAATCATATCAAGGACACACAGATCAGATGAGGTATCACACCTAGGTCCTGAACATGGTGAAGCATGGTTATATCACTACCCCTAATCATGTATAATCAGGTAAGCAATAACATGAGATGCAAAACAAGCAATCAATCAAACATGTAACAGGTATCAGGTAGTGACTAACCGAAACAATTAAGAAACATAATTGTTGCTATTTGTTAAATTCACTACTATGCATATCAAAGACATAAGGTCAAAAGTACCCGCCTCCAATAAGAAATGATCCAATTTGGTCCAAATCTGACGTCGAGATACTCGTCTCTCGTCAAAGTCCTGTGTCACCAATACATATACATTTTATTCAGCTAATTCCTATAAATAGCTAAATAAAAATCTCTTACACTAATTTAGGGGCAAACTCTAATTAACACAATAGCATAAACCTAATCCACAATCCACCAATGGATCAAGAATCCAAACTTAATTCCATTTATACATGATTACACATCTACATAATCAATCACCTAATCCTTACCTTAATTCAGCTGCTGCTAGAACTCAAGGGTTGCTGTTGGACAAAGTGCTGCTGGACGAAGAGTTGCTACACAATTAGCGGCTGCTCGTTGCCGGACACGAGGTGAGCAGCTGCTAGAAGCAAGAATACCTGCTGGACTAAGGGCTGCGGGAATAGGCAATTGCTGGAAATCAGATATACTACCAGGAATTTATTGATCTGATCCAAGATTGAACTCCTAGAAATCAACAAGGATACGCATGCTCACCTCATTGCTGTTTTGTTCGGATCCTGTCAGCAAAAGGAAATCTAGGGCACGGTAGCACCAGGGAATCGACGGCGGTCAACAAGACATCGCACAGTGGCGGTCGGCTAGGGCTGAGGAGGAGCGCCAGAAACCCTCAACCGACAGTGGATCGGGGTCGGCGACGGCGGGTCGGCTGTGGTGACGGTGCAAGGTGACTAGGGCAGACGACACAGAGGGAAAAGAGCTCGGCAATGTGGCTCGGGCTCGAGGGCAGAGGAGAGACCGGCGCTAGACTGAGTCGACGGCGACATCGCGTCCGGCGATCAGCACACAGTGGTGCGGCCAGCGTTGTTTCGCGTGGAGGCGGCGCGCTGCAGACCTAGGACAATGGCACCGGATCAGGCGGAGAAGAGTCGGGGAAGAGAAGAGAATCGGCAAAGGTGCGGCGCAATCGAGAAGAAATCAAATAAGAGGAGAAGAAGAAACTGCCGCGGGCGGTTAGGGCTTCGGCGTGAGAGAAGAAGGGAAGAGGGCGCGCGGGTTTTCGGTGAGGAAGAGAAGAAATAAAGAAAAAAGAAAAAAGAAAAGGAAATATAAAAATAGACATTTCCTCGCTTAAATGGGTAGCATAAACAGGCTTTTCCCGGGCCCCGTTTTTATCCCCGTTAATTCGTCCGTACGAGCTCCGAAAAAATTCCCGAAAAATTTCCAAAAATTTCGAAAAATTCTCTTATTAATATTCGTCTATTTTCGATATTTTACAATTCTACTAATATGTTGCAGTCCGAGCGGCAACGAGAAGAAAGATGAGCTCGAGCTCCCTTCTTTGAGCATCCTTTGCTTTTTTGTCTGAATCCGTCACTGAAAACATTCTAAATATGTATGAGTAGAATAAAATAAGGTATATTTGAGGTTAGCTGATTGACCTTGTTTTTCCATATCATTTGATGGAATAAAACATGATATATGTCAAGATTAACAATTGACCTTTTTTCCTCCCTATCAGTTGATGGCGAAGAAAAATGAAAGATGAAGCTTAAAATAAAGGCAAACATTATCTTCTTTACATGTATCAAGAACACTAAGAATAGCCATATGAGGTGTGGGTGTTACCATATGAGTTTTTGGGTCGAAACTTGACAGGTTCAAGCATGTTCTATCTCATGTCTTGGCCACTTGCACGAATGACTATTAGTCATCCGTGATTTACCTCCTTTGTGTTGACCTAAGGACGGATTGACAGAGGCACTGAGGGACGAGCGAATTGTCTTTTGCCACAAGAACACTAGGAATAGTGCCTTAGGGCAATAGGAAGGATGTCTTCTCAGTATCTCAAATATTTAAGGATTGAGTTCTAGTTTTCATGAATTAACGGATAAATTTTTTTAATGAACGGTTAACTTACGAATATTAAACTGATAAATTATTTGCTACGAGCACTTTTTGATTTACTCTGACAGCAGATAGAAAACTTTCTTGACTGAAGCTAGTCATACATTAGATTAATCAAAGTAAACTGAATACTAAGTACTAACTAAAAAAATATTAGAAATAGCATTAACAACACCGCGAAAGCTAATCTTAATGGATTGACTCTTATTCTTTAATTTCTTTGCTAAAATCATAAATTAGAGAGCCTCTCTTCACTTGGCTCATAGTTGACTCATGAACTTCCCTGTGGTTAGCGGTCTAGCAGGAGAAATTTAAGAGTTGATGAGATTTAGATAAAGACATCTCAAGAGAGACAAAGTGTTGACCGTGAAAGTATAATTGAGGCTGGGATAGGAATGATCGAATTAAAGTATATTGACTTTTTTTATATAAATATCAAGTATTCATACTTTACTATCCGATTAATTTTGAAATAGATGTATTATCCCATATTTTGTTTAACAAATAAATCTAGGAAGCACGATAGCTCCTTATATGACTTCCAGTTTTACTAGTAATTCAATCACTATAGATGTAATATATGTATGAATTAAATCCTGAATTATTTGGAAATGCACCCGACCTCTTACCACCCAACAAATTTGAAAGGAATTAAAGTATATATGTGAACTTAAGATAGGAACAGCTGTAGGGGCGGATCCAAAGATAATTTTTGACTAGGGCTAATAATTTTTTTTACAACATAATAAATATATTTAATAACAAAAAAGTTCAATTCGACATCCGAAAAATGATAAAAATAGTAAATTAAGAAATTACAAAATTACTATTAGATCATTGCTTATTGGCATATTAGTGTTGGTCGTGAACCTCATGGTGGTCGAATAAAAAAGAGGAGGCAATTACATTTTGCGACTTTTCATCTTTTGAAAACACTATAATATTTGCTCATTTTCAATTGTTGAAAATATATTTCTCTCGATGTATACGACTAGACTATTATTTATCCACTCGTCTCCTATTTTGTTATGTAAATCAACCTTTATCGTCTTCATCGCAGAAAATACTCTTTCAATAGAAGCAGTCACAACGGGTAAAATTAATATCGTCTCAATCAGACGATAAACTAATAGATAAGTTTGATTTTTTAGAGTTTCAATCATTTTTTGAGCAAGACTTCCAAAATCTTTAAGTACAGAAAAATTTGGGTCCCGCCATATATTATGAATGAAATTCTAAAGTTGTTGCTCAATAACTATATAATCATTTGTTGAGAAGTCCTCAGGATATAAATCACAAAGTCGAACTAGTTTCTGAACATTGAATTTAGAAAAAGAATTTCTTGGATGAAGATATCCTATACAACTAAGCAATTTTGTGTCAACTTCTAAAAAGCGAGTATTCATCTCTTGTATAACTAAATCAACAACCAACATTGTAATTTGCAACAATAATAATTAATAAGTAAAGAAAATCTTATTAATGAATATAATAATAATAAAATAATTTTTTTAGAAATAATATCTGATAGAAAATCTTCCCATGATAATAATGCAAATTGGTGATGATTTACCTTCTACGCTTACTACAACCAGCAATCAAACAATTGTCTTCCATATCTAGCACTAGAATCTCATTCAACTTACAAAATGTATTGACTTTATCTATAATTGTATATCATCCATCTTCCCCAAATATTGAAATTGATCTTTCATGCTCTCAATCAAACTCATGGCTTGGACAATATTTTGATCCTTTTGTTGTAAGACAAGTGACCACTCATGTGTCATTCCAAATATCATCTTCATCAAGTGCAACATGAAAGCAAACTCATAATTCTCCATTTTCTAAATCAAACTTTTGTTAACCCCTCTACTATCAAAAGAACTAGAATCACCATAGATATTCTCTAACACTTATATCACTAAAGGTCACATAGATAATAGACAAGTCAATGTCAAGTAGTGTGATCCCCAACGAGTATCTCCTAGCCTTACTAAATTAGTTTTTTGATTTTTGCTACTGTTAGTACTAATCTCTCCACCCTCCAACATTGTAGCAATTCTATCATATTCAATTTTCCTAAATTCAGGGGTGAAGTTAAGATATTAGTTCAGTGTAAGTAAATTGAGGCTACCGTCGACGAACATGTTGCGGAGGGCGCCTCTCTCGCTTTAGTTTTGGCGGTAGGCGTGACAGTAGTGTCACGATTGAAGCTCTCATCTTCATAAGCTATGACGTTGTTGGACGGCTGGGTAACGACCGACTCCAACTCATAAATCACAACTAAGCCATAAATCAAACATAGATTTAGCCATTTGAATCAAATGTTGGTATATTATTAGTATACTAATAGAAAAAGAAATACTAAAAAGCACAACATGCAAATATGGTGACTACGAATAACTACAATAGTAGATACTTCAAATCGCCTACTGCACGAGAATAACTAAAATCATGCCTCCATTTGATGTAATAATTTATTTATTTATTGTATTGTAATTTTGTTTTTTGTTCGGGCCTAGTGCGGGTAGCTACCCACACTGGCCTGAGTTGGCTTTGCCCCAGCCTAAGTTAATATCTCCTTGATGCTCCAGTCATATTAACAATCATAGATACATAGTTTAAAAAATCACTCACATTGAGATAATTCTTGGCAACAACAACAATAACTAACGGTAATTGGTGAGAAAAACAATGAATATACCTTGTATATAAATTTTCTTGCAAAATGAGAGATTTCAACCCATTGAATTTACCTTGCATATTTGAAGTTCTATCATATTCTTGACCTCTCAGAGTCTAGATCATCCATTCTTGCTTTCAAGACAATGTTTTGACTAGGCTCCTTTTTTAATTCTACACATCTAGATTCATGAAGCTCTAAAGTGGAAAATAAACTCTCTAAAGTACTTACCTCTAAATCTTTTAAAATATAATAGCAGTCTACTATAGACGTCCAATCTTGTGTCGTGGATCTCATGACTCCTGAGTACCCGTAGAGAATACCCGTAAAGTCGGAGAGAGAACCACGACTATGTTTGAATCAGGAGAGAAAATCAAACTCGACCTTACGACTCTCAAATACTCGTGGAGTTGAAGAGAGAATAACTTGATCCACAACTATATTATAGTTGAGAAAGAATAATAAATTCAATCTCACGACTCCCCAATAGTCATAAACTTAAAGAGAAAATAACTTAATTCACAACTATGTCTAAGTTGGGAGAGAATAATAAAGTCAATCTAATGCTCCCGAATACCGGTGGAGTTGAAAAGAAAATAACTCGATCTGCGACTATGTCTTCATTGGGAGATGGAGATCTGGCGAGGGGCCATTGAGGGAAATTCGGTCCAACATATAACGTTGTCTTTGATAACGACCCCGACTATGTCCGAGTTTAAGGAGTTAGAGCTCTAAAAATAATAATGGCGATATGATAAGCAATCAACCCTTGTACGAATGAGAGGTTGATATTGCGGCTTGGATTTCGACTCCGACTATGTCCAAGTCGAGAGAGTTTGAACCCTGAAAAGGACAATAACAATACAATATATGCTTGACCCTTGTACTAATGGGAGGTTGATATCACAACCTGGATCTCGACTCCGACTATATATGAGTCAAGGGAGTTTGGGCTCTGAAAAAGATAATGGCGATATGATATGTGATCGACCCTTGTTTGAAGAGGAGATTGATATCACAGCCTGGATCTCGACTTTGACTATGTTCGAGTCGGGAGAGTTTAGGCCCTGAAAATAACAATGATGATATAATATGTACTTGACCTTTATACGAAGGAGAGGTTGATATCGCCACGTGGATCTCGACCCGACTATGTCCAAGTCAGGAAAGTTTGGATCTTGAAAAGGAAAATGACGATTCAATATATGTTTGACCTTTGTATGAAGAGGAGGTTGATATCACAGCCTGAATCTTGACCCCGACTATGTCCCAGTCAGCTATAAAAAGGATATTTGTTGATAGAGATCGTTGGTCCAAGACCAAGAGAAATTGTCGACAACCACGATGAAGTGCCTTCAAGTAAAGCTTCGAGGAAAAGCTTTAATTCAAAGTATACAACTAAATGTACTCGAACCTGATGTGCAATTTTGAGGTGATCCCACTACTATCCTGGAGATAATAGCTTGATCCCTTGACTCTCAAGTACCGGTAGAGTCGAGGAGAATATAAAGATATGTTTGATCCCAAAACTCTTGAATACTTGTAGAGCCGAAGAGAGAATAATGGAAGATAAGGCTTGACTTTGTAATCTTGGGATAATCTTTTGATATCTAAGAGAAATATAAGTACCTATCCTGTACAATTTTGAAATTATCCGTAGAGATTATAAAATATAGAAAATTCATGATGTGAATCAAGAGAAGCTCATGGTGATAGATACAACAGCTACTAGTGAAGTTTCTGAGCCTGCCACAGTAGGAACTAAATATAGAAATCGAATGGCCCTTAAGCATTTTAAACTATCACCTTCTGGCTCTTCAACAAGATCACGGGGAGAATCTACAATTAGAATACATCTTAGTGAGGAACACTATGTGAAAATCGACAATAGACTTCGGATATTATCCGAAGTAATAGGTAGTTAATTACCGAAATAGACGCATGTGAAGTAAAAGGGTCAATTTTTTACTTCACCACATGTTTACCGAAGTCTATCACCGGTCTAAAATCGGTTCAAAATCGGACCGTTTTCGAAGTAAAAAAGCTCTATTACTTCATCGAGACCAGTAAAAATACCGAAGTAGTTGATGATATATTACTTCATAGGTTTCGTTGTTTGACGAAGTAAAATATGTATACAACTTCACATCTCTTGAATTTTGGTGCAGTAAATGTTTAATTTTACTTCTTCATAATTTGGCTTGGTCAAAGTATTTATTATTGTATTACTTCATCATAATATAGAAGTAATAGAGCATATTTACTACTACAAAAAATTTAATGTAGCGAAGTAATATATACAAACCACTTCATAAATTTGATCAGTAGTGAAGTAAATAGTTTCTTTAACTACACCACTATTTAAATTTAGCGAAGTCTTTTTTATTGTATTACTTCATCATATATTTATAGTGTCAAAGTAATTGATCATATTTTACTGCAATACAATTTTAATTGACAAAAAATTATATTAGAATATTTTACTACAACACAATTTTTTTTACCACCAAAATTAAACAAATATATCACAAATATGTATCAAATACAATTCAAAATTGTATTAATAAAAGACATGTTTAATCATAACCCAAAAACTTTTGTATCCATAAATCTCTAAATACATGTCTATAATTTATATCATAGCCTACACTTAGGCACCCACATAGAAGTAGACGAATTCGCTCCATTCACTTCTGACTTCATCATACTGAGATTGATTGTAATACTGTTTATTTTTTGATGCTGCAAACTGAAACATTAACAAAAATTTGAGGATCGATCAATAAAAAATGACTCAATATTTTATAAAGAAAATATTTCATAAAGAAAATATTTCATAAAGAAGAAATTCACCTTCCTCTCCAATTATGGTTATTCATCCAAGACTATCTCTTTCATGTACCGCATCACACAATATCCACATTCAATACCACCATTTTGTTTAAGATTACCCTAATAAATTAAAAATGTCATGCAAAAAGTCACAATCCAAATAATAAAAATTATTATTTGTTGTTTAAATACATAGTCACAATACATACCGTCAATTGTTTAAAATATGATCCTTTTAAAATACCCCTTGATGCATTGTATATCTTGACTCCACTACATTGTAAACAATAGAAAATTATTTTTACAACCTATAATGAATTGAATGCATTCAAAATCAGTATAATCTACAACTTACTTGGTCACAATAATTTGCCAAGCATAGTCTCGTTCCTGTTACTCAAAGAGTCCAATAAATATATCATATTCTATCTTCATTAATTATAGTCAAGATCCAATGGTACCTGTACAAATGAAAATATATGATTGACTAGCATGTAGTAGGAAGTGATAAATAATTAAAATCTTACCCAGTGTTATATGGGATGAGGCAGATGTTATCTCTGTTCGATTTCCTAAGGCAGTGGTTAACACATCATTCATCTCAGAAGATTTGAACTCTCCTTTGACTTTTTTTCCAACAAGTCATCCTACAATATGGGACGTAACAAATCAATCCAAAAATTCCAATATTATTTAGCAAGGCAATATGAAAATTAGATAAAGAAAATATTTATAATTTTTTTAGCTACTTCTGCTATCTCCATATTTGTTATGTTGCCAGATTTGTCCTCGCGGGTTTTACGTCAAAGTATCGATCTATCAACTTCCTCATTTTCAGCAATTAATTTTTTTCTCTCTCTATAAATCCAAAAAAATGATTAGTTACATAATATTAAATACTTGTTTTAAAATGACAAATACAATGCTATGAAGCTTACCAATTCAGCCTCTAAACCGATATAATCTTTGCGAGACAATCTGTGATGATATTTATAATGCATCGTTCGTTCTTTTTACTTTTTATGAATAACCTACATAGAAGATACATTTATAAATACCTGTATGCATATATATGCATCGGCTCTATTGAATTAACAAAACACTCATATTAAAACGTAACATATGCCGTTGAAAACAAACATTCAGGTGTAAGCATTATTACAACTAATTTAATTATTCAGGTGTAAACAATTGCCATTGAAAACAAATATTAATACAAACATACATTAATATAAACTAATTTAATTATTCAGGTAAGCTAGTGATGGGAATAAGAAAGGTGTTTCACAGAGGAGAAATTAGCCCAGTGAAAAAGACGTGTCCAGTTAAATCAGAAGCAATAGCTACCTGAAGAAGAAGCTATAGCTTCTGCCCTCTAAAGAGGAATTTCAATTGAGTAATTTGGCTCAAATCACGTAATCTTGGGAATTCAAGCATCATTGGTGTGTCCTGTATGGCTTAACACGAAATAAATACTTATAATGCAAATATAAGAGTATAGCTTGGAGTTAAGAAGTGGGGAGTCCAGTGGGAGTTTGAAATTGAAATGCAACTCTTATTATATTAAATAGTTATTAAATTGAGTACTGCACCATTACGTGTTGCAATCCTATTTAAGCAAACAAACTTTAAAATGTGCAAGCAAACAAACTTTAAAGACTTAACACTATTACGTGCTGCAATCCTTAACTATAAAGATTTATAAGCAAACAAACTATATTAGTGTTAACAATAGAGTGTGGTATAAAGAATTAACAATATTAGTGTAAATTCTAATGCAAGAATTAAGAAGAGACAGTTCAAAGAGGTAGGTGTGTGGTATAAAGAAAGCAAATCATTAACATTAACAAACTAACTTCTAATAGTATTGAGTTGTTTATAATATGGGTTGGTTAGCAACAGAGTCAGTGATTTCATAATTGCATTATAAATAACAATATAGATTTGTAAATATAATTTTAGCATAGCTTTTAGCACCAATAATAATGATCGTGATAAGCAATTTCATGACACGTATAAAAAGATAAGGAATCTATGATTTTGTGGTCTTAGGATCAAACACTTTATTGTAAATTCACTTTTATAAGACACTGGAAAATACCATCTTCCCCTCCCCTATTTTAAAGATCATATGTATGCAAACAAAGACAAATTGTAAAAGATGATAAAAATTGAAATAGAGATTTCTCCTTTGCAAATCATGAGACTTCTATTTGTAAAATCTAATTCCAAAAGCTGGACAAGCCATCAAAAGAACGGTCAAAAGAATAAATTTATTAGTGTTAATGATAAAGAAAAAGAATATGAGATGTAATAATCTTGGGATCACAGGATTTAACCATTAAGATAATTAAGACTATCTTTTAACTCCTTCCACTTCTGGAGAAAAACATCACAATAGAATAACAAGTTTTCATTTTTTTTCACGAATATAGGGAAAAGTACAAGATCAGGAAGATTAACAAGAGGATCTCACCAACAAATTGCTAAGATCTTGAAGATTAACAACAGAAGAGATTCAATCTAGAAGAAGAAAACAAATATAGTTGATGAAGATCTTACAGTGGAATCGAGCGGCGAACACAACCCTAGCACTGTCGTGAACCCTAGCACTGTTGCGTCGCTGAAGAACACAACCCTAGCCTATCGGGTTGATGAAGAAGAAGGAAACCTAGCAGGCCGTGTTGATGAAGAAGGAAATCGTCGAACCTTGATGAAGAAGAGGAAATCGCCGCTTGAACCTGTTTGTTGCGTCGTCGCGAAGAAATAAGTCATGAGAAAATTAAAGAGGGCGAAGTGGCGAACTATGCAGAGAAAAATAAAGGGGTTTAGTACTGTGGAGATTAGTTGGGTTGAAAAAATTAACCGGTTTAACTCATGTTTCAATTGGTTCAAAGTTACTACTTCATCACTTGAATTCTTGAAATTATAAATTTTATTTTGACACTTATTACTTCACAGAATTACATATTATGAAGTAAATCCTCACTTAAAATTATAAGTGAAATCTGTTTTTTTTATTTATGAAGTTTAAAATAGTATTTACTATGCCAATTTTATTACCGAAGTTTATTAGCATATATTACTTCGTAATCAACAATCGCCGAAGTAACTAGTGGCGAAGTCTATCATCAAAATTCACATAGTGGAAGTAACACCATTCTTCCTCCCGAAATGAAATGATGTACATGATATTGCGACCCATGAAGATTTTTTCTAATAGAATAAATTCATTGTGATAGATTGATCTTCAAGCAATTGAAGATTGTCATTAAGAGGAAGTTGTACGGCCTTCTGAAAACCTTAATGAGGATGTTACCAAATTGCTAACGTTGGAACTATGCCGATATTCTATTGCGTTTTCTGAATTTCTTTCTTCCTCCAGAACAATTGATTCACCCTGATAATCCAGTTTTATGTACCCCTCTGACCTGCCATTCTTCTCTGAATATTATCAGTTTTATGTAGACCTAGAACCTCCCATTGATTCACCTTGATAATCGATTGCTCCAGCTCTTTACTTTATTATAAAATGTGTAACCTCCACAAAATCTTCATAAACGGGTATAATTGTTCATTCTACAATCTTTATTATTATTTCCTTATGCATTCAAGAAAATCAAAATTGTGAAATAGAGAATTGAAGCAATAGAAAAAAAAGGATAGCAGTGGCCTATGACGACATCTTGCGACGGGACTGGGTGTCTGGGAATCTTCCCCTGGGCTAGGTGGTGAGCCTCTAAGCATGAACTTGAAGAGGAAAGTGCCAATCCAAATTATGGATCCCGTATTCCCTTTAAGCCCTAAAGAAGGTGGCTTGGGCTCTCCCAACAGCCGCCAAGGAGGCGACGGTTATGGCAGCGGAGAGAGGGATGATCACTGTAAAAATAGATATGATAAAAAGAAATCAATACATTTGCATGGACTTACACGTAGGATAGGTTTTGATTGGACGGTCAGGGAAGAGCATCAAGTAGTCGCTCAAAGTCTTTAGCTCATCTTCCCATAGATGGTATAAATTTGATCCGATTTTAAAATCTCACCTTTGGCGACAAAAAACCATCCTAACATAAAGAATGATGATGTAGAGGTCTTCTCTCATGATTTCTTCTTGTAACATCGTGATTTTTTACAAAGAGTAACAAATATCAAAAGGTTTGCAGGAATAGTCTTGACGAGACCACTCTAATGCTTAAATTAACATGGAGATTTAATAATAGCGGAAAGAAGAATCCAAATCACAGTTAGAAAATCCTCCCTTGTTATTTTCTCTTTCTCTTACTTTTATATAGAGAAGACCCTAGAGATTGTTCCCATTAAGAGGTTATTGATGGATCTTTCTTGGTCATTAAAGGTGATCTAGGGGTGAAGTGAGGACCCGGATGGTAGAGGAGCCAATGACACGTGGGGGTCAGAGTCAGCACGGTCAACATCCCGGGCTCGGTCGAGCGGCCGGTGTACGGCCTGGGCGGCGATGCAACAACCCAGCTCAACGTTGTGTTTCCAACACTCAGGGGCCAAGCGGAGACCCCGCTCAGCCGGACGGGGGGCACGGCTCGACTACGCGTGGCGAGGCGAGAGCAGGATGAAGCACTAGGGGATGAGCGGGCCTCCCACTCGGCTCGTGGCGAGGCGAGAGCAGGATGAAGCACTAGGGGACGAGCGGGCCTCCCACTCGGCTCGGTCATTCCCTCGGCAGTGTGGGGGCGCAGCCGAGCGGACCCCCCCCTCAGTCTTGTAGACGGCTAGATGAGCAGGAGGGGATGTCTTCCTCGGGGTAGGTGTCACCGACAAACAGCATGGTTGGCGGCATGGTCAGACAGAGAATCATACGGTGGAAGCCTCTACTATCATGTCAGGGATATGCCTGGTCTGTTAAGGTATAACGTCAGACACGCTTTTCTGACACACTCATTATAGGTATGCTTTGAGAAGCGCACACGTCTTGGTAAGCACGCACGCACCTTCGGGGAGCCCTATATAAGGACCCCCAGACTTCAACGGAGGTATGCGCTATTCACCACTGTAGCTACAGTTCTCGTTACTCTGCTTCGATTTCTCGCCGCCAGGAATTGACTTGAGCGTCGGAGGGTCGTCGCCGGGAACCCCTTCCCAGCTCGGTTTTGTGCTTGCAGGTTCTCGACGGAGGTATATGTTAGTTAGTCCTAGGAAAACATACTGGTTCCACTGTACAAAATTTTTTTGTACAAGTGTCGAATCTTTCCTTAAATAACCTATTGTGTTCTTTAAAAGTTAAATTAGAAATCGCAGACGGAACTTAACATCATTGATTCCAAATTTAACTTATCTGTTCTTAATGATTTAGATTTGAATCGCAAGCGGAACTTGACACTATTGATTCAAATTTACCTAAGTTATTAATTCCATAAATATTAATTTCCAAAATTGGCTTCCAGGACTGCATGGCGAGGCACATGGCCTTTTTGGATATGAGAGCAACCACCACCGCCTAGGCAAAGTCTTTTAAGGAAAGCTAATATTTATTTCCTTAAATAACTCTAGGTTAACCAAAAAGAACAATCGAATCACAAATTCGAAAAAGAAGAAAACACAAACTCGAAAAGAAAACTATTTCGAAAACTCTAGAATCATATGTCTCTTGTATTTGGTATTTCCATAAATAACTATACAAAGAAAAACTAGTATGATGCGGAAAACAATTACTAGTTATACCTTTCTTTGTAAGCAAAAATAACCTCTTGATCTTCTACCGTATTCCTCTTCTAACCTCGGACGTTGTGTGGACAACGATCTTCCGAGATGAGAATCACCAAGCACCTTCTTCTTCCTTGCAAGTTTCGGCCACCACAATTCTCCAAGTGAAGTAAAGGTCCGGCCACCACCACCAAGCTCCAAGGGATGCAAGAAACAAAACCACCTTTCTCTCCTTCTTCTCCTAGCTAGAACCGACCACCATCAAGAGCTCCAATAGAGGTTGCCGCCGGCCATAAGAAGAAGAGAAGAGGAAGAAACTAGGGCCGGCCACCAAGGAGGAAAAGAGAGGAGAAGAATAATAGAGTTGATCACCCGTGAAGGCACCTCTACCCCCTCTTTTATAATCCTTGGTCTTGGCAAATAAGGAAATTTTAATAAAAATTCCTTAATTCTTTTGTCATAAAAAAAAAAATTAATTAAAAAACAATTTTCTTCTTTTAATAATAATGGCCGGCCACTTCTAATTCCCCAAAACAAGGAAAATTTAATTCACACAAGAATTAAAACTTCCTAATTTGTTTCTAGAAATTTATAAAAATTTCTCCAATAATTTTTATCCCTTCATGATTGGTTAATAAAAAGGAAATTAAAATTCTTCTTTTAAACATGTGGATAATTTCCAAAATGAAAGTTATCTTTAAAAATTAAAATCTCTTTTCAATCTACAAATAAGGAAAGATATCAAATCTTTTCTTAATCTTTTGTAGAAACTAATAAAAGAGAATATTTAATTTTTAAACTTCTCTTTTAAATTATTATCATGGTTAAAAAGAAAAGTTTTTCTTAAAAATAAAATCTCCTTTCAATCTACAAATAAGGAAAGATTTCAAATCTTTTCTTAATCTTTTGTAGAAAGCTTTTAAAGGAAAGATTTAATTTTAAACTCTCTTTAAAACTATGATATCCACATAAGAAATAATTTTAATAAAAATCCTTTTTAATATGATGTGGTCGGCCACCTAAGCTTGGGCTCCAAGCTATTTAGGCTTGGCCGGCCCTAAGCTTAAGCTTCAAGCTTAGCTTGGCCGACCCCTATTGGTTGGGTAAGAAGGTGGGTATGTGGTGGGTATAAATCTCTATATACAAGAGGCTACGATAGGGACCGAGAGGAGGAATTGGTTTTGGTCTCCCGATGAAATTAAGCTTCCCGTGTTCGCCCCGAACACACAACTTAATTCCATCAATAATAATTCATTCCACTAAAGAACTATTATCGTCATGTCGGACTAAGTCCACCTGCAGGGTTTAACATGACAATCTTTATGAGCTCCTCTTGGGAACATTATCAACCTAGATCACTAGGACACAGTTTCCTTCTATAATCAACAACACACACTATAAGTGATATCATTTCCCAACTTATCGGGCTTATTGATTTATCGAACTAAATCTCACCCATTGATAAATTAAAGAAATAAATATCAAATATATGTGCTTGTTATTATATTAGGATTAAGAGCACACACTTCCATAATAACTGAGGTCTTTGTTTCTTTATAAAGTCAGTATAAAAGAAATGACCTCTAATGGTCCTACTCAATACACTCTAAGTGTACTAGTGTAATTATATAGTTAAGATAAACTAATATCTAATTACACTACGACCTTCCAATGGTTTGTTCCTTTCCATCTTGGTCGTGAGCTACTGTTTATAATTTATAAGGTACTGATAACATGATCCTCTGTGTGTGACACCACATACCATGTTATCTACAATATAAATTAATTGAACATCTATATTTGGTATATACAAATGTAGACACTTGACCAATGTGATTCTTATAAATGTATATACAAAAGCTAGGCTTTTAGTATACACTCCAACAGTTTACGCCATCCCGGAGCTTACGTGAAGCCAGCAGGGAGCGCCATGCCCCCAGAGACCATCGTCTCAACACTCGGACAGGATCACATGCCTCCCCTTCAATTCTAGTCGAAGGAGGCTGTAAGTCCGACTGACTGGATAAATTAGTTTAGTGCTTTTTTGGCCGCTCCGTCGTGATGATGAAATGCTTAAGGTGGGCCCGGGCGATCCGCTCGGACGAACCTTCGTTGGCCACTCGGCGGGGAGTGCGCCGGTACTTGTTAATCTTATCGCTCCATGTTCGGGTCTGCTTGTGGTCAAAGCTGTCGTCATCGAAATCCCCTCGGAATCCGTGCAAATCCCCGTCATCAAAACCGAGCACGCCACCATGCCGATTGATGGCCTCCATTAAATGCCGCTTTGTAACCTGGCGCCATGTGGTGCCGCCGCCGTCATCGTACGGCGGGGGCGTAAGCTCCAATGGGACATGCGAGGTTTGAATTTCACGGCCGGATGCAAGCCTCGATCCCTGTGACCTTGATCGGACACCTCCGGCTGGCCGAGCTCAATTTCTATAAAACCCTGAGGCCGACTTCTGTTCCATTATTGCTACCTTCGTGCTTTGGCGACTTCTTTCATGCCCAGTGCTCCAGCGACTCGTTCCTTTGGCGTTCCGGCGAACTCTCGACACACCTCTCCTTTGTGTTTCACATTCTTGTAAGCTTCCTCGTTGCTCTACCTTGTCGTAGCATTCCTTTGTGCTTTGACTTTCCTTCCTGTGCGTTGTTTCTACCCTTGTCGGTCTTTTCCCATTGATCCTTCGGCGAAACCCCAAGCTTTTCATTTTCCCGCCATGGCCAGTTCCTCTGACCCTTCTCCTGGTCTTTGGTACCACAACATGGAGAGTCGATTCGACTTAGGTGATGCCGCCAACCTGATAAGTGCTTTCAATCTTTCCCCTGACCATGAGATAGTTTTAGCCGAGTCGTCCGATCGGCCTCACGACCCGTCGGCCGGTACTGTCACCTTTTTTCGAGATCAATTCGTAGCTGACCTTAGATTTCCCATTCACCCTTTCATAATAGAAGTCTGCAACTACTTCCACATTCCGCTCGCCCAACTCGTCCCAAACTCCTTTCGGCTGCTATGCAGCGTAGTTGTGCTTTTTCGAGTGCACAACATTCCCCTAAGGCCTCAAGTCTTCCATTATTTTTATTATCCAAAGCAATCCGAGATAGGTATCTTTTTGTTTTAGTCTCGGATCGGCCTTGTCTTTTTTGATAAAATGTCCTCTTCCAATAAGCATTGGAAGGATTACTTTTTCTATCTGCGTCTCCCCGAACGGCCTCCCTTTCGGACCAAGTGGCATACCACCCTGCCACCTGCGCCTGACCTAAAGAAATATAGGACTGAGCCGACCTACCTCAACGCAGCTAACTTGTTGGCCGGGCTGAAGTTGGATATCCATAAGCTGCTCCCCGAAGGAATGATGTATATGTTCGGCTTAAGTCTGACCCGAACAAGGCTTCCGGGCGGCCCTGGTAAGAAATAACTTTCTCTCTTTTTCTTTGGGTCTAACTGATTTCTTTTCTCTTTCATGCAGCTGTCAGCATGATAAAGTCGGTGGTGCTCGACATGATGAAACGCAAGGCTGCCGAGATAGAGGCAGCTGCAGTGCAGGAGGCGGAGAAACTCGACATCGCTTCGGTCGGCTCTCATGAAGGCGAGAGCGAAGAAGTGCAGACGGCGGGCGATGTGTCTGCTGCTCGGACGACTACTACCGATGAGGCAGGAGAGACCGCTCCGTCAGGTATTCAACAGGCCATTCAGGCCGAGGAAGCCGGGTCTTCTGGTGATGAACTTCCATTAGCTGGACTCAAGCGACACAGAACGGACACCCCCACCCGCTCGACCACCTCAGCCGTGCGTTTATCCGAGCAGACAAGCGTTCCCCCTTCGTTGGCTCCTACGACGGTGGAAGCGCTATCTTCCGACTAGACCCCCTCTCAAGGCGATTGGCCTTCTGGCCCCATCGTTGTCCAGCCCCTTAGCTCACTCCCTCCCACTCAGCGGAAAATCAGGCGATCTCTTATCCGCTCCGATCTGATCGGCCAGTCCTCTACCCCTTCAGCCTCTGCTCAATCTATCCTAGGCAGGCGCAGGATTATCAAGGCCATACTCCATCTACTGACGGAGGAAAATCTCCAGGCGACCGACCGGCAGGCGAGCCCCGAACACCAAATAACCATCCGGGGACCCCTAGCGAAGGTCTGGGAGGACGATAACCATGATTTTGCTATATTATTTTGATTCATAATGCATATTTTTGATGGTCCATTCATAGCTTAATCTCACATTTACATCATATTTCATAATTGCATTTGATTGACCGTTCGTTGAAGATCGGAAAGATTTGAGCCATTCGTTGAGAATCTGGTCCATCTGACCTAATGAGGAGCAAATCTCGCCCGTTAATGAAGATCCAGAGGTTTTGATCTAGATCTGAAGACATCACAACCGTTGATTAAGCTCGAGCAATTTGGACCATCCGATTTAATCTGAGGAGTGTTTAAACCCGAGAGAAGCTACAGTGAAGCTGAGCTCGGTTCACGATTTCTCTACAGTGCCTTCGTCTTCTTCGCTGCGACACCGACACTCCCATTCCTCAAATCAGATCCGAGAGCTTACCTTCTTCAACGATTGCAATCCTGAGCTGCCGACGTTCATCTTCCAGTGACCAGAGAGCATTGAAGGAGGTTTCCCGATTGCGATTTTGATTCTGTTCCACCGTCTCATACCCGGTTGAGGAGGTTTCCAGATCGGCGTTATTCACATCCATCAGATGCTTAAGGGAGGTCTCCTGGAAGCTACTGATTTCTTTCCCATCTCCATTTCACAGCAATACTTGGACGATGTGGCCATTCGATCCGGTTTGTAAATTCACATATTCACACTCTATTTCTTCAGTTGGTGAGGTTATCAGAGGGATGTGAGCTGAAGGGAGGTTTCCTGGAGCTATGATCGTTCCCTGGTAATAGTTGGAAGCTTCAGAGATTGTGTGTTGAATGCTTAAGGGGTTCCGAGAGCATTTCTGTTGTTACAGCAGATTGATAAGGAGTTTTGCTACGAATTTGGTTTGTGGAATGTTTAGGGTTTTAGATTTCTTGTTTTTGTCTCTGAATTGTTCTCAAACTAGCTCAGATCATCAGATCTGATTAATTTTCCTTATCATTTCTTCTTGTTTCCATTTATTGCAATTCCTTTCTTGAATTTCTTGCTGCAAAACCCAAATCCTGATGTTCTTACTTGCAATTCCAAATTTGTTGAACTTCTACAATCTGAATGTTGTTAAGCTAACCAATTAGTTTGCAATTTAGTTTTAGTTTGGAATTAGGAGTTTGCTTTACATTAGTTGTTTAATTTTGGTTATTTAGTTAGCTAACATTTTGCTATGCATTGAATCTTTTGTTGCTGTGCTGAAGTTGAATTCGTGAATGCTTATCTGCAGGTTGTTAGTTGTGTTCCTTTGTTGAAGGTTGCTGTGATTGAGCAATTAAGTTTAATGGTTGAATTAAGTAATTGAGAATTGGATGATACGTTGGTTTTTACAAGATATTTGAGATTTCGAGTTCAATCGTTGCTTGTTACCTTTGTTCTGTGAATTGGATTGTTATGGCTGACATTTAGTTAAGTTGTGAATGAATAACTTGAGTTTTTCATTGTTTACCTCTATTTCACATCGTTGAATGAAGTTGAGAATGGAAGAACTTAATAGAACTTAATAATGTAAGAATTTGATTGGAACCAATTCTAGGATTTACACACATTTATCTATCAGTTACCCTTGGAAAAATATGATTTGGGACTCCATACTACACGTGTTTCATTTAGTTTATGTGAGTTCCAATCTTTATTAATTTGAGGTGCCACGTGACATGCAAAATGGCCGACACCAACCCCCTCTCAAGGCGATTGGCCTTCTGACCCCATCGCTGTCCAACCCCTTAGCTCACTCCCTCCCACTAAGTGGAAAATCAGGCGATCTCTTATCCGCTCTGATCCGATCGACCAGTCATCTGCCCCTTCAACCTCTGCTCAATCTACCCCAGGCAGGCGCAAGATTATCAAGGCCATACTCCATCTACCGACAGAGGAAAATCTCCAGGCGACTTACCGACAGGCGAGCCCCGAACACCAAATAACCATCTGGGGACCCCTGGCGAAGGTTTGGGAGGACGCTCGGGCGCGCGTTTCTCTGATGCCCCCTGGGCTGGTCGGTGACAACCACATACAACAGGCCACCGAGGTAACTCATCATAACCTTCACCTTTTCATTTCCGTTCGACACTAATTTTCCCCTCTGATCTTGTTGCAGTATTAGGTGGAAAGTATTGCAGTGAGCAACCGCCTGATGCTCCTAGAAGAGGAGTTCAAGAAGTTCAAGGTTTCTGGTGGGGCTCCCCCTCAAGGCCCCTCTTATGCCGAGTTGAAGGCGGACCTTGACAAGACCAAGAGACTGCTGGAGGCCGAGCAGCACAAATCTTCTAGCCTGCAGACTATGGTGGATCGGCTCAAGACCGAGGTTAAGACGTATGACAAAAAGATCGAGCAGGCCAAGACCAGAAAGAACACGGCTATCTCCGATCTGGAGATAAAAAACACTGAGTCCCGGGCCCTTGCGCAGAGGGTCCAGGAGTTGGCGGACCTGCTGACCGTGGAACATACTACCCGCTTGGAAGAGGCAACTACCCTGCGAGAGAAGTTAAAGAACCTTCAGGACGCGCTGGAGGCCTTCCGAGCTGCGTTCAAAGAATATCAAGAGGCTGAGCTGACCCGCGCCGCCGTCCTGCGGCAAAACTATATCCGCTCGACAGAATTTATTGAGATAGCTAGCGCTCGGCTCGTTCATGCATTCGAGTTGGCCGTCACTGCCACGGTCAATTATCTAAAGACAGAGGGCCATCTCCCCGAAGATTTCACCATTCCTGTCTGTGACCACGCCGACCTTCTTACCACGATCCCGGATGAGGTCTTTAATTATATAGAGTGAAGTCGTTGATATGCACTCGTCGTTCGACCTATTTTAATATATGTATTTGCCGTTCGGCTTATTTTGATTAATGAACTCTTTCTGGGCCTTCCATTGCTTGTTCTCTAGCTGTGTATATCGAGCGGATTACCTGTTCCCTCGGTCGCTACTAAATTCATCAAGACCTCATTTTTTTATCTTTGAGCTGTTGCTCGGCAATCGAGTTTAGGATCTCGCCTCCTTTCCCGAGGACCCATGTCAGATTGAAATGGTACGAAGGTGGAGCTTTATAGTCATCGCTCGACTCTGGGGTTTAATGTCGCCGCTCGACAGTCTTCAGGCGGGGTATTTATGGTCGCCGCTTCGACCCTGAGGTTAAACGTTGCCGCTCGACGGTCTTCAGGCGGGGTATTTATAGCCGTCGGTTCGGCTCTGACATTTAACATTGCCGCTCGACTGTCTTCAAACAGGTATTTATAGCCGCTGGTTCAGCTCTGGCTTTTAACGTCGCCGCTCGATGGTCTTCAAGCCGGGTATTTATAGCCGCCGGTTCGACTCTGGCGTTTAACGTCGCCGCTCGACGGTCTTTAAGCCGAGTATTTATAGCTGCCGGTTCGGCTCTGGCGTTTAACGCCACCGTTCGACGGTCTTCCGAGTCGCCCAATCGTTCAGTAATGATCTTGCAATCCTTTTCTTTTCGATTTTAACCCTGCAGTCAAAAGATGAGGGGCAAAGAAGGGATACACGGTACTAAATACATCGGCGCACCTTTCACCCAGCTCGGTACGGCTGGAGATGGTTCGCACTCCATGGACGTTCCAGTCGTCGTCCGTCCTCTTCTAAATAGTAAGCTCCTGAGCGGAGCTTCTCCATGATCCTGAACGGTCTAGCCCACGGAGCCTCCAACTTACCGACGTCGCCGACCGGCTTCACCTTCTTCCATACTAGGTCGCCGACCTGAAAGGATTGGGGAATCACTCGCCGGTTGTAGCTTTGTCTCATTCTCTGGCGATAGACTGTCAGCCGAGCGGCCGCCTTGATGCGAGTCTCATCCACCAAGTCAAGCTCCAGTTGTCTCCGCTCCGTGTTGTTCGCGTCATACTGCTGCACCCGGTCAGATTCTATCCCGACTTCGACGGGAACTACTGCCTCACCCCCATATACCAAGTGGAAAGGCATGACACCCGTCCCCTCCTTCGACGTCGTTCGGATTGCCCACAATACACCTGGAAGCATGTCCACCCAGCTGCTCCCGATGTGATCGAGTCGAACTCGAAGAATCCACAGGATCTCTCAATTGGCTACTTCGACTTGCCCATTGCTTTGGGGGTAAGCCACTGAGGTGAAGGCCTGCTGGATGTCGTATCCTTCGCACCACTCTTTGAGTTGTTGACCGACAAACTGTCCTCCGTTGTCTGAGATGAGCCAGCGCGAGATGCCGAACCGACAAATAAGGTATTGCTAGATGAACCTCTTGACCATCTGTTCGGTGATCCTAGCCAGCGGCTCGGCCTTTACCCACTTGGAGAAGTAATTGACGGTTACGAGTAAAAACTTTCGTTGACCGGTTGCCATGGGGAAGGGCCCCACTATATCCAAGCCCCACTGGTCGAACGGGCAAGATACTGCGGACGTCTTCATTTCCACCGTCAGGCGGTGTGAGAGATTGTGGTACTTTTGGCAGGACAGGCAAGTGGATATGGTCCGAGCGGCGTCCTCCTGAAGGGTCGGCCAAAAGTATCCAGCCAGCAAAATCTTCCTTGTTAGCGAACGACCACCCGGGTGTCCACCACAGGAGCCTTGGTGTACCTCCTGCAGTATGTAGTCGATGTCTTCCGGCCCGACGCACTTGAGAAGCGGTCGGGAGAAAGCTTTCTTGTACAGCTGATCTCCGATTAATGTGAATCTACCCGCTCACCTTCTTTGTAGTTGAACCTCTTCTCGATCGGAAGGCGTAGCTCCTGCTCACAGAAATTCTATCAGCGTCGTTCTCCAGTCGCTGGGAAAGGTGAGTCTCTCCATTCGGTCGATATGGGCCACGAGGGATACTTGGTCGATCAGCTGCTGAATGACGACCGACGATATGGAGTTGGCTAGTTTCGCTAGTTCGTCCATCGCTTGATTCTCCGCTCGAGGAACCTTCTTTATGACCACCTCTTGGAAATTGGCTTTCAACTTTTTGAAAGCCTCGGTGTAGAGCCTGAGCCGAGCGCTATTGATCTCGAACGTTCTGGAGAGCTGTTGGGCGGCTAACTGTGAGTCCGAATGAATCAGAACTCTGATGGCGCCCGCGTGCCGAGCGGCTTGCAGCCCGGCTATGAGACCCTCATACTCGACCTCATTGTTGGTTGCTCGGTAGTCCAGCCGAACAGACAGTTGCATCCGCTCTTCTTTGGGGGAGATTAATAGTATTCCCACCCCACTCCCTTGCCGGGTGGAAGACCCATCCATGTACACCTTCCAGGTGACTTCAGTCTTGGGGTCTTGCACTTCGGTGATGAAGTCTGCCAGAGACTGTGCCTTTATGGCTTCTCGGGACTGATATTGAATATCAAACTCACTGAGCTCCATGGTACACTTGATCAGCCGCCCTGACGCTTCTGGATTGAGGAGGACCCTACTCAACGGGTTGTTGGTCATTACTATGATGGTATGCGCGAGAAAATACGGACGGAGCCTCCGAGCGGAGAGGACCAATGCAAAGGCGAGTTTCTCGAGACCGGTGTAGCGGGATTCAGCGTCTTTTAATATATGGCTCAAGAAGTATACAGGTTGTTCCTCGCTGTCCGGCCTTACCAGGGCCGAGCCAACCGCGTGATCGATTAAGGACAGGTAGATTTTGAGGGGTTCACCAGCTATTGGCTTGGCTAGAAGGAGTTAAGATAGACTTTGAGCTCCTCGAACGCCCAATCGCACTCTTCGTTCCACTAAACCTTCGTGGCTCGGCGCAAGATTTTGAAAAACGGTAGGCTTCGGTCAGCAGACTTGGAAATGAACCTTGATAAAGTTGTTATCTGACAGGTAAGACACTGCGCTTCCCTTAGATTTCTTGGTGGTAGCATACCTTATAGCGCTTTCACCTTGTTTGGATTAGCCTCGCCCCGCTCGGTCACAATGTATCCCATGAAACGTCCGCTCTTGGCGCCAAACAGACATTTCTGGGGGTTGAGCTTGATTTCGTACATCCGTAGCGTATGGCAAGTCTCCTTTATATCTGCACAGAGATCGGCAACCCGGAGTGATTTAATCAATATATCGTCTACATATACCTCAATATTGCGCCCGATCTGCCGCCTGAATACTTTGTTCATAAGACGTTGTTAAGTAGCCCTAGTATTCTTCAAGCCGAACTACATCACGTTGTAGCAGTAGGTGTCGTCCGTCGTGATGAAGCTAGCCTTCTCCTTATCCTCGCGGGCAAGCGACACCTGGTGGTATCCCTGGTATGCATCCAACATACATATTAGCTCACACCCGGCAGTTGAATCTACCATCTGATCGATTCTAGGCAGAGGATAAAAGTCTTTTGGACATGCTTTGTTCATATCCCAAAAGTCGATGCAGCCTCTCCATTTGTTGTTTGGTTTGGAAACGAGCACTACGTTTGTGAGCCAACTCAGGAATTACACCTTGCGAATGTGGTCGGCCTCCAGGAACTTCTCAACCTCCGCTCTGTTAGGACCTTCGGATGGCTAGAGAGGGGGGGTGTGAATAGCCTCCTCTAAAACTCAATTAATCTCCTCACAAAAGTTTGTTAGCACAACGGAAATAAGCAAAAGGAAAACTGATGCAAGGAAAAGAAACAACCCACCACAAACACAACAAGGATGTACGAGGTTCAGGGATAACTTGCCCTTACTCCTCGGCGTGTCCGTAAGGTGGATGATCCCTTGATCTTTCGGTAGATCACACCCCGGACAGATTCCGGCTAAGTATTTCTCCTTCTCAGTAGAGTAACCTCTCCACAAAGTCTCAAAAAAGATTTGAAATGAAGCACAAGACTTACAGAGTTTAGTGGCTAAAAGGAATGAACAATAAACTTACAGCCACGATGAAGTTAAAGCGCATAGACAGAAGAAGTTCCTCAGCCAAGAGCTCAAAAACATAACACTCTTGCTTGATCGACAGAGAGTTTTTGAAAATTTCTCTTTCAAACCTCTCTTCTTCCTTCTTCTTATTCCTCTGCTTTCTCACTGTCTTCAGCCAGAGCCGAATCACTGTCACCTGTATCGAATCACTGCGACCAACTCAGGTGTCGCCAATCACTCTTCCTCCTCATCTGGTTCTCTGAACTCACACCAATACCATTGTTGTTTAGCTTTTGTCTTGTAGTGGCTGTTGCCAACTGATCGCAGCCAGTGAACGTTGACGCTCCAATTGCACCATTTGCAGCGAAACACAGTAGAAAGAGCACTTGGTCTTATTCTTCTAATGGAGCTTAATTTGAATTTAAGTATTGGCACGACACCTACAACCTGTAACTCAAAAAGCTTACAGTAGATGGTTAGATCAAATGAATCAGAAATCGCAGAGAAACAGCAGAAGACAAACGACATCGTTGTGGATCGGTCAGCCGATCCATAGCTCTGGACTGATGGGACACATCACGATCGATGCGGAGGATCGATCGTGGACGATCGGCCTATAAATGGATTGGTCCACGACCGATCCCCAGGTCGAATCACATCGCGCTTGCGATCGATCATGGACCGATCGGATAACCTGAAGACTCGTGGTTCTTGATCGATCACGGGCGATCGGATAACTAATATCCTTGGATCGGTCGACGATCCGAACGACAATATCCTGGATCGGTCATGACCGATCCAGTCGCGTTTAGAGCTTCGGTCCTAAACCCTAACGTCTCCCTGGTCCAACGAGCTACCGAGCCCTCTCCGACTTCCAAGTGCGGGTCGAGAGCGAGCTACGAGCCTCTCTAACCTAGTCCGGAGAGAGGTGCCGAGCCCTCTCCGACTTCGTCCCGAGCGAGCCCTCTCGACCTGATGCGGAGAGCAGTGCTGAGCCCTCTCCGTCCGGTCCGAGCGAGCTCGAGCCCTCTCGAGCGAGCTACTGAGCCCTCTCCGACTTCGCGTGCCAAGTATCCGTACTTGGACTTTTCCTCTCCACATGATCAACCTTGATCATTAATCAATCTGAGTTTAATTAATATTTGATACAAACTTAAATCAGTGTCAACATCAAAACAACAGCCAGGTCAGACTGTATTAACAATCTCCCCCTTTTTGTTGTTTGACAACAGGATTTAAGTTTAGATCAGAAATGTTCATATTTCCCTAATTTTATCGATCAGGAAGTTTTTGATATCTCCTGATTGGACAGCCGTCCGATCATTTCAACACCTGGACCCTAGCCGATCTCTCTTAAATTTTTCCGATCCTTTCTCTTCTCCTTTCACGCTGAAGCCCTAGCTGACACTTTCCTACACCTCAACTCTTCTCTTCTCTTTGCACGCCGAAGCCCTAGCCAAAGCCCTAGCCAAAAGATACTTCAATGGCACCAAGGTAACTCCATACTTCCCTAGAACTACTCACCTTGGCATTTCAGTTTCATTTCTCACCGTATCTGTGCATTTTGTTTTGGCTTTCGGTTGTTGGTGGCTCCGGTGCTCACTTATTTGTCCCATTCTATCACATTGTTAAACCTTAGGAAGAAACAAGTGGGTGAAGGAACCTCTAAGTCACCTGAGAAATCTAAGACTAAGGCTCCCTCCCGACCTCAACTATCTGTCTCTGGGAGATTTCCAAACCACCATTTTGAACAAGCCTTTAAACAAAGAACCTTTAAACTGCTTCCTTGTAGGTCTGTGGATCAAAAATTCATGGACGAATTTTGTCCATCTGTGTCAGAAATCATTGCCTATTACAAACTTGATTCACTTGTCTATTTAGAACGAGATATCAATTATGACTTAGTATCTGAGTTTTATAACAATCTTCATCAAACTAATGATGTAAGTTATAAAACAAAAGTTGCTAAGCAGACTCTTGATTTCAGTTTCTCAGCCTTCTTTGATTATCTAGCTTGCCGTAGGTGTTCAGGAAATATCTTTTCCATATATCCTGACTTGCCAGACCCCTTACCCTCTCCTTTTGATGTCTCATCTGACTCCATTTATGAGTATTTCTTCGGACATCCTAGACCGGGTGGGCTAGATGAATTAGATGTTGATTTTCCTACTTTTGCAGCCTTGAGATTATCTGCCCCAGATTACATTCTCTTTAAGATTGCCACAAACTGCCTTTTGCCAATCACATCTAAACCCTTGTCTGAGATCCGACCATATCATTGCCTGATGCTTTATGGATTGTGTCGGCGTCTCGACTTTGACATCATGTCTAGCATCTATTCTTCGATCATCTCCTATAGTGAGCCAAACAGCTTCACTGTTTATATGCCTTATGGGCATATAATTACAGATTGGCTCGAGACCCTTCAGATTGATGTCTCCAAGGGTAGAATAGTCAAGATGGTCAGGCAGGACTGCAGACTTGGGAAACAGGTATTTTTCAAGTTTGGCATCATAGGACAGAATGGGGAGGTTCGGTGGAAGGATGGGAGAGCACTAGGTGAGTTACCACGGGCACCTCCACGACAGGTTGCGGCTGCTCCTCCTGCTGCTGCTGCTGACGATGGAGAGGCAGATCCTGATCTGCGCTGGCAGATCGCCGAGCTGGAGAGCCGCTTTGATCAGCACGATGAGCTACTGGTTGCTGAGCTCCACGGGCTGCGTGTTCGGATTTACCAACGCTACGATGATTTACGCAGTCAGCAGTTGGTGACACATCAGGCGATTATGGGATGGATGGCCAGATACCCACCTCCGCAGTATTTCCCGGGCTATCCATCCTCAAGCAGCGGCATACCACCTCAGGGACCCACTCCTCCAGCTGATGATGCTGATGCTCCTCATGATGAGGAGGTTGATTGATACACATTGTTCTATGCTGCCATTTTGATTACCTATGTTTTGGATGTTGTTTGTTGGATACTTATGTCTGACCTGGATACTTGCTGATTTCATATATTTATGCTGCTCATTTTCTTGTTTTTCTTTATGTTTCACTTCCTATTGGCTATTAATATGCTGTTCATATGTCATGTCTTGTATGTCTCTTATTTTTTTATCACTGTCTTATAATACACTTAGAGGGCATTCTAGGTGGATTAAGAAAAAGACAGTATGAGTTAAGGGGGAGTCCTTTAACGTTTTCTTACCTAATTCGCACCTTTTCGATGTTTGACAAAGGGGGAGAAGATAACTAAGTTTAGAGATAAATGAAAGTTTGGCTTTAGGGGGAGGATCTTGATTCCCCTATCCTTACATGGTGTTGTATCTGTCTTAAGGGGAGGATCTTGATTCCCCTAAAATTAGGGAAATATGAACATTTCTGATCTAAACTTAAATCAGTGTCAACATCAAAACAACAGCCAGGTCAGACTGTATTAACACGCTCGGATTATTTGATTATGTTCAACACTGAAGTCTCTCTTCCGTTGCTTTACTGGTCGGGCGTCCGGTCGGACGTGGAGCTTGTACTGAGCCACGCTTGGGGAAATGTCGGGCAGTCCGTGCGTCGACCATGCGAAGACATCGTGGTTTTGTTAAAGGCATTCGATGAGCTCTTTCCTCTGTTCCCCATCCAGGTCAGATGCTATGAAGGTGGTGGCCTCCAGCCGGCCAGGATGAATTTGCACCTCCTCCTTTTCCTCATAAACTAAAGTAGGAGATTTCTCGGTTATAGCATTTAGCTCGATCCGGGGTGCCTTCCATGCGAATCTGGCTTCAGAGCGAACCATTTCCACGTAGCAGCGCCGAGCTGCTAGCTGGTCTCCTCGGACCTCTCCTACTTGGTCCTCGACGGGGAATTTTACTTTCTGACAAACAGTCGAGACGACCGCCCGAAACTCGTTGAGGGTTGGGCACCCTAGGATCACGTTGTAGCGGAGGGGGCGTCTACCACAATAAAGTTAGTGGCCCGCGTCCTCCGGAGCGGCTCTTCTCCCAGCGATATGGCTAGTCTGGTTTGTCCGACCGGAAGAACCTCATTTCCTGTGAACCCGTACAGTGGGGTTGTCATTGACAACAACTCGGCTCTGTCAATCTGGAGTTGGTCGAATGCCTTCTTGAAGATGATGTTGACCGAGCTGCCTGTGCCAATAAATATGCGGTGAATAGTGTAATTGGCTATTACCGCTTTGATAATGAGAGCATCGTCATGCGGTATTTCGACTCCCTCGAGGTCCCTCAGACCAAAGCTAATCTTGGGCCCGTTCGCCTTCTCTTCGCTGCAACCTACGGCGTGGATCCTTAGCTGCTGGGCGTGCAACTTCCGGGCCCGGTTAGAATCTCCGCCGGTGGGCCCGCTGCAACTTTCTATGATATTGATCTCCCCCCGATCGGCATTGCTTCTGTTTTCTTCCTCCCGTGCGGATGGTCTAGTTCGCTCATGAGAGGTCCGGGGCTGATCATCGTGATGTGGCCGCTCGGATGATCGCCTAACTTCTTGTCGCCCGGCGTCTTGGTGTCGATGCCGCTGGTTCGGCGAGGGCGATCAGCGGCGATAGTTTCTTGGCATTGGTGAGACAACTGGGGAGAACCTTCGACAATCGCAGGTGTTGTGACTCGCCGACTAGCGTAGGGAACAAAACATGCGTGTCCATACCTTTCCCCTTGCCTTCAGCCGTTCGGATGCCACATGCTGAACAACGCGTGGTCTAACTTCTTGATATGGCCTCATCCCCTCGGCTCGAGGCCCTCTAGGTGGTTCGCTGACCGGTTTCCTCCGCTCGGTTGACGCTGGTGGTTCAGTAGGCATCTCCTTCCTTCTTGCCGCCTGGGTCTCTTCCACGTTAATATACTCGCTTGCCTTTTTTAGTATATGTTCGTAATCACGGGGCGGCTTCCGGATGAGCGAACGGAAGAAATCTCCATCGGTCAGTCCTTGAGTAAAGGCGTGCATCATGGTCTTGGATGAAACTGTCGGGATATCCATGGCCGCCTGGTTGAATCGTTGGATGTAGGCTCGGAGAGTCTCTTTGGGCCCCTGCTTCATGGAGAATAACCTGACGCTCGTCTTCTGATAGCGCCTACTACTTGCGAAGTGGTAGAGGAACGCCGTTCGGAAGTCCTTACAACTTCGAATCGATCCGTCCGACAACCTTCAAAACCATCGTTGCGCCGAGCCGGACAGGGTAGTGAGGAAGACCCGACACTTAACTCCGTCAGTGTATTGATGTAGAGTAGCGGCGTTATCGAACTTACCGAGATGGTCGTCTGGGTCGGTCACACTACTGTATTCTCCAATCGTCAAAGGGGCATAGTGCCTCGTCAGTGAATCCTACAGAATCGCTTCTAAGAACTGGCGATTGATCCGCTCGGGAGAAGAATCGGTCCGAGGTGCCTTGCCTTTCTTGACATCCCGAGCGGGAGCTTCATCGGGTGATCCTTGGTTGGCCTGGGCGAGCTTAGAGGGAGTCTGGAATAGAGCCCGATGGAATGAAATTAGGGCGGGCGACGCCTCTCCTGGCGTGCCGGTCTGGCCCTTATTCTGCGCCCAGGTAGAAAACTGCTCTGGTCGATCTTCCAACGCCACTCGACCACCAGATGCCGAGGTGGCCTGCTGTGCAAGCCGCTCGGCTTGCGCCTTCTGCTGCTGCTCCACTATTTTTACCGCTCGCGCCTGGATGAACGCGTCGAGTTCTTTTGGAGAGAGCGTCACAGTGTGTGAACATCCAGCTTCCTCCATCTTCTCTGCTCGGATTCAGGTGTGTTCTCACAGACGACGCCAAAAGGATTAGAGATCTTGTTATAACCATCTTGTCCTTTAATTTGAGTAACCATTGAATGCCAGAAGCTCAAGAGGTGTGCAGATCGGCAGTTCGAATCAGCTCAAAAGTTGGACCGTCTTGAAAGATGAGATACTACCACATAATCTCTGTATTGATCAAGTCCTGAAGAATTTCACTGGACTCCTTGTTAACTGGGTAAGGGTCCGTCATGTGGATCCTTACTTACCATCCGTATCAAAGGTAATATGGAGAAATTAAAAAAAAAACCCCTTAGTCAAGGAGGAAGGTCCTCTAAAGAAGGAAAAGAAACGAGGTTTGCCATTAGTCCAGGATGTTTTCTACATATCAATTGAAGAAAAGGAACAGGGGTGAATGAAACAAAAGTAGTCTTGGGGGGTGTTTTATAATATCATGCATATCTTTTAGGGTGCGTTTGGTTCAAGTCATCATCTATAACCTTAGTTATGTGATTACCAGGTAATCACATAACAAAGGTTATAGGGAATACAACATAACTTATTAAGTGTTTGGTTCAATTAAGATTATACAATTATTTAATTTTACATTTACTAATTTACCCTTTAACTTTTTGAATTAATTTAATTCAATTAAAACCTTCCTCCTCCTCTTATCTGTCTGCTTTTCCAAACGAGAGCGGAAGGAAGGAAAAACAAGAAAGGAAAGCAGTCAAAAAAGGGAGAGAGACGCTCGTTGTTGTGTTCGTCTTCCTCCATCAGCCCCTGCTGTTGCTCCAGTGGGCACAATAAACTTCTTCACGCTTCTGCTGCTGTTTCCCTTACTTGTTTCCGCCACCCCGCCTCCATCTCCGCCGCCGCCCGGCGCGCTCGACGGCTGGGATGAGGCGTCTCTCTCCGCACCTTGCGACTGGCGCGGCGTCGCGTGTGAGCCGAACGCCGCCCGCGTCGTCAAGCTCCGACTCCCTCGCCTTCGCCTCTCCGGCCTCATCTCTCCTCGGCTTGCTGACCTCCGGCTTCTACAGCGTCTGAGCCTCCGGCTTCTGCAGCGTCTGAACCTCCTCATTGGCTCTGTGCCCGCTGCCTTTCTTCCAGGTATCCGCTACCTGGACCTCTCCTCTAATGCATTGGCCGGCCTTGTCCCAGCCAACCTCTCTTCCGCCGCCACGCAGCTCCAGTTTCTCGACCTCTCCTACAACCGCCTCCGCAGCATCATCCCCGGAGACCTCGGCCGTCTCCCTGCGCTTTCTTTCCTCTACCGTGGAAACAAAGCTTTCCTCTTTGGGCAATTTTGGAAAAAAATGTTGATAACCCCGGAATAGTAGAAAACCTAAGGTTTTCAAGGTTTTTTGATTCCTGGTTCTATTCCCTAATTGCTGATGTGGCGGTAATGTTGCATTACACGGAATCGCCAATTACTTAAACCAAACACGATTATCGTTGATAACCAACTAAGATTATCAGCGATAACCCCGAACTAAACACGCTCTTAGGGGGTTGTTGAATTTGTCATTAAAAGTGTGAAATAAAAGGTTAGGGGAAAACTAATGAAGGAATTGTCAGATTTAAATCTCAAATTAATGAAAAAGGAGATATTATTGTGGATCTACATGATACTGGCATGGGATTTGGTTGGCTCATCAGAATATCAAGTATAGTAAGAAAAGTGTGAAAATGAGAGCATCGCCATTGACAAGTTCCGCAAGTTATGTGGATCAAAAGATTTATTGGTAAAAAAGGGAATAGTATCGGAAATTGATATATTATGTAGTACGATGATAGTTTCGGATATTAATAGCATACTTTCCACCTCGGAATAAACTATAACAACTAAAGAGTTAAGTATAGGACTTTTCATCACTGGACAAACTATAATAACCAATGTGTTAAATATAATACTTTTCACTTTTGTATAAATTATAATAATTAATGTGCTAAGTATAAGACTTCCCATCTCCGGACAAATTATAATGGCCATTACGTCATCTATTTTATTACTTCCTCTAGGCTAGCTATAACATCCCACGAGTTATTTAACTTATCATATCTTCTAGAAGAAATTATTTTTCTAAGTTTATTGAATATTATTAAGTCGCATCTCCCAATGAAATATGTAACCATTAATTCATGAACATCTCTCAGTAATATTCCTAGAGGGGTATTTTGTGCTAGTCGCTATTTCAAAGACTAGTAATTATTCATGATTTATCTCTTCCATATTGTTCCTAAAATAAATTGATGGAAGTATTGAGGATGAACATATTCATTTTTTACCACCTAGAGGGGCATTTTGCATTCTCTTCTCATCCACATGAAATGGTATCACAACTTAGATTGACTCCTTACTATTATCTTTGAAAAGAATGAGATATTTTCAGTTTATTAATAATATGTTGGGGCACAGGTTTTCTTCGTCCCTTTCTAGGAAAAAGTAAGGATTATTACTAATACTACTTGAAGTTTCTTTTTTTAATAGAAAACTCAGGAAATAATCTAATTATTTATCGAACAAGATTTTATGCTCGACTGACTCACCGAATTGTGAAATGGGAAGTTCTTTTTACCCTTTTAAATCTTTTTAACTTATTGATCATATTTAATTAGACTTCATTCGATTATATACCTCAATTTGATTTAAATAAGCGACATCTAATCATATTCGGACTATTCTCTGAGCATCGAAGTTGAGTAGCTAGTACAATCATAGCAAGAGAGGTAACACATATATAGATAGGAAAATGGGAAGATTTCATATTTAATTAGATTTCATTCAATTATACTACTCAGTCCGACATGAAGGAGGGGCATCTGGTAATATCTAGATTATTCCTCGAGCATCAGAGTCGAATAGCTGGTATAATCAAAGCAAGAGAGGTAGCACATAGGTAGAAAAAGGGGAGGATTTCATACTTAATCGGACTTTATTCGATTATACTCCTGAGTCTAACTTGAAAGAAAGTCATCTGATGGTATCTAGGTTATTCCCCGAGCACCCAAACTCGGTGCTCAGTTTATGGGTTCCCCAAGCACTTAGCTTTGGTGCCCAGTTCACAGGATTCCCAAACACTTCGCGTAGGTACTTAATTTCAAGTCCCACTAAGCACCAGAATCAACTTCCACTGAGCACAAGAACTTATTGGTGCAATCGACCTAAGTTTTGATCGGTACGATCATAATTTTGATGTGTGTGTCAAAGAGTTTAAGTTAGGTTCACCCTTGTATTTGATATGTGTATTTGAGTTGTGCAGGTTTGCAGGATACACATGCAACTCAGGTTGATGACTTCGGGTCCGGTGAAGGATGAAGCATCCGAGGGACCGTGGACAAGGCAGCGAGGACAAGGGCCGAGGGAAGCGACTTCGAGGGATACGCGAAGGATGGCATTGGGGACGAGCCACGGGCTTGAATGCATCCGAGGGACGAGAGCCAAAGGAAGTAGGCTTGAAGGCAAGAGGTTAAAGCTGCAGGAAGCGTCAAATGAGTCGTAAGGGTGAGGATACAAGTGCATGAGAAATTATACTCGGAGTAAAATCCTAGTTTTAGGGGGTACTGTAGCAGTACTGTAGCAGTACTATAGCAATACTGTACTGGTTCAGTCGACCGCGCAGTCGACTGGGTGCAAACAGAATGGTTCTGTTCGTTCGGCCAGTGTGGATCAGTCGACTGCATATTTTAGCAATCGACTACATCAGTCGACTGCATGTTTTAGCAGTCGACTAGTAAATGACCGTTGGCATACTGTTGGTGCTGCGAAGTAGCCGTTGGCTACCTCCAACGGTAACACCAGTCGACTGATAGTTTTGCCAGTCGACTGGTACCGAGATGAGTTGATATGATGATTAACTCTCTCCTCTTATTTATAGGAAGCTTTGGGGCTTGAAGGAGGTTACTCATGCTTGTTGAATAACTCCTAGTCCTTGTCCAAAGCTTCCAAGCCATATTCTCTTCCTCCTAATCTAAGTCTTCATCTTGTAAGAGGAAGAGAGCATTGTGAGAGGTTGTACTCCACCGAGAAAAAGTAAGATCTAGCCGGAGATTTTCAAGGATTGATCCACCTACGGATCAAGGGTTCGTTCACCTCAAGGACACGCCGTGGAGTAGGAGCAAGCAATCTTCGAACCACACAAAGGATTTGTGATAAAGTTTGCTCTTACTTATTTATTTTCATTGCTTTAGTTTTCGTATTCCGATTGCGTAGCTAACCTTGTAGAGAAGAATCGAAATTGGGGGTGACCTAGCTATCCAGCCCCCCTTCTAGCCGGCCACCGATCCCTTACAAGTGGTATCAGAGTAAGGACGCTCTTCAATGGACAAATCACCGAGAAGAGCACTTCATCAAAATGGCCGGCTCAAACATTTATCCACCCAAATTCGAAGGGGACTTCTCTTGGTGGAAGAAGAGAATTGAGGTATTTTTTGAAATCAATTTTGACATAATGTTAATCATGGAAAATGGTTTTGAAGTGCCCAGGGATCAAGACAATAAGATACTTGAGAAAATAAGGTGGAGCAAGAAGCAAAGGGAAGACCATTTAGCGAATTCTAAAGTCATACATCATCTACACAATGTTCTTCCCCAACAAGAAATAACAAGGGTTGGAACCTACTCAAGCGCCAAGGAGTTATGGGAAAAGCTAGTGGAGCTTCATGAAGGGACATCGGAAGTGAAATTGGCAAGAAGAGACCTCCTTCGAAATCAACTCAACAATATCAAGCTTGAGAAAGGAGAAAAAGTATCAATTTTACATTCTAGAATTAAGGAAATTATTAATGGACTAACAAGTGTAGGTGAGACACTTTCAAATCGAGACATGATGATGAAAGCCCTAAATGCTTTCCCAAAAACCACAACTTGGAGCTCCATTGTAGATTCATACTACATATCAAAGGACCTAGAGAAATCCTCTCTAGATGAACTCTTCTCAACAATGGAGCTTTACGAAACAAGAGTTGAAGGGTTAGATGGAGAAGCTCATAGATCAAGAGGAGTAGCCCTTGTGGCAAATAAAGGAAAGGGAAAGAAGAAGTAATCTTCATCTCCACCATCCTCCGACTCCGAAGAATCAAGTGTCTCAATGGATAGCGATCAAGAGGCGTATATGGTAAGGAAATGAGAAGGGCATTTAAAAAGTTTTCAACTAACAAATCTCATGCTAGGAAAAGCTCAAGAAGCAAAAGTTGAACAAGAAGGGTTATTTGCTATAATTGTCAAGGAGAAAGACACATAAGAGATGATTGTTCTCTCTTGAAGAAGAAGGAAGGGAAGAAGAAGGAGGAGGAGAAGACAAAAGAAAAAGCAAAGAAGGCTCAAAACCTAAAAGCAACATGGGATGATCCATCATCATCATCGAAGGAAGAAGAGCACCATGTAGTCAATTTTGCTCTAATGGGAATTGATGATGTAGCCTCCACCTCATCCGAAAATGAAGAGGGAAAGAGATCAAGTGAAGACAAAGAAGGGAGCTCAAGTGAAGGGGGAGGTCAAACATCGGATTCGGGTGTCTCGGTAAGTGAGGTACATAATCTTCCTCCTCATGTCTTAATTAAAATTATTTCAAGCACAAATGATAATTTGTTTAAGGCAAAAAGAAAGAACAAATCCTTGAAAAATGATATTTGTATGCTTAATAAAAAATTAGAATCCATGACTATTAAGGATAATGATATGCATGCTTCTTCTACAAATTCAAATGATTCATGTTTAGAAGAAGAAAATAAGGCTTTAAGGGAAAAGGTAGAATACATTACCAATGCTATTAGAAAATTTAAAATTGGTTCTAAAATCCTAAACATGATTATTGGGAACCAAAGGGCAAGTTTTAAGAAAAATGGGTTAGGATACAAGGAACTCAACAATGAAAAGATCTACCATTGTCTACTTGCTAGGAGCCAATCAAAAACCAAGACTATAGATAGAAAATGGATCCCCAAGGAATATTTGGTTAACCCAATTAGAAAGAATTTTTATTGGGTGCTAAAATCAATCCTCAAGGGTTAGAGGATTTTAGGTTAGTCAACCATTAAAATCTTTCTTCAAATCCTTGAAAAATGGTTGACTTGAGACCTTAAGGGGGAGCACTTAGCCTTGATAGAAATTCATGATCAAGGGAGCTAAGTAGAAGTTATCTTTATCTCACAATGATTTGCATTATTTTCTATCCTTAAATGTGAGATAATGGGATGATACTAATAATTCACTTATGCTTATGGCATTTTGATGAGTTATGTGATGTATCAATTTTTAGTGATCATAGGCCAACTATGGGGAAACCAAATGTTTAATTAATGGACATCTTGCCCATAGATCATAGTTGGACATTTCAAATGTTTTGAAAATAATTCTATGTTTTATTTACAGTGGATAGTTATTTTGAAACATACGAATTCAAAACTAGAGTTTACTATAATACAAACTTGAGTGTTTTTTCAAGGTGTTTGAGTTTTTATCAAAACTTCAAAAATATGATGAATTTTCATGGAAACATATTTTTTCTTGTTAAAGAACATTATAAGAAATATGTGTTCAAAATTTCATGATTTTTCAAATTTTCTAGAATTTTTTATGCATTTCTGAAGTTGACTTTGGAAAACTGAAAGTCAGCCTAGTAATGTGCCAGTCGACTGGTACCTATTTTCCAACACTATCAAGAGCTGATTTTGGGTATTTTTAAGTCCACATTGATACCATAGTATTTATACATGTTTGGTACAATTTTTGATGGTGTCAACGGGGGAGAAATGCGAAGGTGTAAGTTAGAAACCTAACTATGTGCAAAACTTGAAAATTATGGTTGAGAGCATATGTTAAGGGGGAGCTTGGATATTATGCTTCATGTTTACATACTGCTTCTAATTTTCATGTTGATATTTATGCCTAACTTAAACATATTACTACACATAAAAAAGGGGGAGATTGTTGGTGAAATCGACCTAGGTTTTGATCAGTACGATCATAGTTTTGATGTGTGTATCAAAGAGTTTAAGTTAGGTTCACCCTTGTATTTGATATGTGTATTTGAGTTGTGCAGGTTTGCAGGATACACATGCGACTCGGGTTGATGGCTTCGGGTCCGGTGAAGATAAAGCATCCGAGGGACCGTGGACAAGGCAGCGAGAACAAGGGCCGAGGGAAGCGACTTCGAGGCATACGCGAAGGATGACATTGGGGATGAGCCGCGGGCTTGAATGCATTCGAGGGACGAGATCCAAAGGAAGTAGGCTTGAAGGCAAGAGGTTAAAGCTGCAAAGGAAGCGTCAAATGAGTCGTAAGGGTGAGGGTACGAGTGTATGAGAAATTGTACTCGGAGTAAAATCCTAGTTTTAGGGTTTACTATATCAGCACTGTAGCGGTACTATAGCGTACTGCAGCAGTACTGTAGTAGTACTGTAGCAGTCGACTGCATGTTTTAGCAATCGACTGGTGCAGTCGACCGCGCAGTCGACTGGGTGCGAACAGAATCGTTTTGTTCGTTCGGTCAGTCTGGATCAGTCGACTGTATGTTTTAGAAGTCGACTGCACCAGTCGACAGTATGTTTTAGCAGTCGACTGGTAAATGACCGTTGGCATATTGTTGGTGCTGCGAAGTAGCCGTTGGCTACCTACAACGGTAACACCAGTCGACTGATAGTTTTCCAGTCGACTGGTGCCGAGATGAGTTGATATGATGATCAACTCTCTCCTCTTATTTATAGGAAGCTTTGGGGCTTGAAGGAGGTTACTTATGCTTGTTGATTAACTCCTAGTCCTTGTCCAAAGCTTCGAAGGCTTATTCTCTTCCTCCTAATCTAAGTCTTCATCTTGTAAGAGGAAGAGAGAGCTTTGTGAGAGGTTGTACTCCACCGAGAAGGAGTAAGAGCTAGCCGGAGATTGCCGGGAATTGATCCACCAAAGGATCAAGGGTTCGTCCACCTCAAAGACACGCCGTGGAGTAGGAGCAAGCAATCTCCGATCCACGTAAAGGATTTGTGTTAGCGTTTGCTCTTACTTATTTATTTTCATTTCTTTAGTTTTCGTATTCCGCTTGCGTAACTAACTTTGTAGAGAAGAATTGAAATTGGGGGTGGCCTAGCTATCCAACCCCCCTTCTAGACGGCCACCGATCCCTTACAAGTGGTATCAGAGCACGGACCCTCTTCAACGGACTAATCGCCGAGAAGAGTACTTCATCAAAATGGCCGGCTCAAACATTTATCCACCCAAATTCGAAGGGGACTTCTCTTGGTGGAAGAAGAGAATGGAGGTATTTTTCGGAACCGATTTTGACATAATGCTAATCATGGAAAATGGTTTTGAAGTTCCTAAGGATCAAGACAATAAGATACTTGAGAAAATAAGGTGGAGCAAGAAGCAAAGGGAAGAACATTTAGCGAATTCTAAAGCCATACATCATCTACACAATGTTCTTCCCCAACAAGAAATAACAAGGGTTGGAACCTACTCAAGCCCCAAGGAGTTATGGGAAAAGCTAGTGGAGCTTCATGAAGGGACATCGGAAGTGAAATTGGCAAGAAGAGACCTCCTTCGAACTCAACTCAACAATATCAAGCTCGAGAAAGGAGAAAAGGTATCAATTTTACATTCTAGAATTAAGGAAATTATTAATGGACTAACAAGTGTAGGTGAGACACTTTCAAATTGAGACATGATGATGAAAGCCCTAAATGCGTTCCCAAAAACCACAACTTGGAGCTCCATTGTATATTCATACTACATATCAAAGGACCTAGAGAAATCCTCTCTAGATGAACTCTTCTCAACAATGGAGCTTTACGAAACAAGAGTTGAAGGGTTAGATGGAGAAGCTCATAGATCAAGAGGAGTAGCCCTTGTGGCAAATAAAGGAAAGGGAAAGAAGAAGTAATCTTCATCTCCACCATCCTCCAACTTCGAAGAATCAAGTGTCTCAATGGATAGCGATCAAGAGGCGTATATGGTAAGGAAAAAGAGAAGGGCATTTAAAATTTTTCAACTAACAAATCTCATGCTAGGAAAAGCTCAAGAAGCAAAAGTAGAACAAGAAGGGTCATTAGCTATAATTGTCAAGGAGAAGGACATATAAGAGATGATTGTCCTCTCTTGAATAAGAAGGAAGGGACGAAGAAGGAGGAGAAAAAGACAAAAGAAAAAGGAAAGAAGGCTCAAAACCTAAAAGCAACATGGGATGATCCATCATCATCATCGGAGGAAGAAGAGCACCATGTAGTCAATTTTGCTCTAATGGGAATTGATGATGTAGCCTCCACCTCATCCGAAAATGAAGAGGGAAAGAGCTCAAGTGAAGACGAAGAAGGGAGCTCAAGTGAAGGGGGAGGTCAAACATCGGATTCGGACGTCTCGATAAGTGAGGTACATAATCTTCCTCCTCATGTCTTAATTAAAATTATTTCAAGCACAAATGATAATTTGTTTAAGGCAAAAAGAAAGAACAAATCCTTAAAAAATGATATTTGCATGCTTAAGGAAAAATTAGAATCCATGACTATTAAGGATAATGATATGCATGCTTCTTCTACAAATTCAAATGATTCATGTTTAGAAGAAGAAAATAAGGCTTTAAGGGAAAAGGTAGAATACCTTACCAATGCCCTTAGAAAATTTAAAATTGGCTCTAAAACCCTAAACATGATTATTGGGAGCCAAAGGGCAAGTTTTAAGAAAAATGGGTTAGGATACAAGGAACACAACAATGAAAAGACCTACCATTGTCTACTTGCTAGGGGCCAATCAAAAACCAAGACTATAGATAGAAAATGGATCCCCAAGGAATATTTGGTTAACCCAATTAGAAATAATTTCTATTGGGTGCTAAAATCAATCCTAAAGGGTTAGAGGATTTTAGGTTAGTCAACCATTAAAATCATAGTTCAAATCCTTGAAAAATGGTTGACTTGAGACCTTAAGGGGGAACACTTAGCCTTGATAGAAATTCATGATCAAGTGGGCTAAGTATAAGTTATCTTCATCTCACAATGATTTGCATTATTTTCTAACCTTAAATGTGAAATAATGGGATGATACTAATAATTCACTTATGCTTATGGCATTTTGATGAGTTATGTGATGTATCAATTTTTAGTGATCATAGGCCAACTATGGGGAAACCAAATATTTAATTAATGGACATCTTGCCCATAGATCATAGTTGGACATTTAAAATGTTTTAAAAATAATTCTATGTTTTATTTACAGTGGATAGTTATTTTGAAACATATGAATTCAAAACTAGGGTTTACTTTGATACAAACTTGTGTGTTTTTTTCAATGTGTTTGAGTTTTTATCAAAACTTCAAAAATATAATGAATTTTCATGGAAGCATATTTTCCCTTGTTAAAGAACATTATAAGAAATATGTGTTCAAAATTTCATGATTTTTCAAATTTTCTAGAATTTTTTATGCATTTCTGAAGTTGACTTCGGGAAATTGAAATTCAGCCTAGTAATGTGCCAGTCGACTGCAACAGATGGCAGTCGACTGGTACCTATTTTCCTGCACTGTCAAGAGCTGATTTTGGATATTTTTAAGTCCACATTGATACCATAGTATGTATACATGTTTGGTACAATTTTTGATGGTGTCAAAGGGGGAGAAATGCGAAGGTGTAAGTTAGAAACCTAACTATGTGCAAAACTTGAAAATTATGGTTGAGAGCATATGTTAAGGGGGAGCTTGGGTATTATGCTTCATGTTTACATATTGCTTCTAATTTTCATGTTTATATTTATGCTTAACTTAAACATATTGTCACACATCAAAAAGAGGGAGATTGTTGGTGCAATCGACCTAGGTTTTGATCGGTACGATCATAGTTTTGATGTGTGTATCAAAGAGTTTAAGTTAGGTTCACCCTTGTATTTGATATGTGTATTTGAGTTGTGCAGGTTTGCAGGATACACATGCGACTCGGGTTGATGGCTTCGGGTCCGGTGAAGATGAAGCATCTGAGGGACCGTGGACAAGGCAGCGAGAATAAGGGCCGAGGGAAGCGACTTCGAGGCATACGCGAAGGATGACATTGGGGATGAGCCGCGAGCTTGAATGCATTCGAGGGACGAGAGCCAAAGGAAGTAGGTTTGAAGGCAAGAGGTTAAAGCTGCAAAGGAAGCGTCAAATGAGTCGTAAGGGTGAGGGTACGAGTGCATGAGAAATTGTACTCGGAGTAAAATCCTAGTTTTAGGGTTTTACTGTATCAGTACTGTAGCAGTACTATAACGGTACTATAGCATACTGTAGCAGTCGACTGCATGTTTTAGCAATCGACCAGTGCAGTCGTCCGCGCAGTCGACTGGGTGCGAACAGAATGGTTTTGTTCATTCGGTCAGTTTGGATCAGTCGACTGTATGTTTTAGCAGTCGACTGGTAAATGACCGTTGGCATACTGTTGGTGCTGCGAAGTAGCCGTTGGCTACCTCCAACGGTAACACCAGTCGACTGATGGTTTTGCCAGTCGACTGGTGCCGAGATGAGTTGATATGATGATCAACTCTCTCCTCTTATTTATAGGAAGATTTGGGGCTTGAAGGAGGTTACTCATGCTTGTTGAATAACTCCTAGTCCTTGTCCAAAGCTTCCAAGCCATATTCTCTTCCTCCTAATCTAAGTCTTCATCTTGTAAGAGGAAGAGAGCTTTGTGAGAGGTTGTACTCCACCGAGAAAGAGTAAGAGCTAGCTGGAGATTGCCAGGGATTGATCCACCAAAGGATCAAGGGTTCGTCTACCTCAAGGACACGCCGTGGAGTAGGAGCAAGCAATCTCCGAACCACGTAAAGGAATCGTGTTAGTGTTTGCTCTTACTTATTTATTTTCATTTCTTTAGTTTTCGTATTCCGCTTGCGTAACTAACTTTGTAGAGAAGAATTGAAATTGGGGGTGGCCTAGCTATCCAACCCCCCTTCTAGACGGCCACCGATCCCTTACAAGTGGTATCAGAGCACGGACCCTCTTCAACGGACTAATCGCCGAGAAGAGTACTTCATCAAAATGGCCGGCTCAAACATTTATCCACCCAAATTCGAAGGGGACTTCTCTTGGTGGAAGAAGAGAATGGAGGTATTTTTCGGAACCGATTTTGACATAATGCTAATCATGGAAAATGGTTTTGAAGTTCCTAAGGATCAAGACAATAAGATACTTGAGAAAATAAGGTGGAGCAAGAAGCAAAGGGAAGAACATTTAGCGAATTCTAAAGCCATACATCATCTACACAATGTTCTTCCCCAACAAGAAATAACAAGGGTTGGAACCTACTCAAGCTCCAAGGAGTTATGGGAAAAGCTAGTGGAGCTTCATGAAGGGACATCGGAAGTGAAATAGGCAAGAAGAGACCTCCTTCGAACTCAACTCAACAATATCAAGCTCGAGAAAGGAGAAAAGGTATCAATTTTACATTCTAGAATTAAGGAAATTATTAATGGACTAACAAGTGTAGGTGAGACACTTTCAAATTGAGACATGATGATGAAAGCCCTAAATGCGTTCCCAAAAACCACAACTTGGAGCTCCATTGTATATTCATACTACATATCAAAGGACCTAGAGAAATCCTCTCTAGATGAACTCTTCTCAACAATGGAGCTTTACGAAACAAGAGTTGAAGGGTTAGATGGAGAAGCTCATAGATCAAGAGGAGTAGCCCTTGTGGCAAACAAGGGAAAGGGAAAGAAGAAGAAATCTTCATCTCCACCATCCTCCGACTCCGTAGAATCAAGTGTCTCAATGGATAGCGATCAAGAGGCGTATATGGTAAGGAAAAAGAGAAGGGCATTTAAAAAATTTCAACTAACAAATCTCATGCTAGGAAAAGCTCAAGAAGCAAAAGTAGAACAAGAAGGGTCATTTGCTATAATTGTCAATGAGAATGACACATAAGAGATGATTGTCCTCTCTTAAAGAAGAAGGATGGGAAGAAGAAGGAGGAGAAAAAGACAAAAGAAAAAGGAAAGAAGGCTCAAAACCTAAAAGCAACATGGGATGATCCATCATCATCATCGGAGGAAGAAGAGCACCATGTAGTCAATTTTGCTCTAATGGGAATTGATGATGTAACCTCCACCTCATCCCAAAATGAAGAGGGAAAGAGCTCAAGTGAAGACGAAGAAGGGAGCTCAAGTGAAGGGGGAGGTCAAACATCGGATTCGGACGTCTCGATAAGTGAGGTACAAAATCATCCTTCTCATGTCTTAATTAAAATTATTTCAAGTACAAAGTATGATTTGTTTAAGGAAAAAAGAAAGAACAAATCCTTGAAAAATGATATTTGCATGCTTAAGAAAAAATTAAAATCCATGACTATTAAGGATAATGATATGCATGCTTTTTCTATAATTTCAAATGATTCATGTTTAGAAGAGGAAAATAAGGTTTTAAGAGAAAAGTTATAATACCTTACCAATGCCCATAGAAAATTTGAAATTGGCTCTAAAACCCTAAACATGATTATTGGGAGCCAAAAGCCAAGTTTTAAGAAAAATGGATTAGGATACAAGGAACTCAACAATGAAAAGACCTACCGTTGTCTACTTGCTAGGGGCCAATCAAAAACCAAGACTATAGATAGAAAATGGATCCCCAAGGAATATTTGGTTAACCCAATTAGAAAGAATTTCTATTGGGTGCTAAAATCAATTCTCAAGGGTTAGAGGATTTTAGGTTAGTCGGCCATTAAAATCATAGTTCAAATCCTTGAAAAATGGTTGACTTGAGACCTTAAGGGGAAACACTTAGCCTTGATAGAAATTTTTGATCAAGGGAGCTAAGTAGAAGTTATCTTCATCTCACAATGATTTGCAGTATTTTCTAACCTTAAATGTGAGATAATGGGATGATATTAATAATTCACTTATGCTTATGGCATTTTGATGAGTTATGTGATGTATCAATTTTTAGTGATCATAGGCCAACTATGGGGAAAGCAAATGTTTAATTAATGGACATCTTGCCCATAGATCATAGTTGGGCATTTCAAATGTTTTGAAAATAATTCTATGTTTTATTTACAGTGGATAGTTATTTTGAAACATATGAATTCAAAACTAGGGTTTACTTTGATACAAACTTGAGTGTTTTTTCAAGGTGTTTGAGTTTTTATCAAAACTTAAAAAATATGATAAATTTTCATGGAAGCATATTTTTCCTTGTTAAAGAACATTATAAGAAATATGTGTTCAAAATTTCATGATTTTTTGAATTTTCTAGAATTTTTTATGCATTTCCGAAGTTGACTTCGGAAAACTGAAATTCAGCCTAATAATGTGCTAGTCGACTGCAACATATGACAGTCTACTGGTACCTATTTTCCAGTACTGTCATGAGCTGATTTTGGCTATTTTTAAGTTCACATTGATATCATAGTATGTATACATGTTTGGTACAATTTTTGATGGTGACAAAGGGGGAGAAATGCGAAGGTGTAAGTTAGAAACCTAACTATGTGCAACTATGTGCAAAACTTGAAAATTATGGTTGAGAGCATATGTTAAGGGGGAGCTTGGGTATTATGCTTCATGTTTACATACTACTTCTAATTTTCATGTTGATATTTATGCCTAACTTAAAATATTGTCACACATCAAAAAGGGGGAGATTGTTGGTGCAATCAACCTAGGTTTTGATCGGTACGATCATAGTTTTGATGTGTGTGTCAAAGAGTTTAAGTTATGTTCATCCTTATATTTGATATGTGTATTTGAGTTGTGCAGGTTTGCAGGATACACATGCGACTCGTGTTGATGGCTTCGGGTTCGGTGAAGGATGAACCATCCGAGGGACCGTGGACAAGGCAGCGAAGACAAGGGTCGAGGGAAGCGACTTCGAGGCATACGCGAAGGATGATATTGGGGACGGGCCGCGGGCTTGAATGCATTCGAGGGACGAGAGCCAAAGGAACTAGGCTTGAAGGCAAGAGGTTAAAGCTGCAATGGAATCGTCAAATGAGTCGTAAGGGTGAGGGTACGAGTGCATGAGAAATTGTACTCGGAGTAAAATCCTAGTTTTAGGGTTTTACTGTATCATTAATGTAGCGGTACTATAGCGTACTGTAGCAATACTGTAGCAGTCAACTACATGTTTTAGCAGTTGACTGGTGCAGTCCACCGCATAGTCGACTGGGTGCGAACAGAATAATTCTGTTCGTTCGGTCAGTGTGGATCAGTAGACTGTATGTTTTAGTAGTCGACTGCACCAATCGACTGCATGTTTTAGCAGTCGACTGGTAAATGACCGTTGGCATACTGTTGGTGCTGCGAAGTAGCCGTTGGCTACCTCCAACGGTAACACCAGTCGACTGATGGTTTTGCCAGTCGACTGGTGCCGAGATGAGTTGATATGATGATCAACTCTCTTCTCTTATTTATTGGAAGCTTTGGGGCTTGAAGGAGATTACTCATGCTTGTTGAATATCTCCTAGTCCTTGTCCAAAGCTTCCAAGCCATATTCTCTTCCTCCTAATCTAAGTCTTCATCTTTTAAGAGGAAGAGAGCTTTGTGAGAGGTTGTACTCCACCGAGAAGGAGTAAGAGCTAGCCGTAGATTACCGGGGATTGATCCACCGAAGGATCAAGGGTCCATCCTCCTCAAGGACATGCCGTGGAGTAGGAGCAAGCAATCTACGAACCACGTAAAGGATTTGTGTTAGCGTTTGCTCTTACTTGTTTATTTTCATTGCTTTAGTTTTCGTATTCCCTTGCGTAACTAACCTTGTAGAGAAGAATCGAAATTGGGGGTGACCTAACTATCCAACCCTCCTTTTAGCCGGCCACCGATCCCTTACAGAATCAACTTCCAACAAGCACCAGAATCAACTTCCACTGAGTATCAGAATCAGCTTCCATCATGCCCTAGGCTTTGAAGCTTTTGCTTAGAAGTACATGGTACCTTTTAAGTGGACAATGGAGTATTGGATGTCAGATCTGGTCCCCTATATGTCTTCCTCTGAACACGTGGCACGTAAGGAATGGGGGAAGCAAGTAACGCCTATTGGATTTGGTCTTCTAGTTGTCTTCGGCCAAATATACGGTGATCAATAAATGGAGAGGCAATTGATGATTGTCAGAAGTAGTTTTTTTTTTCACTAACTCATATAAGGAGAAATAAGGGAGCGAGAGGTATTTGACGTGGAGATGTTTTTTTGATAATTATATAAATACTAGAGAGGGTAAGTCACAGGGAAGAGGATTTTCTTATTCTTGCAAGTGAAAATAACTCTTTTTTTTTTCTTCTTCTTCTAGTCTTCATACTCTCTATAAACCTAGATCTCTTCTACCAGTGATTGATTTGAGTGTTGGAGTGGCTGCACTGGTAGAGCTGGTCAAGCTCAAACTTGTGTTATCTCTCAAGTTGACAGATCTCACGAATTGAGAAGGCGATATAGCATTTTGAAAAGGAGGAGCCCAAGCGAGCAAAAAAAGATACCATCAATTGCTATTTACTTGAATGCAATTTGGGATGAAAAGATGATTTATTTCATATGTCATTGATTCATGCTTTATGATTTTCAGTGTTTAAGTTTAAATTGTTATTTTAAGAAGTTATTGTAAAATCTATGCAATCAATAGAGGGGTGAATATCGATTCTTATTCTTTCTTTTCATTTCATCATTCGTTTGATCTATCAAAGTTAGTCGTAGTGGAATATAATAAAAATAATAAAGAATGAAAAAAGACACACAAATTTACTTAGTTCCCAACCCCCATAGTCAATACGTCCAAGGCCTAAGTACGGGAGGTGCTCGTTCATTAGATCTTCTCATTTTCTAGAACTTTTCTGAAGATGGAGAAACCACTTACAAATTAATAAACAAGTACAAATAGAATGAAATAAAGTACAGCTTGTAAATACAAACAAACTTAGTTGTCGATCGGCCTAGAAGTCCTAAGTGCCTTATACTCCTCTTGGTACTTCCTTGGTCACACGAGAGAGTCTTGTCATGTTTTAAGCTCATAGTTGGAGAGTCGAAGAGTAGAGAATTATTGTCCTTGAACGTAAAGCCTTCATCTCCTTTTATAGAGTTGAATTAGATCCATATCTGGATCAACTCTTATTTGGATAAGGATCAAGCTATATCTGGATCAAGTCTTAGCTTTATTCACATCATTTGAGTTATTGTTATCCTCATCCACATCATAAAGTTGAACTTGATCTTTTTTCACATAAGCTTCCATGTCAACTTGTCATGTTAATATATCTGACACCTCAGCAATTTGGTCAACCTAACCCAATCAGTTGATCGAACTAAGTTTCTAGTTGACTGAACCAAGCCAAGTCATCAATCCGAGTTCAAACTCGAACCTAGTCAATCAAACCTGATTGATCTATCGATCCTTGGGATCAGTCTATCGAACCTATTTGGTCTACTAAATTGCTAGTTTGGATCGAATCCGTTTGGGTCTGGTTCAACCAGAGTCAATTTCGGTTCAACCCAAACTTGGTCCAACTAGTCCAATTGTGTTTGTCTACTCTTTGTTTTATTTTCAACTCCATATTCCTACAAAATAGCCATACAAAACACAAGCAAGCAACCTAGTTTAATCATGTAAATCTACCTGATCTACTAAGCTTACCTCCGGCTTAGGGTTAATTCCTCCAAGACTTTACTGTTAGTGCAATTTGTACTAATGATCTAACTCAAGTTTTGATGAATGACAAGTGTGTTAGGACCTTCGGATGGCTAGAAAGGGGGGGGTGTGAATAGCCTCCTCTAAAACTCAATCAATTTTCTCACAAAACTTTGTTAGCACAGCGGAAATAAACAACTAGAAAACTGATGCAAGAAAGGAAAACAATCACCACAGCTTACACAAGTATATACGAGGTTCGTGGATAACTTGCCCCTACTTCTCGGCGTGTCCGTAAGGTGGATGATCCCTTGATCTTTCGGTAGATCACACCCCGGACAAATTCCGGCTAAGTATTGCTCCTTCTCGGTGGAGTAACCTCTCCACAAAAGTCACAGAATAGATTTGAAAGTAAAGCACAATGACTTACAGAGTTTTGTGGCTAATGGAATGAACAAATGAAACTTACAGCCACGAAGTGAAAAACGCAAAGATAGAAGGAAGCTTCAGCCAAGAGCTCAACGACACAGCCTCTTGCTTGAGCGACAGAGAGTTTTTCCAGAACCTTAGCAAACCTCTCTTCTTCCTCCTTCTTATTCTGCTTTCTCACTGTCCCGAATCACTGTCACCTGTGTCGAATCACTGCAACCAACTCAGGCGTCGCCAATCACTCTTCCTTCTCATCTGGTTCTCTGAACTCACACCAATACCATCCATGGTCTTCACTGGTGTCTCTGAGCTCGAACCAATGAGCAAGAGTCCAACTGATCGCGGCCAGTGAACGTTGAAGCTCGAAATGCATCACTTGCAGTGAAATATAGCATAAAGGGTGCTTGTTCTTATTCTTCTGATGGAGCTTCATTTGAAATTAACCAATGGCACGATATCTGCAACCTGCAACTTAAAAATCTCACAGCAGATGATTTGATCAGGTGAATCAGAAATATCATAGAAGCAGCAGACACAAACGAAATGTTGTGGATCGGTCAACAGACCGATCCATAGCTCTCTGGACCGATCAGGACTCATCTTGATCGGTCTGGGAAGAGTCTGATCGGTCTGTGGACCGATCAGCCTATGGGTGGATCGGTCCACAGACCGATCCCCCCTAGCGCTTTGAGTCCCAGCGCATCCCAGTGCTTCTTTCTGATCGGTCTGTAGACCGATCAGATAACCCACAAAAACTTTCTGTGTGGTTCCTGATCGGTCACGAGACCGATCAGGTGACTCATGTATCACTGGATTGGTCTGCCGACCGATCCAGACAACCAGAGTATCGCTGGATCGGTCAACAGACCGATCCAATGTTCTTGTGTTAGTTTTAGAGCCTCTCATCCCTAAACCCTAACGTCTTCCTGGTCCAGAGAACGAGCTACCAAGCCCTCTCTGACCTAGTCCGGAGAACGAGCTGTCGAGCCCTCTCCGACTTCGTCCGGTCCAGAGAACGAGCTAATAAGCCCTCTCTGACCTAGTCCGGAGAACGAGCTGCCGAGCCCTCTCCGACTTCGTCCGGTCCAGAGAACGAGCTGTCGAGCCCTCTCTGACCTAGTCCGGAGAACGAGCTACCGAGCCCTCTCCGACTTCGTCCGGTCCAGAGAACGAGCTGCCGAGCCCTCTCTGACCTGGTCCGGAGAACGAGCTATCGAGCCCTCTCCGACTTCACGTGCCAAGTATCTGTACTTGGACTTTTCCTCTCCACATGATCAACCTTGATCATTAATCAGTCTGAGTCTAATTAATATCTGATCCAAACTTAAATCCGTGTCAACATCAAAACAACAGCCAGGTCAGACTGTATCAACAATCTCCCCCTTTTTGTTGTTTGACAACACGATTTAAGTTTAGATCGGAAATGTTCATATTTTCCTAATTTTAGGGGAATCAAGATCCTCCCCCTAAGACAGATACAACACCATGTAAGGATAGGGGAATCAAGGTCCTCCCCCTAAAACCAATACAACACCATGCAAGGATAGGAGAATCAAGGTCCTCCCCCTAAAACCAAACATTTATCTCTAAACTTAGTTATCTTCTCCCCCTTTGTCAAACACCGAAAAGGTGCGAATTAGGTAAGAAAGCGTTAAAGGACTCCTCCTTAACTCATACTGTCTTTTTCTTAATTCACCTAGAATACCCTCTAAGTGTATTATAAGACAGGGATAAAGAGATAAGAGACATACAAGTCATAACATATGAACAGCATATTAAAAACCAATAAGAGGTGAGACAAGAAAATGAACAGCATAAATAGATGAAAGCAGCAAGTATCCAGGTCAGACATAAATATCCAACAAACAACATCTAAAACATAGATAATCAGAATGACAGCACAGAATAATGTGTATCAATCAGCCTCCTCATCATGAGGAGCATCAGCATCATCAACGAGAGGAGTGGGTCCCTGAGGTGGCATGCCGCCGCTCGAGGATGGATAGCCCAGGAAATCCTGCGGAGGTGGGTATCTGGTCATCCAATCCATAATCGCCTGATGTGTCACCCGCTGCTGACTGCGTAAATCATCGTAGCGCTGGTCAATCCGGACGCGCAGCCCGTGAAGCTCAGCAACCAGCAGCTCATCGTGCCGATCAAAGCGACTCTCCAACTCGGCGATCTGCCAGCGCAGATCAGGATCGGCCTCTCCATCGTCAGCAGCAGGAGGAGCAGCAATAGGAGCAACCTGTCGTGGAGGTCCCCGTGGTAACTCACCTAGTGCTCTCCCATCCTTCCACCAAACGTCCCCATTTTGTCCTATGATTCCAGACTTGGAAAATGCCCGCTTCCCAAGTCTGCAATCATGTCTGACCATCTTGATTAATCTACCTTTAGAGACATCAATCTGAAGGGTCTCGAGCTAATCTATAATTATATGCCCATAAGGCATATAAACAGTGTAGCCGCTTGGCTCACTATAGGAGATGATCGAAGAGTAGATGCTAGATATGATGTCAAAGTCGAGACGTCGACGCAATCCATAAAGCATCAGGCAATGATATGGTCGGATCTCAGACAATGGTTTAGATGTGATAGGCAGAAGGCAGTTTGTGACAATTTTAAAAAGAATGTAGTCTTGAGGAGATAATCTCAAGGCTGCAAAAGTAGGAAAGTCAACATCTAGTTCATCTAGCCCACCCGGTCTAGGTTGTCTGAAGAAATACTCATAGACGGAGTCAGGTGTGACATCAAAAGGTGAGGGTAGGGGGTCTGGTAGATCAGGAAATATAGAAAAGACATTACCGGAACACCTCCGACAATCGAGATACTCAAAGAAGGATGAGAAACTGAAATCAAGAGTCCGCTTAGCAACTCTTGTTTTATAACCTACATCATTAGTCTGATGAAGGTTGTTATAAAACTCAGAGACCAAGTTATAGTTGATATCCCGTTCTAAGTAGACAAGTGAGTCAAGTTTGTAGTAGGCAATGATTTCAGACACAGTTGGACAAAATTCGTCCATGAATCTACGATCTACAGACCTACAAGGGAGTAATTTAAAGGTTCTTTGTCTAAAGGCTTCCTCAAAATTGTGGTTCGGGAATCTCCCGGAAACAGATGGTTGAGTTCGGGAAGGAGCCTTAGACTTCGACTTCTCAGGTGACTTAGAGGTCCCCTCACCCACTGGTTTCTTTCTAAGAGTTAACAAAGTGATATAATGGGGCAAGTAAGTGAGCACCGGAGCCACCCGAAACAAAAAACCACAGATATGGTGAGAAATGAGACTGAAATGCCAAGTTCTAGAGAAGTAAGGAGTTACCTTGGTGTCATTGAAGTTTTGGCTAGAGCTTTGGCTAGGGTTCCGGCGTGCAAAGAGAAGAGAGGAGGTGAGGAGTAGGGGAGAGGCGGCTAGGGCTTCCGCGTGAAGAGGGAAAAGAAAGGATCAGGAAGTTTTAAGGGTTTTCTGATGGGTGTACAGTTGATGAAATGATCGGACGGCTGTCCGATCAGGAAGTATCAAGAGCCTCCTGATTGGTCCATGGACCGATCCAGGAACATACTAATCGGTCTGTAGACCGATCAGGAGACGATCAGTACTCGCTGATCGGTCCCTGGACCGATCAGGGAACTTCCTGATCGGTCGGTAGATCGATCAGAGAATGATCAGTGGCCTTGCGTACCGGATTGATCTGATCGGTCTCCGGACCGATCAGGGAACTCCCTGATCGGTCTGTAGATCGATCAGAAAGTGATTAGTACCGGGCTCTGCGTGCCAGGCTGACCTGATCGGTCCGTAGACCGATCAGTGTCTGATACTTAGATCTCTCCAGTAATTTCAGTAACTGAAATTAGATAGAGATGTTCAATAGTTCGTGGAAGTTTCTCTAGGAAAACTTCCAAGTTCAGAACCTAGAACCTGGAGGATCTACAAGCATAACGATTACCTAAAAATTATGGTCTGAACTTGTTTATAGCCCTAAAGTTACAGACATTTAGAAAAAAAACAACTTAAGGCCTGAAAACTGAAATTTTTGACCTTTGTTATGTTCAGTTTCAAGTTTGTCAAAATATAACCAACTTGCTATCATTCTTTCAAGGACTTGTCCTAGTATCAATCAAAATCATGAAAAGCATCGTTCAAGTGTATTAAACAGTCCATCAACCAAAATTTCATAATTTCTAGGTAAAGGTCCAACCAAGTTTCCTTGGTTGGAATATATGAGTAAGATCTAGGAACCAAATACACATGAATTATGTAATGGTCTTCCCCATACTCAATTTATGTCTCTTCAACCTAATTATTCAAGGGATGCATGATACATTTTGAATAATTCGGTTGATCCTAGCATCTCACCCCATTTCTAGCAAACAAAAATCATTTGTTAAACTTTATAGTTTGTGTGAGATGTTCCCAAGTTGCCCAAATTAATTTCCCTATTTCTCTTGTTGTTTTAATTGTCCTTATTGATCATGTTGAAGTCCTAATGGCCTATTGAGCCAAACACATTCCCAATTCTCTCCTCAAATGACTAAATTCATTTTCCGGAAGAGGTTTGGTGAAAATATCGGCTAGGTTTGACTTTGACTCAACATAGGTGAGTGCAATGTCTCCCCTAGCTACGTGATCTCTAATGAAGTGGTGACGCACTTCAATATGTTTGGTCCTTGAATGATGGACTGGGTTTTTTGTTAGGTTTATTGTGCTGATGTTGTCACACAACACTTGCACTCCCTTATACGAAAGTCCATAATCTTCTAGAGTGTGGATCATCCACAACAATTGTGATACACTCTCTCCCATGGCAATGTATTCAGCCTCGGTCGTGGAGAAAGCAACACAATGTTGCTTCCGACTTGACCAACTAACTAATGATGAACCTAAAAATTGGCAACTCCCACTAGTGCTTTTCCGATCCAATTTGCACCCAGCGTAATCGGAGTCGGTATAACCTATCAAGCCAAAAGACTTCGTGCGAGGGTACCATAGACCTACTCGAATTGTGCCCTTAAGGTATCTCAGAATTCTCTTAACTGCAATTAAATGAGATTCCTTGGCACAAACTTGATATCTAGCGCACATGCCCACAGCAAAAAGTATGTCCGGCCTACTAGCTGTGAGATATAGAAGACTACCAATCATGCTTCTATATTGCGTTAGATCAACTGGTTTTCCATTCTCATCATTGTCAAGGTGAGTGTTTGTCGCCATTGGAGTGGATACTTCCTTAGAGTCACTCATTTTGAATTTCTTGAGCATCTCTTGAGTATATTTTGTTTGATGGACATAAATGTCATCTTGAGTTTGTTTGATTTCAAGTCCAAGGAAGAATGTCAATTCTCCCACCAGACTCATCTCAAACTCACTTTCCATGTGAGTGATAAATTCATTCAAATAACCCTTGTTATTTGAGCCACAGATTATGTCATCGACATACACCTGGGCTACAAATATGTTTTCACCATCTCTACGCAGAAATACTGTTGGGTCTATTTGACCTCTCACAAAACCCTTTTCTAATAGATAAGTTAACAACCTTTCGTACCAAGCTCGAGGTGCTTATTTAAGCCCATAAAGAGCTTTCTTGAGCTTGTACACGTGGTTTGGAACTTCGGTATTCACAAACCCCGGTGGTTGTTCAACATAGACCTCTTCTTTAATGAAATCATTTAAGAGGGCTGATTTGACGTCCATTTGATAGAGTTTGAAGCCTCTATGTGCAGCAAAAGCTAGCATTAAATGAATGGACTCTAATCGGGCCACGGGAGTATAAGTCTCATCATAATCGAGGCCTTCGACTTGACTATAGCCCTTGGCTACAAGTCTTGCCTTGTTTCTTACTACTTCTCCCTTTTGGTTTAACTTATTTTTGAAGACCCATTTGGTTCCAATAATGGTGGTCTTCTTAGGTCTAGGAACTAAGTCCCACACTTGGCTACTTTCAAATTGACCTAACTCATCTTGCATAGCTATGATCCAATCAGGATCATGCAATGCCTCATCAACTAATTTTGGTTCGATTTCTGAGATCAAGGCGACCTCATTAGACTCATTTCTAAAGAATAACCTAGTCCTAACCCCTTGTTGAATGTCTCCCACAATCTGGTCTTGGGGATGACTAGAGGCTATCCTAGATTGCCTTGGTGTTGACGGTGCCTCATGAGTGATCTCACTAGACACAGGCAAGGGCTCAGTATCAGGTAAAGGATTAGACTGAGTCCTCTCTTGCCTTTTCTCATCGTCATCGGAGTCAACTTCGACTCTTTCTATGTTTTGATCATTTAAACTTAGAATTCTAAGTTCAAATTGAATTTCTCCTACATCCCTTGATTGATCATTTGATTTAGGGATTTCTTCAAATGCTACATCCGAGGACTCTTCAATCAATTTAGTCCTACTGTTGTAGACTCGATAGGCTTTGCTGGTGAGAGAGTACCCGACTAGTATCCCTTCGTCAACCTTAGCCGCGAACTTTCCAAGATGATCCTTGGTGTTCAAGATAAACACCTTATAACCAAACACCCTAAGATGTTTAATTGTAGGGGCTTTCCCAAACCAAAGTTCATGGGGAGTCTTTCCTAAAAACCTATGTATCAAGACTCGGTTTTGCACATAGCAAGCGGTATTTACCGCTTCAGCCCATAAGTAGCTCGGTAATGAGTACTCATTGAGCATGCTTCGTGCAGCCTCTTGCAAGACTCGGTTCTTTCTCTCCACAACCCCATTTTGTTGTGGGGTCCTTGGAGTAGAGAACTCATGCCTATATCCTTTTTCTTGACAAAATTCTAAAAATCTATGGTTTTGAAATTCTCCACCATGATCACTTCTAATTGTTTTAATTGTTGTCGATTTTTCATTTTCAGTTCTTCTACAAAAAGAAACAAAAACATCTATGGTTTGATCCTTATTTTTCAAAAAGAATGTCCATGTATATCTAGTAAAATCATCAATGATCACTAAACAGTATCTACTCCCATTCAATGAAATAACATTACTGCAATCAAACAAATCCATATGCAATAAATCTAAAGCAGTAGATGTACTTATAGCGCTTTTACCTTTATGAGCCGCTTTTGTTTGCTTACCCTTTTGACATGCATCACATAGTTTTATCTTTTGATACTTGATGCTTGGTAAGTCTCGCACTAATCCTTTGTTGGTCAGCTTTCGAATGTTCTTCATGTTTACGTGGGCCAACCTTCTATGCCACAACCATGATTCTTCTTCTTTTGACATGAGACACTTAGCAGAGGCATTAGTAGTACTTTTAAAGGATACTTGGTAAATGTTATCTACCCTTGTGCCTACTAGTACCGTGTCAAGTGTGTCAATGTGTTTGACCAGACATTGACATGAATGAAACTCAATTGTGTAACCCGTATCACACAATTGGATGACACTTAGGAGATTAAAGGTCATCCCCTTGACTAGAAGGACATTTTTGATTTGGAGACATTCAGATATTTGAATATCTCCAACTTCTATAACCTTAAGACTACCATTATTACCAAAGGACACATTACCTCTATTTTTGTTTTGAAGGGTAGTAAAGAGTGACTTGTCCCCGGTCATGTGCTTGGAGCATCCACTATCAACAAACCAAGTTGATAGATGCTCCCCCTTGACAAATGCCTACAAGACACGAAAGATAGATGTTTTAGGTACCCAAATCTTGGGACCTAATGCATCTACAATGAAAGACCTAGGAACCCATGTCTTGGTCACACCCTTCCTAGTCTCATGAACCCTAGAAGCATGTGATTTATGAAATTGGGTTCTAGACACTAAGGAAATGAAACTAGACTCCTTAGGTTGGTATCCTAATCCAGCCTTGTTGTAGACCGCCCTTTGGGCATTTAGAATCATATCTAAGGTCTTAGAGCTAGTTGAGAATTTCTCAAGCATTTTCTTGAGTTTCTCAACTTCACTCTTTAGGGCATTATTTTCATCCTCAAGAAGCTCTTGATGAAGGTCATCAACCTCATCTTCCCTAAGAGTCTTCAAGTGTTCTACTTCTTCTTTTAATAATTTGATTTCAGTTTTTGATTTCTTAAGCAGTGTAGATAAATGAGCAATAGTCTTATAACATTTTTCTAAATGTGGAGAGGTTACCTCTTCATCATCCGAAGATGATGAAGCCGCGGCTGATGTATCACTTTCGGAGTCTGATTCCTCCCTTGCCATGAGTGCTAATTGACGAGTGCTTTTCTCCTTCTCTTCCTCCGATGAGCTTGAGGAGGATTCATCCCAAGAAGCTTTGAGAGCTTTCTTCTTCTTGGCCCTTTCTTCCTTCTTCTTGAGTTTCGGACATTCGCTCCGATAGTGTCCTTTCTTGCTACACTCATAACAAGTAACGTTAGTCTTATCAATATTTTGATCAATAGACTTACCTTCCCTTTGAATCTCCGGCTCCTTCTCATGATTCTTCTCACGAAGTTGGCCATTTCGCTTGATGATGATCCACCTTCATCATCGGACTCGGAGGAGGATGAGGATGTAGGAATTTCTTTCTCCTTCTTCTTTTCTTTCTTCCTTCTTCCATCCTTGCTCTTTTCTCCTGCAACTAAAGCAATACCTTTCTCTTTTTGACCCTTGTTAGCAAGCTCATGAAGTTCCATTTCACAAAAGAAGTCATCTAACTTAACAATTGAGAGGTCCTTGGAGACCTTGTAGGCATCTACCATAGATGACCACAAGACATTCCTTGGAAAAGCTTTGAGAGTGTACCTTACGAGATCGCGATTTTCTATGCGTTCATCCACGGAATGAAGACCATTGATGATCTCCTTGAACCTTCCGTGTAGTTCACTTACCGTTTCGTTCTCCTTCATGGTGAGATTTTATAGTTGGTTTAGGAACAAGTCTCTCTTGGCGATCCGAGAGTCTCGAGTTCCTTCTTGGAGCTCAATGAGTTTGTTCCACAAATCCTTTGCACTCACAAATGGACCTACCTTGACAAGCTGATCTTTGGCTATTCCACATTGTAGGGTGACCACCGCCTTGGCATCGGCTTGTCCTTTGCGAGTTTGCTCGGCGGACCACCTTGACGACTCTAGTTCCTTACCTTCTTCATCCTTCGGTGGTGTGAAACCTTCCTTGACCGAGAACCACATGGAGATGTCGGTCTTAAGATAATACTCCATATGACTCTTCCAATATTGGAAATCTGCTCCATCGAAGTAGGGTGGGCGATTGGTACTAAAACATTCCTTCATAGCCATCTTCTTGCTCTTTAGGGTGTTACTCCGAATGAAGAGCGCCTAGCTCTGATACCACTTGTTAGGACCTTCGGATGGCTAGAGAGGGGGGGTGTGAATAGCCTCCTCTAAAACTCAATCAATTTTCTCACAAAACTTTGTTAGCACAGCGGAAATAAACAACTAGAAAACTGATGCAAGGAAGGAAAACAATCACCACAGCTTACACAAGTATATACGAGGTTCGGGGATAACTTGCCCCTACTCCTCGGCGTGTCCGTAAGGTGGACGATCCCTTGATCTTTCGGTAGATCACACCCCGGACAAATTCCGGCTAAGTATTGCTCCTTCTCGGTGGAGTAACCTCTCCACAAAAGTCACAGAATAGATTTGAAAGTAAAGCACAATGACTTACAGAGTTTTGTGGCTAATGGAATGAATAAATGAAACTTAGAGCCACGAAGTGAAAAACGCAAAGACAAAAGGAAGCTTCAGCCAAGAGCTCAACGACACAGCCTCTTGCTTGAGCGACAGAGAGTTTTTCCAGAACCTTAGCAAACCTCTCTTCTTCCTCCTTCTTATTCTGCTTTCTCACTGTCCCGAATCACTGTCACCTGTGTCGAATCACTGCAACCAACTCAGGCGTCGCCAATCACTCTTCCTTCTCATCTGGTTCTCTGAACTCACACCAATACCATCCATGGTCTTCACTGGTGTCTCTGAGCTCGAACCAATGAGCAAGAGTCCAACTGATCGTGGCCAGTGAACGTTGAAGCTCGAAATGCATCACTTGCAGTGAAATACAGCATAAAGGGTGCTTGTTCTTATTCTTCTGATGGAGCTTCATTTGAAATTAACCAATGGCACGATACCTGCAACCTGCAACTTAAAAATCTCACAGCAGATGATTTGATCAGGTGAATCAGAAGTGAATCAGAAGTGAATCAGAAATATCAGAGAAGCAGCAGACACAAACGACATGTTGTGGATAGGTCAACAGACCGATCCATAGCTCTCTGGACCGATCAGGACTCATCCTGATCGGTCTGGGAAGAGTCTGATCGATCTGTGGACCGATCAGCCTATGGGTGGATCGGTCCACAGACCGATCCCCCCTAGCGCTTTAAGTCCCAGCGCATCCCAGTGCTTCTTTCTGATCGGTCTGTAGACCGATCAGATAACCCACAGAATGCTTCTGTGTGGTTACTGATCGATCCACAGACCGATCAGATAACCAACAGAAACTTTCTGTGTGGTTCCTGATCGGTCACGAGACCGATCAGGTGACTCATGTATCACTGGATTGGTCTGCCGACCGATCCAGACAACCAGAGTATCGCTGGATCGGTCAACAGACCGATCCAATGTTCTTGTGTTAGTTTTAGAGCCTCTCATCCCTAAACCCTAACGTCTTCCTGGTCCAGAGAACGAGCTACCAAGCCCTCTCTGACCTAGTCCGGAGAACGAGCTGCCGAGCCCTCTCCGACTTCGTCCGGTCCAGAGAACGAGCTACCGAGCCCTCTCTGACCTAGTCCGGAGAACGAGCTGCCGAGCCCTCTCCGACTTCGTCCGGTCCAGAGAACGAGCTACCGAGCCCTCTCTGACCTAGTCCGGAGAACGAGCTACCGAGCCCTCTCCGACTTCATCCGGTCCAGAGAACGAGCTGCCGAGCCCTCTCTGACCTAGTCCGGAGAATGAGCTAACGAGCCCTCTCCGACTTCACGTGCCAAGTATCCGTACTTGGACTTTTCCTCTCCACATGATCAACCTTGATCATTAATCAGTCTGAGTCTAATTAATATCTGATCCAAACTTAAATCCGTGTCAACATCAAAACAACAGTCAGGTCAGACTGTAGCAACAAAGTGGATTAAGGTTAGAGTGTTTTGTGATCTAATTATTTTACCAAGTATGCAGGAGTTGACGACTCTAAAAGACCTGACACCAGGTTGAAATTCAGCTAACTCCGCAAGACCTGATAGTTGGTGGGAAGTCCAGATAGGTCCATGGGGTTCGATATCTGGTGAGAAGTTTGGTTGGGTCTGCGGGACCTGACAAATGGCCGAAGTCCAGTTGGGTCTGCGGATTTGACAACTAACAGGAAGACTTAGTGGGACAAAGGCAAGTCAAGCGACTGTAGTTGGTAAGTGGAGGTAAGTAACTGGAGGAGAGATCCATTGAGAACGTGTTCCCTGTTAAGGGAACTGTAGACGTCGGTCCAGCTTAGGTCCATTTGGAAAACCTAAGCTGAGACCTTAACTGGATCCTGATCTCAGGGAGACAGGATCTAATTACTACTCCTATCTTATTAATGTTATGCTAACTCTGTTTGCAAGATAAATATGTTTTTCTGTTGTCTGGATTAACTTTTTATTGTAGGAAAGAAAAGAGACAAAAAGGGGTCTGGGTGCCCGGAAGGTGTCCGGGCTCCAAGACCAATGTCCCCTGAGCGGGTGTCGCAGGTACCCAGGCGTTCTGAGTGCCCGGAATTAGTCCAGGCTCCCAGACCAGAAAAGTTATCCCAAACTTGAGTTAGAGCACAACGACTAGCTGAACCCACGTCGATAGTCCAGGTGCTCGGAAAGGGTCTAGGCGCCCAGAAGTGGATAAACTTTACGGATGAAGTTTCGACGAGAGATCGCCACGTCAGCAACTGTCCAGGCGCTCGGAGGGATTCCAGGTGCCCGGAATGGGCCTATATAAGGGCCTTCGACTAGAAGCTTTAGAACAACATCTACTATGACTTTCATTCCCGTACGCTGCTTCAAAAAGGGCTCTGACAATGCTGCAATGCTCCATCGACAACCGGACCTCAACTTTACTTAGTTTTCTTTATTGTTGGTAATTTTTCATATATAGTTCTTGTACTTTATTATTGTATCTTTTCAAACTATTAGTGGATTGTTCAACGAAAGTACTCGACGAGTGCGGGCCTTGGAGTAGGAGTCGTCGAAGGCTCCGAACTAAGTAAAAAATTACTTTTATTAGAGCGTGCTTGTCTTCTTCATTCTGGCTTCCTTTTTTTATTATTCAGCTATGTAACTTATTTTTAAATCGATATTTTTGACTATGACTATTCACTCCCCCCTCTATCAACTTTATGATCCTACATTTACCACCTAAGGTCTATTCTTTAGGATTTCACCTTGTCAAGCCTCTAGTCCTCCAGATATACTTGGACTTTTGCTCAGCTTGATTTTAACGTACCCTTGGGACTTTCTACTAGACCTTCGATCCTCAACCTATTTAGACTTCCTGCTTGGTGCCCTTGGCTTAGGACTTCCCGCCTGATATCCTCAATTTGTCAAGACTTCCAGCCCAATCCCTTCGACTAGAATTTCCTTGTCTAACCTCCAATTAGGACTAGTCACTTAATAGACTTCTCACATTCCTAATCTCAAGTTAGGAATTTTTCTTGCCAAATATTCTATCACCCTTGACCTGCTTGGACTTACCTTTGCCTAACCTTTAGTTACGATTAGTCGCTCGATAGACTTCTCACCTGCCTAACCTATAGTTATGACATTTCTCTTGTTAACCTCCAATTAGAACTTCCCTTGTTAGTCATCTAATCTTGACTAAACTTTTTTACTTTTAAATATCAAATCTTATTTAGATTAACGCTCGGTTAAATTTGACCAAGCTTAGGTATATTATCAAATATTAGAACCCTGAAGGTTGATTGTAACAACATTTATTTATTTATTATTATTTTTATTCTATGAGATTATTAATATGTAATTTCAAGAATTAAATGTTTATTTCTTAGAGGTAGATACAAAGTTACTCCTTTGTATAACTTATTTGTGTCCACAAAACTCAATTTTAGCTTTTGACTAAGAAAAATTGATGCAATTAGTTGAGTTTTACCATAAGATTTTTGAAAATTTGATCTTCTCATACTTGATGATAAACTTAAAATTTATATATGTGATATGCATTCTAACAAAGTATTTTAAGGATTGAAAGATCTTCTTATTGATTTTAAATAGTTATGTTAAAAAAAAGTATAGTGTATTCATTGATTTATAAACTTTTGACATTGATATTAATTATATCGGTTGCAACTACAACTACGACTTAGAGAGTTTACCATAAGAATTATGAAAGAAAGGTTGTGCAATCAAATGAATGATAGTGTTATTGTATAGATAGAGAAAGATATATTTATAATAATTGATAATAAAATTATTGTATAAAAGTTTTAAAATATAAAGATGTGAAAAGAATAATTATACAATAATTATTTTATGGTATTATAAAATTATATATATATTTTTTATTAATTATATTTTATAATGGTTACATTGAATTGAACCAAGATCCTAACTCTGAGGATGGGCTTAGTTTAGGTCTTGATTGATCCGTGATCGTGTGGGTTTATGCCTGAAAGTTTTATTTTTAAAATGAAATAAAAATAAAGAATTAAGCCACGTGAGTCATGCCTAGGATAACTTGTGATACGGGGTTGTGTGTGACCCTAGCGGGCTGACCTTCAGAGCAAGTTTGGTATGACAACTTTTTTAACGGTTATATCCGACCCATTTAACAAATTGATGCAGCATCGTACGGCGGTGGCGGATTTAGAGTGTCGAAGGGTGTGAATCCGATACGGTTCGCCGACCACAAGCAAAGCTTAATTCAGTAGAGTGTGTGTGTATATATATCGGCGTGCATGGCTGCATTATCCCCATCCATCGCAAGCTCCTCGAGAAGTCGTCTAAGGCCGTTGCCGGAGATTTTCCCTCCGATGCATCCGGCGCAGCAACAAGAGGGCGATTTCATGCATCAGTTCCCGGGCCCACAACCTCACCCCACGGGGATGGAGTCGTCGTCGATGGCCGTCGCCGGAGATTTCCATCAGACGCTCGCGGCGCAGCAACAGCAGGGCGATTTCATGGATCAGCACCCGGGCCCACCACCTTTCATGGTCCCGCCACCACCTGTCCAAATGGGCGCACCACCTATGCCGCCACCCGTTCAAATGGGCCCACCACCACTAATGGGCCCACCTCCTTTCCCGCCGCCTGTTCAAATGGACCCATCACCTATGTCGCCGCCTGTTCAAATGGATTGGGCCACCACCTGTAACGACGCCGCCGCCGCCGCCGTTCAAATGGGCCCACCACCTATGCCGCCACCCGTTCAAATGGACCCACCACCACTAATGGGCCCACCACCTATGCCGCCGCCTGTTCAAATGGGCCCACCTCCTTTCCCACCACTTGTTCAAATGGGCCCACCACCTATGCCGCCGCCTGTTCAAATGGGCCCACCTCCTTTCCCGCCACCTGTTCAAATGGGCGCACCGCCTTTCATGGGCCCGCCAAGCTTCCCGGCGTTCCCCGGCGACTTCGAGATGGCGGAGCCGCGATACCAGCTGCCACGCCCGCCCCGGTTCACGGAATACCCGAGCTTCGCGTCGATAGAGAGCAGCGACGACGACGAGGTGGAGGAGATTCGGCCGTCGCCCGAGTTTGACCAGAAGCACCACCGGCAGGTCAACAAGTTGATCCGTGACGAGGACAGTCGTGAGCTCGAGAATCTGGCCACGAAACCTGACGGCCAGCTGGTCAACCTCATGGGCGACCCCCTGCTCAGCGTCGTCATCTCCTGCCAGAAAACCCAGATCGCGCTTAAACTCATCGGCCTGCCAGACTGCAATCTCGCCGCTAAGAACTACAACGGCGACACGGCGCTGCATGTGGCCGCCATCGCAGGCGACCGGAAGGTAATTAAACCATCTCATCAATTCTTCAACAGGCCAGCCATACACGTGTTCTGATCAAGTTATCGCAATTCATTTTTTTTTAATAAGGTGGCGAAGGCATTGCTGACCAAGTCCCCCCAACTGGCGGAGAAACGAAACAACAAGGGGGAGACGCCGCTGCACAAGGCGGCGCTCTACGGGCGGAGGGATATATTTTTCCTTCTGGTGAGCAAGGGGCAAATCTCGCCGGAAGACCGGACGGACGACGGCGCCACCGCACTCCATTGCGCCATCATGGGCAATGCACAGGGTATTATGATAATTAATAATTTAACTCGTTTAATTAATTTGCAGGGAGAACTTTAATTTAATCTAACCGATTCGCGTATCGATCGATCGATCGTCTGACGATTTGCAGAGCTGGCGTTGACGATTGCGACGAGATGGCCGCAGTTAGCGATGAGCCGGAATAACGCGGCGGTGACGCCGTTGCAACTGCTGGTGACCATTCCCGAGGCATTCCGGAGCCAATTAGTTCTCGGCTCACTCGATGACCTCCTTTATAACTGTCCGTAACTTACACCATCTTAATTAATTACTTCTATGAAGAAAGATTATCTACTTTTTAGAATTAATTGGACAGCTTAATTTGAAGATTTATGTTACTAAAAACAAAGCTAAAATACAAGGCATGCCAATTAAAACACATGAATTATACATAAATCACTATTTTTTTTTATAAAATTTTTAATGCTAGGGATTCCCCTGCCCAAGGACACTCGCAAGGGCCGTGTAGAAGACTTCGAGGTATACATATATATATTATAATTTATTTATTTATTTTTTTTAAAAAAGAGGGTAAAACATTGGGATCCTCTAGTTCAGGATTCATGGACCAGTCCTGATCCCCTGTTCATTCATTGACTGGATAAACTGGATTTCACTGGTGGGGTTCAGTCCATTCAGCCAATGAATAGACAGGGCTGGTTCAGAAAATTCTGAACCAGGGATCTGGCCAGAAAATATGGGTGAATTTATTTTTCATGTAATAATGTCAATTGCCCCTCAAAATTATCTGCAATTAGGACGAGGACCTTGAGGATGAAAATTCAGAAAAAGCTGAAGATGAAGAAAAGGGTATCAAGGCATTTCGCTCAAAGTTCCCTTCTGAATGCAAGACTTTTCTCGACCTAGTGGAACTCACCATTATCATGCCGGGTAGCACATATTAGTCAATCTTTTAAAGAAAAATAAATAAATAAATCAGAAAAAAATACTTATGTTTCTTAAAAATATGAGTGGCATAGAGTGAAAATTGAAAACAAAATGTTTTACTTATGAATTTTGATTGCCTTAACTTATATGTTGTTGTGGATGGATGCTTGCAGGAAGATGGATTCGTATGTTATTTTACATAATTCTAAGACCAAGTCACATATTTCTTTTCAAATTTCTGAGGCAAGGTAAGTTCGTATATTCATCTTCTTTTGTTTTTTTTTTCCTTTAGTCCACATTTAAAATTTTCATTTGGTCAAAACTATTTCAATATCGAAATAATTTATATTAATATTGAAGTATTTTTAGGAAAATAACTCAAAACTCCCTAATAATAAATTATTCTTCCTCCTTATTCTCCAGTTGGGATCTTTTGATCCGTAAAATGCGGATCAGGGGATGGTCCACTGCATGAGAATCTTTGATTTGGATGAATCCCACCTTTAAATAGGTGGGGTCCATCCAAATCAATGGTGTAAACAAGTGGACCATCCTCTGGTCCGTAATTTGCGGACCAGAGGATCTGTGCTCCTTATTCTCACTCTCCGCATGTAAATTTTTATTTGTTTTAATTTTTTAATATATACCAATTTACTTAATTGTCTTTTATTTTTCATAGGTATAAAAGGTATAAAAAAAGATATAATTTTTTCTAAATTCAGCCTATTTAAATTAGAATCTAGTTATATTTTTTATTAAATTTAGTATAACCCTTTTTTTACATGTCAATCAATCTAACCTAAGCCAATCCATTGGTATAACTCTCAATCGATTGGTCAGATTGAAAAAGAGTCGTGCTTAATTTGATAGAAAATATATTAGATTCTAATTTGAATGTGCTGAAGTTAGGAAGAATTATCTCTCCTTTTAAAGTTTTTGTACCCAAAAAAAATGAGAGTGATTAAATAAATTGATGTCCATTATGTTTAGTTAGGGAATGAGAATAAACTTGGGTATTTTTAACCATAATAATATTGTATCGATATAATAAAAACTTAAAAAGGGATATTTTCTTTTAAAAGTCTTTAAATACAAAATTTTGCAGTTTCGCCCAGAGTTAGAAGACTCAACCAGCTGAAAGAAACCCACAGGGACGCCATAAAACTGATAGAATGCATAGCGAAGGATCCTGCGTACTTCGATTTCTGCTCCAAGGGAGGAAGAAGTGAGAACCAGGCTCCGGCGTCGTCGACAGGCTTCTACTTCACCTCGCCACATGGCATTCCGGGCCGTCAGAACTGGTCGAATTCCGAGCAGCGCAACCTCCTGTACGCGTTCGTCGACAAGCTCCTCATCCTCGACGACGCCACAGGCGGCAGCAACGCGCCGGCGATCAAGGGGCTTCTCCGGAGCGCGAATAGGGCGCTGGAGTCGATGTCGTCGGTGCGGGACTGGTCGGAGCCGCCGTTGATCATGGGGGCGGAGATGGGCCTGCACGAATTCGTGGAAAAGATACTCCAGGTGTGCCCGCAGTCGGCGACGTACTTGGACAGCCGCGGCCGGAACGTCCTCCAGGTGGCGATCGAGTGCGGCAACCGGGAGATCGTGGAGACCATCCGCCGGATGACGGCCGGCGACAACCCTGTCCTGCCCTCCTGGCTGCTCTCGCACACCGAGTCGAGGAGGACCATCCTCCATTTTGCCTCGGAGAGGATTCCTCCCGATACGGACGACGCCGTGCAATTGCAAGACGAACTCCTTTTTTTTGAGGTTTTTTTTTGTGCTAATTAATTCTTCAATAGCTAATTAATCTTGAGAAAGTGAAGTTTTCTCACCAAATTGAGTAGACGGTGAAAGAGATGGTGCCGAAGGAGCTGGTGTACAGCCGGAACAAGGAGGAGAAGACGGCCCAAGAGGTGTTCAGCGAGAGCCACAAGGAGATGCTGCATAGCTGCAAGAACCAGCTGACGGAGATGGGGAAGACCTGCGCGGGGCTGGTGGCTGCAGTGGTGTTCGCGTCGAGCTTCTCGATCCCCGGCGAGAAAGACGAAAAGACAGGGAACCCGGTGTACATGAACAGGCTGCCCTTCAAGATCTTCTCCCACACCTACGTCATCGGCCTCTCCTGCGCCGCCACCTCGCTGGTCCTCTTCCTCTCCCTCATCATCTCGCCCTACAAGGAGCAGCAGTTCCGGCGGGCCATTCCGACCAAGTACTTCTTGGCCTGCTTGTCCTTCGCCATGGCGCTCTTGGCGCTGCTCGTCGCCTTCACCTGCAACATCTTCCTGCAGATTTACGGCGGGCAGAGGACGGAGTCCGACGACCTAATTCCGCTCATACTAGAGCTCATCGTCTTCCCTGCCCTCTGCTTCATTGTGCTGTACTACAGGGGAGCAACTTTTTCGCCGGCCTTCAGGCGTATTTGGAAGTAGATAACCAAAGTCATGCGGTGCTCAGTAGTCTGCCTGAAGTTTTGAGATTTGGTGCATTGCTGCGTTGGTGGATTGCTCAGCGTAGAGATTTGTTATTGTCGATGAGATGGACATCGCTCCACATTCGATTCGCTATCATATCTCTCAATGTATTAATATTTTTCGTTGTTGTTCTTGAGTAACAAATAATTGATCAAAGCAATCAACATTTCTGACAAGGATGATGAAATTTCATTATCTGATTCAACTTGGAAATTCATCAGAACGATATTCCCTAAGAAGAAAATTATATAATCCGACACAAGCCAAAACAAGTTCGATTTATGTTATATATGAAACGGGAGGAGTTATTTTGAATATTTTAAACTATGATTTAAATATTTCAAATAGCCTCTCAATGACGTTCTTCAGGAGGCATGATGAATATTGAACAACTCTTTTTTATTTTCTGGATAACAACCTTGGCTAGTGAATTCTTAGAGATGATAATGCACACCTTGAAATGGAGCAAAAAATTGACACATATTCAGATATCCACCATCCACTAAAAAATAGTTTGAACCATGAGTTTTAACAATTCGTTGCTCTCTTTAGTTATCCATATATTATCTCATTAGGAATATCATTTAAATATACATAAAATATAAAATAAATACATAAGCATGAGAATCTATAAAAGTAGTAGGTAACAAATCTACAATGATGTATCATTCAAAATCACATGTCAACACATATTTTGGTAAATATTTTATGCATGGTGACCATAATAAAACATGAAGATTTTGATTTTTCTCATTCTAATCAAACATTTTCTATCAACATTCAAGATCTTGTATCCATTAATAATTTTGTCACATGTTAGACACATGATTTTTTCATCATCTCAGAGAAAAAAAAATATGGCACACATATAACCTTTGATTATTTTATCATAATGATTCAAAAATATTCATGAAAAACATACCTTTGAAAGTTGATGGTGAGAATCCTCGTGTAATTTTTTTTAGAGAGAAAGGAACATCTCGTTTTGTGAGAGAAGAAAGAGAGTAAGAAAATTGGCGGTGCAACGACGGCAAAAGAGGATGAGAAAGAGAGGAAGAAACTGAGAGATGAAGAGGATGTCGAGGGAATCAAGAGAGGAAGATGAAAAGAGAGAGTGAAGTGGGCAGGATATGGTAGGGTGTCGCTGGCCTTCACCAGCGACGACTAGAAGGAAGGGGCGACAATAGGGTCCTACTGCGGGCGTGCGCGTGAGAGGGTTAGAATGTCGAAGAGGTGAGAAAATAAAACAAGAGAGAAATGTATAGGGTTAAAAGTCTATAGGCATTTCAAGGGTAAGTAGATGATTTTTTTTTTTAATTTATAAAGTTATACTGAGTGTTATAAAGTTTGTACCTTTGGATACTAAAACATTTTCATAGAGTTTTAAAAAATCAAGTTTGAATATCATATGATTTTTTAAAAATAATATAAAAATCTAATTTGGGTACCATTAAATTTCTATGGAATTTATAAAAGTCTAGATTGAATACAGCTCGATTTTAAAATAAACAAAAGTCATTGAAAGCAATTAAGTTCTGTTACCATTTACCATGGCTCTTATTTATTCATTAAGAACACCCTTGATAGATATGAATGGAATATGGTGGGAATGGACTAATAGAATGAATGTGAGAATGGAATGAAATAGATATTCCATTTTAATAATTGGTATATGGTTGGGAATGTAATGTTTATTACTCGTTTGATTCTAATCATATGATTGGTAACTCCAAAATAAACAATAGGAATGGAATGCTATTACTTGTGTTGATAAAATTACCCTTTAAATAAAAACAAATAAAAATAACAATTACATAAGAAATTTATTTACTTTATTCTAATTTTATTAATTTTTTTAATAACAGATGATAAAATATATTTTCAAAATGTGTTTAAACAAATATTCATGTCGATAATAGTCAAAACAATTAAAATTACATATCAAATAACCAACATAATATAGTGTTAACTTCCAAAATATATAAATTTAAAATATTTTTAATCATCATCCAAATATTACAGACATATTAACCAACTATTATTTTAACTTATTCAAAATAAGAAAATATGACAAACAATATTGACAGAATAGGGATTCCCATTTTTATGGAAACGCCAAATATTAGAATTGGAATGGGGTTGGGAATACCTATTCCATTCCCACTCCATTCCACTCTACCAAGCATGCATGATTTCTAATTTAATAGGAATAGTGAACTTTCCTTTTTTCATGATTTTTTTAAAAGCTTTTATAAGCTCGTGATTTGTTTGATGTGTCATTTTGGATTTTTAAATGTTCTTTGTGCTAATAGTTTCCTAACTAGAATTTGGAGCATTAATTTTTAATTTTTAGTTTGATTAGTTTATGCCCAACGGTTAAAGTTTTTTTACTGATGGTGTTGAAGATTCATCAAGTTGGGTGCATCGATACATTATCATGTTTTAATATTTAGACAAATGTTTAAATTAAATTTTGATCATGTGATAATGAGAAACCCCATCTCGCTACCACGATAGAGGTCAAAGTCAAGACAGTCAACGCGTAGATGACATCGACCGATCGGACGAAACATGCCCCGACCAGGGAAAAAGCTCTGACCCGCCATTGCCTTCACTACGAAGAGAAGTTAAACGATCGACGTTCAAGGGAGACGATGTGCAGAAGCCGAGCCGAGCCGCTACCCCGCTTGGCCAGACGGCAAAGCTCGACATTAGCATAGTTCAACTTCAGCCGAATGGCTACCCCACCCGGCCTGGCACCATGTCTCGGTAGTGGCAAAGTAGAACTTCGGACGAACAGACAGGCATAGGAGTAGCGAGGTTCTGGCCAACCGGACGGAACACCAGAGCGGATGGCCGCTCGGCCTACCAGTACACTCTGATATCCATCGACATCCTTTTGGGAGTTGGTGCCGCCGACACCAGGCATGAACAGCTAGAAGATCGTACGACGATAGCTTCGACTATCACATCAGAGATATGCTCGGCCCGTTGCGGTACTGTATCAGGGACACTTTACTGACATGTCTTTTTAGGAAAACTTTGAGAGGCGTGCCTACCTTGGGAAGTGTGCACGCGCACTACAGGAGCTCTATATAAAGGGGGTCCAACCATCGGCGGAGATATGCAATACATGAGACACTGTGCTCTCTACTGTTCATTTTTGCTCTGCCTTTTACTTCATCGTAGGTGACTGACTTGAGTGTCGGAGGGCCAACGCTGGGGACCCCTTCCCTGGCTCAACACTGACGTAATTTATGTTGCAGGTCCGAGTGAAATCTACAAGCGGTCAGCAAGAACGCCGCACCCCTGACTTTCCATCTCTTCGACTTTCGGATAGGATCAGGTTTATTGTTGTATTTGTTGCATTGTGAGTGTGCAGGATATAGGTACAACAAGGAGAGTCCAAGTGTGATCTTGGCAAAGGAGGAAAGTCCAATGGTGAGTCTTGACGGTGTAAGCCCAAGCATGTAGTCTTGACAACATAATTCCAAGTGTTACTTGACAATGAATGAAGTCCTGGAGGCGCGACCTCTTAGCAAAGGAAAACCCGACAATAAAAACAACGCTGAGGAAGCTCCAGAAGGTAAGGCGTGAAAGATGGGAAGGCATCCGAGGAACGCGAGACTGATGAAGGAGGCTAGGCTAGGCTAGTTTTACAATTTAAAACTGGAAATTTTTCAAACTACAAAATTACAAATATAACCTCTCCCTAGACTTAAGCTTTCATCTTTCATTTTCTCCCTTTGTTCCCATCAAAATCAAGTTGGAAAAAAACACAGTTAGAAAAAGAATATTTGCAAAATATTTTTCCAAAAAATCTGAATTGTCAAGCTTTAATAATCACACTTGTAAATTTAATTTTAAAATAAGTTTAACATTTTAAAAAAAAATTGAAAATCTTTCTTAAAGTTCGACAGAAGTGCTCCTGTCCGAGAACTGAGTCGATGGACGCTGGAAATGTGCCACTCCTATTGAATGGTCGAAGACTCTGAAGACGTAGGTCTCCTGCTAACGTGGACTTGCAAACATAACGCCGAGCAGGGAAGGGGTTCCCCGGCGATGACCCTCCGACGCTCAAATAAGATCTCCGACGAAAAAAGAGTAGAGCAAAGGAGAAACGAGAATTGTAGCTACAGTAAAGGAGTGAGCATACCTCCATCGAAATCTGGGGGTCCTTATATAGGGCTCCCCGGAGGCGCGCGCACGCTTCTCAAAACATACCTAAAATGGATGTGTCAGAAAAGCGTGTCTGACGTCATACCTTAATAGCACGGGCATATCTCTGACATGACAGTGGAAGTTTCCACCGTACGATTCTCTGTCTGACCATGCCGTCGACCATGCCTCTTGTCGGCGACACTGGTTCCTAGGAAGATATCGCCAACTGCTCCCTTTGTCCTTTACAAGGCCGAGCGGAGGAACCGCTCGGCTAGCGCCTTCCCCGGGCCGAGCGGAGGAACCGCTCGGCTAACGCCCTCCAGGCGACATCAAGGTCGAACCGATTTGGATGTCTGCTCGGCCGGTGATTTGATGTCTGACTCCACCCTATCGAGCAAGGGAGCCTTAACTGGCAGGTTGATACCGTGTCCCTTGTTAGCTGAGCGAGATGACCGCTTGGCTTTCATCTCTGTTGGTGCAACATCCCTCAGGTCAAGGTTGACCTGGTTGACCAAGCTTGAGTCTTGGTTTGAGTTTCGATGTTTGACAATACAAGGTTGTTTGAAGAAGAGTCAAGTAGGTCAAGGATGACCGGATACTTGACTGGGAAGTCCTAACTGGGATGTTAGGCAGAAGAAAATCCTGGTGAGTGAAGCCAGGTGAAAATCCTAGTGAGTGAAGCTAGGTGAAAGTCCTGGTGAGTGAAGCCAGGTGAAAATCCTAGTGAGTGAAGCTAGGTGAAAGACCTGGTGAGTGAAGCCAGGCAGAAGAGAAGTCCTAGTGAGTGAAGCTAGGCAGATTGGAAGTCCTGGTGAGTGAAGTCAGGCACGGGGAAATCCAGATGAGTCAAGGTTGACCAGACATCTGGTGAAAGTCCAAGTAGGTCAAAGGATTGACTGGATACTTGGCACGGAGAGATCCAGATGGGTCAAGATTGACCAGACATATGGTGAAAGTCCAAGTAGGTCAAGGGAGTGACCGGATACTTGGCAAGATGAAGAAAAATCCAAGTGGGTCAAAGGGAGTGATCGGACACTTGGTGAGGGAGTCCTAGCAGGTCAAGGGTGATCGGATGCTAGGCATGATGAACCAACAGGTCAAGGTTGACCGGATGTTGGTTTGGGAGGCTTGGGACTTGGTTTTGGGCAAAAACCAGAAGCCGAATCAATCAGTCGATCGATTGGCTGGAGCCTAATCGATCGGTCGATCGATTGGGGTGTCCCTGCGAGAAGCCTTCGTCCCAATCGATCAGTGGATCGATTGGGAGGAAGTCGCGAGCGCACAGAATGCCTCTGGATCGATCAGTCGATCGATCCAGAGGTCCCAATCGATCAGTGGATCGATTGAGAAGGTGTTGTATGTCGCAATAAGCCCTGGATCGATCAGCCGATCGATCCAGACGAATTTCCAGAGCTCAGAGGCGTTCTGGATCGATCCGTGGATCGATCCAAAGCCTCCCCGATCGATTGGGAGCAATCCAATAGATCGAGATCCGACCGTTGGCGCAGATAAAGGCCGTTGGCGTGCGTCTTCTTCGGCAGAACTTCTACTGTTCAATCACAATCTTCACCAGCAACTCCACAGCTCTCACTAAGCTCCAGATCGCCAGTTCTTCAAGGTTCTTGGAGGTTCTTCCAAGTCAAGAGGCGGATCAAAAGCAAGAAGAAGAAGCTAGGGTTAGGGCTTTTGTACTCATTGTAAGCTTGTGCTTGTATTTCATTACTTTTCCCTTTCTTCTTGTATTGAGAGTCTTGTAGGGCTTCTCCGCCTTTGGTAGTTACCATAAAGGAGTGTTTATTAGTGGAGGGTGCGTGAGTAAGTGTGGATCCTTGGACTAGTCACCTCTTGTGAGGTGGATACCAAGTAAAGCATCATTGTTAGCGTTGTGTTTTTGTTTCTTGTATTTCCGCTGCATATCTTTGAAGAAACAAGCAACGACGAGCACCTAGCACGCGAAGAGCTATTCACCCCCCCTCTAGCTTCATTTTGGTCCCAACAAGTGGTATCAGAGCGAGGCCGCTCTTCACCGGAATCATCGCCGGAAGGGGCAAACAAAACAAGCAAAGCTAGAGGGTGAAGAAGTTGGAGCAAATTCATCAAAGCCAAAGAATTCAAGAAGCTCAACTTCAAGATGCAATTCCAAGATGGACTTGGATTTGACACAAGGGTGGCTCCATCGTACACATCTACTAGTTTCGATCTTTGGAAATCGAGGATCGAAAACTTCTTAATGGTGGAGATAGAGCAATAGTTTGCTCTAATGGAAGGCTTCGAGGCTCCAAGAAATTCAAAGGGCAAAGTCCTCAAGAAAAGCAATTGGAGTCAAGAGCAAATCCAAAGATGTGAGGCCAATGATAAAGTGACCAAACTTTTGGTCAATCTATTGCCTAGCCACATTCTGGAAAAAAATTGGAGAGTTCAAGGATGCCAAGGAGCTTTGGAGCAAATTGGCATCAATCCATGAGATCCCCTCCACTGTACCGAATCAAGAGGAATCCAAAGAGGGCGACTCATTGGATCAAGACCAAGAGGAGGACTCCGAAGTTGAGAGATGCTCAACTTCCGAAGAAGTCCAAGAAGAAGCTTCATCTTCAAAGGGATGCAATGAAGAGGGCAAGGAGGGAGCATACTCTTTGTTCCATGTACAAGATGAAGATGAAGAAATCTCCACCTCTAGGATTGAGGGGGAGCAACTTTTGGTGACACCGGATCAAGTAGAAGGAGAAGTCTCCACATCCGGGTCAAGAAGAGAAGAGGATGAAGAAGCTTCCACCTCCACAAATCAAGACATATCTATTGGAGGAGAATCATCATCGGATCAAGAGGAAGCCTTCGCATCCGGATCCAAAGGAGAAGAAGCCACCCCTACACAATAAGGTATAAATAGTTCATTTAATAAAAAAATCATATCATATGCTTTGAATGTAGGGAACATGGGCATTACAAGAGCAAATGCCCTAAATTGGTCAAGAAGAAGGGCCAAGTGGCACAAAAGGGCAAAGAGAAGCCTAAGGAGACCACTCCCAGAACAAAGAAGAGCAAGGAGCACATTGTGTGCTTCTCTTGCAATCAAAAGGGGCATTACCGAAGTCAATGCCCTAAGGGGAAGAAGGTGGTCAAGGCTCAAGAAGGAAGCACAATTCAAGGGGGAGCCTCCAAGGTAAAAAAGGAAGGTATCGTTCATTGAACCTACCCCCTTTAATAATGGTAAAAAGCATGATAGTTCTACTTTATATCATTTCAATGCTATTTATCATGAAAATAGGAGGCATGATAAAGTTAAGGAAAATCATGTAGCTTTTCATGCTAAAACCTCTCAACCTAGGTTTATAAAGGTAGATAGGAATTTAGACAAGAACCCTAAGGATTCTAGTATTTGCTTAAGAAAAAGAAAAGTCATGATTTTAATGAAAAATCTATGGTTGAGGGATTATGGAAGGAAAATCAAGTCTTGAGGTCAAGACTTGATAAATTAGAGAAGACCCTTAGAAAAATCAAAAATGAAACACAAGGGTCTAAGGGTAAAAATCTAGGGCTAGGAGTATCAAAGTCATCCCATGGCCATAGAGGTTTGGGATACAAACCAAAGGTCAAGAAGGATGTAATTTCCTATCATAGGGTTTCATATAGCTATGGAACTAACCCTAGGCCTAGTGGGCAGGTCAAAAATACTAGGGAGGTTATCCCTAAGAGTATTTTTGCAATAAATGTGACTAAGGCTTCTAAGAAGTCTAAGAAAGTCACAAAGGAAGCAATCCCTAGAGTTGACCTAGAAAAAGTGACCAAGGCTTCTAAGAAGTCAAACAAGGTCACTAGGAAGGTGTCTAGGGAAGTTATCCCTAGTGAATACCTAGAGCATCCAAGGAGCACCAATAGGTTTTGGGTTCCTAGGAGCATCTTCTCTACCCCATAGATGGGTTAGAGAGTGTCAACTCTAAGAAGAAGGGTAGTTAACCAAACTTTGAAGAAATTGACACTCAAGAAATATTTTCAAGGTTATTATTAACCTTTGAAAATGAAACAGATTTATTGTTTACTCTTGGGAAGAGTAAAATGTGTCACAATTTGATAAATTGGATGATATTTTAAGTGACACAAATTGGGAAAAGCATAAGAACTACCAAGTTAGGATTTTGGTATGTTCTTAGGAAATTTAAGGTCAATCTAAGCCTTAATTTAAAGGTGCTACTCTTGTGGAAGAACGAAATATGTCAACATTTGAAGAATAAGTTTAATTTCAATTAGCATAAGTTAATCAAGAGAACTAGAAATGTCAATTTAGGTTTTGGCATTTTCTTGGAGCGTTTAGAGGGCAATCTAGGTTTAATTTTCAACTTAGCTAAGGTTTAAGAATACTTAGATAGGTAATCTAGGTATTTTATTTATGCTAAACCTTGCCATGGTTGTTTGCTCACTATATGCCATGACATCATAATTAGTTTTGTATTTTGCATTCATGACTTATTATGAAAAATATAAAAATATCATGTCATGACATACATACATCATGTAGTTATAGGAATCTTTCTTTTGAAAGCTATTTTCAAAATGATGTATGTCATAACATTATCATGCATTAGTTTATTTCCTTAAAATTAAGGACAAATGACATTTATAAACAAGTGGAATCAACAAGTAACATCCTTGGTTGATGTTTACCACACAAAATGCCTAGATATATATGCATGATCCCTAGATTAGGGCAAAACCAAATTTTACATCTCACAAAGACCTATAAGATGACTTGTATGTGTTTTTAGTGCACATTAGATACAAGTGAGATGTTAGGATGATGAACAAAACTCAATATGTTGATTTATTGCATTCTTTTGAGTTTTCAATTCATCAAAACACATAGTTATGTGTTTTCCCATCATTGGGAAAGCTAATGTACAAGTCATGTGCATTAAGCCCAAGGAATATGGTGGGATATTGGTTTTGAAAATGTTTTTAAAATAATTTTGGAAAACCTTGGTGAAGGCTATCTTTTGAGAGTAATCACTATTGAATAGCTAAACACAAACTTGAAGAAAACACTAAAGTTTTTGCAAGGTTTCAAGTTTGTGTCAATCTTTGAAAATATGAAGTATTTTCTTAGAAAACTATTTTTCCTTGATAGTATATACCCTAAATAATGTCTACACAAATTTTTACGATTTTTGAAATTTTGTTGATTTTTCTAGGGGCTTCTGAAATTCACAGAAAGTGAATTTCAGCAACTATCAGACCTCAATTGATCACCCGATCGATTGAAGGGTCTCAATCGATCGGGCAATCGATTGAGAGCAAGCTTCTCGCGAACAGAAGCTTCCTGGATCGATCCACCAATCGATCCAGCCCTCTTGAATCGATCAGTGGATCGATTCAGCAAGGTTCAATCGATTGGAACCCAACTCCAATCGATCAAAGTTGCTGATTTTGGCTGGGAATGCCTGATTTCAGCATCTTTGAACCTATTTTAGTCTAGGTGACCATTCCAAACCCCTGAAAATACATTTGTATACATAAAAAGGATGTTTTCATGTGGAAAACAAGGATGGATTGGTTAAGGAAGGCTAAGTTGAAGTTTAGTTTGAGGTTTGTTTCAAATTTTGAATATTTGAACCTCAAAACTTCTAAAATTGGGTTTCCTAAAGTTTTAGGGATTCCAAGTCATTGTTGGTGCAATGACAGAAGTTACCACCATATCTTTAGGGGGAGGGACTCTTTAAAGACATGAAAATTATTTTTCATGAACCTTGGAAGGTGGTTAACCTTCCGTTAAAAAACATGCTCAAGGTTTAGCGTTTGAACTTTAATGGGGAGTGGATATCCTCATTGTTCAAGCGGGTTCAAGTGGATAATGCTCAAGGATGGGTATTTACCTACATTGGGGGAGAATGTAGGGTTAAGGATAATGAAGGGTATGAGACCTTCATTATCGTGTTGATCACAACGAGTGAAGTTGTGAACAACGATGAGCACCTCTTCAGGGGGAGAGTTTTCAACAAGTGAATTTGTTGATGTGTGCTCAAAAATGGGGCATGGTTTGATGTGTTCCAATAGGGAGAGAATGAAAGGGAGTAAGTTAGGCTTTCATTACCTAGAGGGAGTTTGCCCTCTTAGGGGGAGAATGAAGGGCTTAACTTATGTATTCATTACCTAGTGGCATGAAGATGGTTTAGGCTATGGGATTAGCCTAACTTACATGTGGTATTGTAAGTGATAGTGTTGGTATTGTCAAACATCAAAAAGGGGGAGATTGTTGGTGCAACATCCCTCAGGTCAAGGTTGACCTGGTTGACCAAGCTTGAGTCTTGGTTTGAGTTTCGATGTTTGACAATACAAGGTTGTTTGAAGAAGAGTCAAGTAGGTCAAGGATGACCGGATACTTGACTGGGAAGTCCTAACTGGGATGTTAGGCAGAAGAAAATCCTGGTGAGTGAAGCCAGGTGAAAATCCTAGTGAGTGAAGCTAGGTGAAAGACCTGGTGAGTGAAGCCAGGTGAAAATCCTAGTGAGTGAAGCTAGGTGAAAGACCTGGTGAGTGAAGCCAGGCAGAAGAGAAGTCCTAGTGAGTGAAGCTAGGCAGATTGGAAGTCCTGGTGAGTGAAGTCAGGCACGGGGAAATCTAAATGGGTCAAGGTTGACCAGACATCTGGTGAAAGTCCAAGTAGGTCAAAGGATTGACTGGATAGTTGGCACGGAGAGATCCAGATGGGTCAAGGTTGACCAGACATATGGTGAAAGTCCAAGTAGGTCAAGGGAGTGACCGGATACTTGGCAAGATGAAGAAAAATCCAAGTGGGTCAAAGGGAGTGACCGGACACTTGGTGAGGGAGTCCTAGCAGGTCAAGGGTGATCGGATGCTAGGCATGATGAACCAACAGGTCAAGGTTGACCGGATGTTGGTTTGGGAGGCTTGGGGCTTGGTTTTGGGCAAAAACCAGAAGCCGAATCGATCAGTCGATCGATTGGCTGGAGCCCAATCGATCGGTCGATCGATTGGGGTGTCCCTGCGAGAAGCCTTCGTCCCAATCGATCAGTGGATCGATTGGGAGGAAGTCGCGAGCGCATAGAATGCCTCTGGATCGATCAGTCGATCGATCCAGAGGTCCCAATCGATCAGTGGATCGATTGGGAAGGTGTTGTATGTCGCGATAAGCTATGGATCGATCAGCCGATTGATCCAGGCAAATTTCCAGAGCTCAGAGGCGCTTTGGATCGATTCGTGGATCGATCCAAAGCCTCCCCGATCGATTGGGAGCAATCCAATCGATCGGGATCCGACCGTTGGTGCAGATAAAGGCCGTTGGCGTGCGTCTTCTTCGGCAGAACTTCTACTGTTCAATCACAATCTTCACCAGCAACTCCACAGCTCTCACTAAGCTCCAGATCGCTAGTTCTTCAAGGTTCTTGGAGGTTCTTCCAAGTCAAGAGGCGGATCAAAAACAAGAAGAAGAAGCTAGGGTTAGGACTTTTGTACTCATTATAAGCTTGTGCTTGTATTTCATTACCTTTCCCTTTCTTCTTGTATTGAGAGTCTTGTAGGGCTTCTCCGCCTTTGGTAGTTACCATAAAGGAGTGTTTATTAGTGGAGGGTGCGTGAGTAGGTGTGGATCCTTGGACTAGTCACCTCTTGTGAGGTGGATACCAAGTAAACCATCCTTGTTAGCGTTGTGTGTTTTTGTTTCTTGTATTTCCGCTGCATATCTCTGAAGAAACAAACAACGACGAGCACCTAGCACGCGAAGAGCTATTCCCCCCCCCCCCCCCCCCCCCCTCTAGCTTCATTTTGGTCCCAACAATCTCTTAACGTCGGAAACTCGGCGTCATGCTGAGCTGTCGAGATGTCGAGTCGGCTATTCTTCCTGCCGCTTGGGAAGGTATCTCGCTCGATTGGACGCCTGCCCTGGATGTTGACCACTTTGACTTACTACCGGGTGAGCCTCATCTTACCACCGGATAAAGAAGTATATGAATATGCAAAAAAAATTTCATAAAAAGTTTATAAATATTTTAGTATAAACAAATTATTCTACACAAAAACATAATTTTTACAAGTTAAATTTTAAAAATTTATTTTTATTCAAATAAATCTCCAAAATTTTCTAAGAATTAAGAACAGAACGTACAACTAATGCAAAATTAATTTTTTTCAAAAAAAAAAAAAGTTTTCAAGATATTTTTAGTTTTAAAAATAAGGTTTTTGATAAATAATCTATAGAAAATTCATTATTTGTTAAAAATTTACAAAAAAAATATTTTCAAACAAAAATTCAATGATTCTAACAATATAACAAATTTGGATATGAATTTATAAAAGAAAGATGGTAACAAAAAAATATTTTAAATAGACATAATTCTTTTTAAAACTGAATATTTAAAATAGTCTTATTAGCCTAAAAATCAAGTTGATTTTTCTCTTTATTCAAAATATAACGATATTTTTTTTGAAAATTAGGTTTTCCAAAATACATAAAAAAAATTTTAAATTATGATTTTTCAATTAGAAATTCATTAAAAAAATTTAATCAAAAATTTTTTAAAAAAAATTAATACCGAGAGATTTTTCATTAAGGCAATAGAAAAAAAAATCAATAATAAATGTTAAGTAAGCATACGAACTTTGTTTTGTAAGTAAAATTAATATTCCTAAACATAAAATATGTATAATAATTATTTATAATAAACAAGATTTAGGGATCCAAAATAAATTTTTACCTATATGATTGATAAGAAATTTCTTTGGAACATATTTTTATGATATTTTTCTAATTTGGTCCTTATGATATTTAAAATACGAATTTGGGCTTTTATAATTTCTCTAGGTATTTTGATTAACACATTCAAAATTTCTAGATTTTTAAATTTGGTCCTTCAATTTTTCATTTTCATCCTTTAATTTATCATACATTTATAAAGGACATGTATTTACTATAATTAATTTCAATTCTAAAATTTTATTTTTCAAATTATTATTTTTAGATTTAAGTTTATATAATGATTTAGTCATAGATTTAATACCTCTATATAATTGGTTAGGGGTAATAAACATACCTCACTTAGCAGATTTACTCTGAAGTTTGTTTCTTCCTCCTCGCTACAGCTTTCTTCTAAGGAGCCTCCCCCTTCGTCTATGCTCTCCTCCTGGTGACTTAGCATCTGTGCAAGTCCAGCGTACTCCTCCAGATCAGATTCTGATGACGACTCATCCCAAGTCGCCTTCAAGGGTTTGTGCTTTATTGTGCTTTGACCTTTCTTGTTGTTCTTCTTCTTCAACTTTGGACAGTCCTCCTTGATATGCCTCTCTTCATTGCAGTTATAACATCTTATCTTCCATGCTCTTCTTTTCTTCGCCTGCACTTGATTAAATTTATTTGGTCTAAAGAATTTCTTAAATTTCCTTACCATATATGTTGATTCGTCATTGCCGAGGGAAGTGTCAACGTCTGATTCGTCCTTCATGGCTTTTAGGGCAATGTTGTTAGATTTTTTTTATTTCTTGATTATCTACACAATGAGACTCGTGAAGTTCAAAAGTTGAAAATAAATTTTCAAGAGTACTTGTTTCGAGCTCCTTAGAGATGTAGTAGGCATCTACTAAGACTGATCACTCTAGAGTTCTCTGAAAGGCGTTAAATGAGCACCTTAAAGAGTCACGATTTATTACATTTTCTCCGAGGTTGTTGAGCTAAGAGATCAGATCTTTGATCCTTGCATAGAGTTGGACTACCTTTTCTCCCTTGTTCCTTGATCCTTGCTGGGAGATCTTTGATCTTTGATCCTTCTTTGATCATTTATCTTTTACCATAGTATTTTGTATTACTATTATTACGATTGGCTAATGTAGTATTGCAGGAAAAGTCTTACTGAATCAGGTATTAGACACTAAGCAGAGAAAAGTCTAAACGGGTCTAGAGGACCAATGTTTGACACGTAGATTGATGTAATCAACTAGAGTAGAGCAACGAGGAGGTCGTGTCCTGAGAAGGGACAAACCCTAGGTCACTAATTCAACTGAAAAAATCGGTAAGTTTCCAAGTTGAGATCAAAGATAGATTCACTATCTACTCATTCTTCACTATTCATGCATCATACTATACTGTGTTAACTCTGTTTTGTAGAAGTATTCACATTAACTCTGTTTTGTAGGATCCAGGTGGATTAGCCGACTGAACCTAGGGATTGGTCGACCGAACAAAGCTGACACAACATAGAGTGATCTAGCATAACACATTTGGAATGCAAGGGGATTGATCGATCGCACCCAATGATCGGTCGACTGAACATTAATTAGTATTGATGATGAAGCAGATTCGGACCCCAGCGAAGAAGGTAATTTGAGGGATCGGTCAACCGAACCATGTGATTAGTCGACCAAACCTTTAATGACATTAATTATACGAAGATTAGATCTCATCGCTAAAGGAAAGAGCAGTATTTCGTCGACCGATAAAGGGTTCAGTCGATCGAACAGATCAGTCGACCGAAGGGCTTTTTGGCCGACTGGACATGGCTTATAAAAGGACCTTGAGATCTGAGCTTACGAAGATAACTTCTGCTATACAAATTTTCTGTTCTACTCTGCTCGTGCTTTTGTCATTTAGCGCCTCAACTTCATGTGCAAGCTACTACACCGAGAAGTGTCGACGAGCTTCAACATCTATTTCTATTGTTGGTATATTTTAGTTATGCTTGCATTGTTTACTTTCTAAAAGATAGTAGTGTGTTACTATCTTTTCATCTGTACAAATTGCTTCTTTCCGAAGATTTTAGGAAGAAGAATTATAGTAAACTGCCCAACAGTGTGATCAAGGATCACAGATCTTGGAGTAGGAGTCAACATAGACTCCAACCTAAGTAACCAAAATGAATTCTTTATTTTCTACTCCATTATTCTTGTTTTAACGATTCAAAATGAAAAGTTTTAAGGAGCGATATTCACCCCCTCTCACTCCTTTTCGATCCTTTAGAAACTCCCTTGTCGGTAAACATTCATACTTTTTATTTTCTTATTAATCATGTTTTTTGTTTTGTTTCTACACACTGTATTTTCATATGCATATAATGAGTTTGACCCAAAATAGAAGTGCATGGTAACAGAAGTGCATGCCTCCATGGTAATTATTTCTGTACCTTAACGGCCATGGCTATTGTTTCGACTTGAAGTGAATTATTCCTCCACCTTGTTGTTATTGTTGTTTTGAAGAGGCAGATCGATGGTAGTGCTCAGTTGCGCTCCCATGATTATGAACCGTTTACTTTTAGTTATAATTTATTTATATTGAGATATAATTTTTCTTATCAACTGAAATATATAAATAATATTATCATTTTTTTTTTTGGATAAAAAGATTTTAATTCTTAAATGCTTTGTTAAATATATTGTTTAAGTTGTTCAAACTCAAAGTGAATATATTTGTGATAGGTCTTTTTGGTGTTTTTTTCGTTCTTTCAAATTCCTATATTGAGGTTAAAAATAAGGATTATGGAGGTAAGCTAACTAGCTAGGTTATACATTTTTTTTTGTATGTGTCAGGATTTTGTAACATTTTTTTCGGAGTAAGTGTTGTTTTACTAAGAATTCAAGTGATTATTTTTGTAAACATCTTTTGCATTCTAAATAAAATTGATTACAAATAGTATTATTATTAGTGGATAATTTAATAGTATAGGAATGGGAAAAAAATTTATATCCATAATTTTAAAATTAATGCTTCATTCATATTTTTATGTTAGAATTATAAAATTTATGTATAAATAAAAAAGGAACAATTATCTTACTATAAATACTCTTCTCACAATTAAAAAATTTTCTTTATCTCATTTCTGAAAATAAAATTTTATAAATTAAAATAATTATTATTTAAATTGATGGAAAGAATAACTAAGCTGAAGTAAAAGGAACAACTATTTTATTAAAATTTACATTCTAGCTAGTTATTTGAAGTTAAGTTAATAATACTATTCTAAAAATTCACGAGGAATCCAATTATTCTTGCAAACCAAACCTGTATTTAAATTTTACATATGTTAACATTGATAAAGAATATATTAAATCTATCGTAAATATGATGGAAGATAAAATTATGAAATAATTTATAATTTTACCGGGCCTTTAAACCATAAGGGCAGGCTCTGCTATTAATTCAGGATAACGAACGACCATTAAGCATACGAAACTAGGACTGCAAACGAATCGAGCTGGCACGCAAGTTTTTCGAGCCGGCTCGAAAAATATTCGATTCGTATTTAAATTTATCTAATTCGAGCCGAATTCGAACATGTTCAAACTTTTTTTCGAGCTGAACTCGAGCCCAAATTATATTGTTCGAGCCGCTCACGAGCCTTAATATTTATTAATATAAGTTAAATATATATTAAATAAATAAATTTCGAGTATTTGAAACCTATCTTCGAGTAATAATTTGAATAGTTCACGAACATATTCGAATATTTCAAGCCGAATTCGAACCAAACATTTTAAATTTTTCGAGCTCCGAATCGAGCTCCGAATCAAGCTCGAACTCAAATATACCTATTTCCAGCCGAATTTAAACCTTAAATTTTTAAACATACTCGACTTAATTCAATTCATTTACACTCCTATGCACAACCCCAGTGCAGAACCCCGGGCTCAGTGCAGAGACAATGTTCGCGGGCAGACATTGCTCTTATTTTATTATTTTTAAGTCGTGCCTTTAATAGTTCATTAATTATCTACTATGAGTCTATGACTCGATACTGGGTCGTCTGTGACCCGAGTAGGCTGACAAGTTAAGTATGGCTAGTTTTTTAAATGGATTACATCGATCGATTCAAATCCGACTAAGCATGTTCAACCAACGGTTAACCAATTTATCGATTTATCAGTTCTAATTAATTTTAATTTATAACATTTTATATAGAACCGATTAATCAATCTTATGATTCCGATTGAAACGGTTCCTATCGATTAAGCAGTTCCAACCGAAACCTGTAACCATTTCTGCCTCCTGAAGAAGTACGTACTATGCGCTACCGTTAATGCCCTTCCCGCCCGATCTTCCCGAGTACCCAACCCGCCAGCAGTTCGTCAACTACCTCGACTGCTACGTCGACTGATTCGCCCTCGCGCTGCTCTACGGCGTCGAGGCCGTTCAAGCGGAGTGCGACCCGTCCCTGGGCTTATGGCACGTTCGTGCCGCCGCCGCCGGCTTCGTCAGAAGCGGCGGTGGCGGAGTGGAGTTCGTGTCGAGGTGATTGTCGGTGGCGATGGGCGAGAATGCGGAGATGGTGTGGCCGGAGACCATCGGAGTGGCGGTGTTCCACTGCAAGGTGCTGCACACCAGCTGCTACGAGCCTACGACAAAGGGGACAAGCACCGTGGCGAACGGGTCCTCGTGGTGGGCTGCGGCAACTCCGGCATAGAGGTGGCCTTGGACATCTGTGACAACGATGCCAAGGTCTCCATGGTCGTAAGAGATAAGACAAGTTGTTTATCTTGTTCTTTTTCATTAATTAAAAATTAATGGTTGATTATCCTCTAATTAATTAATCGTTCGTGCATATTGCCGAGGGACATATTTGGAATCTCCACCTTCGGCCGCTTAAGTGGATCTCACGGGTCATCCGAGATGATAAGTGATGATATACTTGTCACATGAGGTTGTGGGATCGAACCGTACTGTAGGAGAGTAACCCTGGACCCTGTGCAACTCACCCCACCACCACTCGTCCTCTCGGCTATCATGATTGACCTGAGATCAGTTTTTTTACCCCGCTCCGAATCCGATCCATTTGGCAGTTAAGGAAAAAAACGAAAAAGAAAAAGAAGAACAGTACGCCAGACTTAGAGTGCTACAGGTGTGAATCTTATGCTGTTTGCCGACATAAGCAAAGCTTAATTTAGTAAAGCCATGAGTCTGCCCACAGCCCACCGAATGAATCTTTAATCAGTTTATATATACATCGAGCGTCCATCCATTGCAACAGAGCATTTCATTCGCCAGCACACCAGGGTCTCACCATCCCCACCACGTACCTCTTACCATGGCGCCGCCACCAGTAATCCTCCTACCGCCGATCATCTCCGACGAAGAGGAGGAGATGGAGCAGTCTAGGAGTAGCGATGACGAAGATATGGAGGAGTTTAGGCCTCCGCCAGACTACAACGAGAAGCACTACAGAACGGTTTACAAGCTGATCCTCGACGAGAAGACGGATGCTCTCGTGAGGCTGGCCGAGAACCCCGAGGGCCCGGTCAACCTCATGGACGATCCCCTGCTCAGCGTCGTCATTACCTGCCAGAAAACCCAGATAGCGCTTAAACTTATCAAGAAGTTGTCCCACGACAAACTCGAGGCTGAAAACTACGACGGCGACACGGCGCTGCATGTAGCCGCCGCCTTAGACAACCTGAAGGTGGCGAACGCGTTGCTGAACAAATCCCCCAGTCTAGCGGAGAAGCGAAACAATAAGGGGGAGACGCCGCTGCACAAGGCGGCTCTCTTTGGGCAGCGGGAGGTGTTTTGGCGTCTGGCGGACAAGAGTATAAGCCCGCCGGAGGACCGGACGTACGATGACCGTACCTACGATGGAGCCACTGTGCTCCACTGCGCCATCATGGGCAATGCGCCGAGTACGTACATGAGCACCGATTTAAGGAGAAATTTTTTTAATTGATTCATGTATCGATCGGTCGAACGATTGCTTGAAATTCTGCAGGGCTGGCGTTGGAGATTGCGATGAAGTGGCAGGAATTGGCAATATACCGGAATTACGCAGCGCTGACTCCATTGCAACTGCTGGCGAGCATTCCGGAGGCATTCCGCAGCCAATTGGTCCTCGGATCACTCGAAAACTTCCTCTATAACTGTAACCTACTCACTTCTTTTATTTTTCCAAAATACCCTTTAGCATGTCGACTGATAAATAATTTTTGTATAAAAAAAATATATTTGATAGTCATAACAGATGAGTATAAAATTTACGTATAGAAAAATAAGAAATGTCATTCTCAAATATTTTAATGTCAGGGATTCCCCGATTCAAGGAGCCTCCCAAGTGGATTCGCAAGCGAGGCAAAAGCGATATCGAGGTAAGAATTTTAATCTATTTTGATTTTTTTAAAAAAAAAATTGAGGAAAAAAAGAAAAATATTGATGAATTATTTTCATTTAATAATGCTGTTTAATTTACCCCTAAAATTTATATGCGAGTAGAATCAAGACTCTGACGGTGAAAATTCACAAGAAATTGAGAAAAAGAAAGATGAAGAAAGAGGTAATTAACGAGGCATTTCATTATGAGTTTCCTTCTTTCTATTAACGAGTTAGGCAAGTTAAATTGTATATTGAAAACAAAATGTTTCTTAATTAGATGTTTTACTTATGAATTTTGACTGCCTTAACTTATAATTGTTGTGGATGGATGCTTGCAGGGAGATGGATTTCCATGTTATTCTACAATATTTTAAGATCAATTCACGAATTGCTTTTCCATCTTCTATGGCGAGGTGAGTTCATTGACATTTTCTATTTTGGTCTATTTTTCTTTAGAATTTGTTAAACCCCTAATTCAAGATTGTCTAAAACTATCCCAAGATTCCAGCAGTTTTAATAGACAAATTCGTAGCAACTTTAATCAATATTAAAACAGTTTTAATTAACATCAGAGCTGATTTGATTAAAATTATTATAATAATATTAGATTAATTTAATGAAGCAAAGTTTTGCAGTTTCGAGCAGGATTAGCGAACTGTACGATCTAAAACAATTTCACCTGGACACTGTGGAACTCATTGAATGCCTAGCGAAGTACCCCAAATACTTCGACTTCTGCGCCAATGGACATGCCCGTAACTACAAGGGCCATGGCATTCTGGACCGTAAGAAAGGGCTAGAGTCCCAGCAGCGCAAGCTGCTGCTCGCGTTCGTCGACGAGCTCCTCCGCCTCCACGACGACACCCGCGGCAGCGAGGCGCCGGCGGTCCAGGGGCTTCTCGAGAGCGAGATGTCTTCGAAGCGGAACTTTTCGGAGCCGCCGCTGATCACTGGGGCCGACATGGGCCTGCACGAGTTCGTGGAAAAGATCCTGCACGTGTGCCCGGAGTCGGCGATGTACGTGGACACCCGCGGCCGGAACGTCCTCCAGGCAGCAATCGAGAGCGGCAACCGGGAGATCGTGGAGATCATCCGCCAGAAGACGAAGGGCCCTAATCCTGTCCTTCCCTCCTGGCTGCTCTCACACACTGAGTCAAGGACGAGGAGGACCATCCTGCATTTTGCTTCGGAGAGGATTCCTCCCGATACAGAAGACGTCGTGCAGTTGCAAGACGAGCTCCTTTTTTTTGAGGTAAACAAACAGATCGACCAGAAGTTTTTTATGCCAATCCTTCAATAGGTAATCAATCTGGAGAAAGTGAAGTTTTCTCACCAATTGAGTAGAAATTGCAAAGGATGGTGCCGAAGGAGCTGATGTACAGTCGGAACGAGGAGAGGAAGACGGCGCAAGAGGTGTTCAGTGAGAACCACAAACAGATGGTCAAGAACTGCAAGAACCAGCTGATGGAGATGGGGAAGACCTGCGCGGGGCTGGTGGCCGCGGTGGTGTTCGCATCGAGCTTCTCGATCCCCGGCGAGAAGGACGACAAGACAGGGAATCCGGTGTACATGAACAGGCTGCCCTTCAAAATCTTCTCCCACACCTACGTCATCGGCCTCTCCTGCGCCACCACCTCGCTGGTCCTCTTCCTCTCCCTCGTCATCTCGCCCTACAGGGAACAGCAGTTCCGGCGGGCCATTCCGACCAAGTACTTCTTGGCCTGCTTGTCCTTCGCCATGGCGCTCTTGGCGCTGCTCGTCTCCTTCACCTGCAACATCTTCCTGCAGATTTACGGCGGGAAGAGAACGGAGTCCGACTACCTGATTCCGCTCATACTGGAGCTCACCGTCTTCCCTGCCCTCTGCTTGATTGTGCTGTACTACAGGGGAGCCACCTTTTGGCCGGCGTTCAGGAATATTTGGAAGTAGACAACCAAAGTCATATGCATTCATTAGTGCGTCTGGAGTGCTAATACTTGATCCCATTCATTGGTGTGTTGAGATTTGGTGCATTGTTTGTCTTGTTGGATTGCTTTTGTGCATTGTTTCATGTTTGTCTTGTTCCTGAGATTCATAATGCAGAGACTTCTTGATGATTTACTGTAGTTCCAATAACAGATCTCATTTCATGATTCATGAACCTTTTTCCTTCTTCCATAAAGGATACATCAATAAATCACACTCATACTTCAAGTTTTGTTTTCATCAACATCATCGGTCTAGGCCTCAAACCTATTACAGCAAAGCAAAGCAAAGGCATGCATGCCTCCGTCATTTGGCCCTTAACAAGTGATAACGAACGACCATTAAGCATGTGCAACCTCGGTGCAGAAACAATGCTCGCCGGCGGACAATGCTCTTATTTTATTATTTATAAGAAGTCAGGTGAGCTTATGGCTGAGCGAGGTGGATGAGCTGGCCCCGGGAGTCAAGGAGAGCATCTGACTGAGCGGAGTGGAATCGGGAAGATGATCTGTTCATATTTAAGAAGTCTGAGGAAACGATCTGTTCATCTTTAAGGAGTCAGGGGAGCTGGCCTTGCGGTCTAGGAGAGTTTCTGGCTGAGTGGAGTGGAGTTGGAGGAGTTGGGCCCGGGGTCTAGGAGACCAATAGATTGAAAGTATCTGAGCTGACTGAGCAGAGTATGAGGTCGGGGAAGCGTAACCCTTGGAGTTAGGGAAATCAAAGTATCTGAGTTTGCTAAGCGGAATATGAGATCGGGGGAGTATAGCCCTTGGAGTCAGGGAGACGGACCGACTGGGGGTATCTAAGCTGATTGAGCTGAGTATGGAGATAGGGGAGCGTAGCCCTTGGAGTTGGGGGGAGCGTAACCAAGTCAATCGCCTAGTTGAACCTTTTGTCTCAGATAACTCAATTGGATATCCCAATCAAGTTGGTCATCCTAGACTTTAACATCTATCTTATCAAGGCGATTGTCCTCCTTGGCCCACACGGAGGCTTCTAATATTCCCTATTATATGGTGAGAATTAGAAGCCACGTGTGCCCCCAAGGGTCAAATATCATGCCTAGATAGAGGTCAAAGTCAAGACAAGTCAACACAAGATAGATATGTTCATGTAGTCATATTTATCACCAATCGGATGAGCTTCACCCCTCCTCCCCAATCGGTCCCACTGATTGGACATGCTTCGTTACTACACGATTGATCCCATTGATCGAATGTGCTTTGTCTCTCCCCAATCTGTACCACTGATCGGGCATGCTCCGCTTGCACTAACTCGGCCGGCTCTGCTCATCTCCACTTAGTCTTGGTGGTCCAACGCTCTTCTACTTAATAGGCCCCAACCTCCAACCTAATTGTCCCACGGCCCAAGGGCTGCGGGCTAGCCAATCATAAGGGGCGGCGCCTGTGCTGACACGACATGTGAGTTGTCAGAGCACATGAGGTATCATCTCCCGTATCTTGATCTGCATGATACTAGTAAATACGATAGAACATTCCCTTTTACTGTAATGTAATACGCGTCACATCAATAATTAATACATAATTAATATATAAGAGAGATATTTGATGGTAGTGTTATAAAAGACGTTTGCATCTACGGACGGAGATAAGCTTCACTTCTCCATGCACATAGTATTGTCCATCATCTCTGCTTTCTCCACATCTCTCATCGTAACTTACTTCAGTGTCGGAGTGACAATGTCGAGACACCCCTGACCGTCATTCTAACTCTCTTCTTCTTCTCTTTCTCCGTGCAACGCATAGACCTTGATTAAGGGTGAAAAAGGTGACGTTGATATGGAGTAACCTTGAGAATAGACAAAGTCTGGATATGAGACCTAGAATAAGAAGATGTCAGTATACGATACTAAGAGAAGGTGTCGGCGACTTGGCCAAGATTGAGAGATGATGTGTGGACCTAAACTGAGATAGAAAGGGTGTCAGGATTAAGAGTTAAGACTGAGAGATAGTGCAGGGACCTAAGATTGAGCCAAAAAGGGTGTCAGATTAGGAGCTGAGATTGAGAGATGGTGTGGGGATCTGAGACTGAATCAGAAAAGGATGTCGAGATCGTGAGTTAAGACTGAAACATGATGCGTGGACCTAAGACTGAGTCAAAAGGGTGTCGTGATTAGGAGCTGAGACTGAGAGATAGTGTGGGGGCCTAAAACTGATCCAGAAAGGGTGTCAGGATCGGGAGCTGAGATTGAGAGATAGTGCAAGGACCTAAAACTGAGTCAAAAAGTGAATCGGGGGTCAAGAGTTGAGACTAAGAGATGGAGCAAGGACCTGAAACTGAGCCAAGTGAGTAGCTGATCCCTCTCAAGTTTGGCACAGTCTTCGGTGGATCCCCCTCTCATGGCATTCAGCGACTCTAGTCAACCTTGCCTCCAGCTGTCAGTTGGCTCATTCGTCAAAGGTCTAAGAGCGGGATCAAATTGGTACTATCCGTGGGAACATTAAGTCTTGAATTGAGACACTAAGATAGAAGACACTGGAAGATCCGCGACCATCACTATAGCGCAAGACCACTTCGAAAGAATGGTAGCTATCACAGTATGGGGAGCATTGCAACAACAACAAGCAACATGGCAACAACGACAAACTCTTCACCTTCACGGATACCTTTTGCATCCACTGAAATATCTCAAGTATCTCGAAGGCCCATATGACCAACTAAAATGCCTCAAGCGCCGATCACAGCCCCCACGAGAGCATTCATTCACTACAAAAAAAAATTGTGATTACTGATAGAATTTCCCAACGTAATTCTGTCGGTGTGGTTGTTTAGTGACAAAATTATGATGAAAAATCATTTATTGGGAGATAATTCATCGGAAACATTTTACTGACGGAATTTGAATTCCATCGGTGTATACCGATAGAATAAATTTTCATAGTTATATTTTCTAATGGAAATTAAATTTTCATAGTTAAAGGAAAAACAAGAGGAAGATTTTAACTTTTGTAAAAAGTCTTTCTTTATTTGCCTTGGGCAAGTAATATAAAAGAAGGGGTGAGAAGGTCTCAAGAGTAATCAATTCTTATTCTCATGGTGGAGTTCCTCTTGGTGGCCGGCCCCTCTCTCCCTCTCTTTTCCCTTTGCTCTCTTTTGCTCCTTGGTGGTGGTGGCGGCCGAATTCTAGAGGAGGAGGAAGAAGGCTTTGGGTGGTGTTCATCTTGGAGGATAGTCGCCCACACGACGTCCAAGGCGAGGCGAGGAATACGGCAGAAAATCTCGAGGTTATTAGCATACAAAGAAAAGGTATAATTAGCAATTGTTTTCCGCATCATGCTAGTTATTTTTCTTTGTATGAATTCCAAACACAAGAGGCATTAGATCTAGTTTTTCGAATTAGTAATTCGTGTTTGTGTTTTTTTTTATTTTTCAAATTTGTGATTCGATTGTTCTTTTTGGTTAAACCTAGAGTTATATAAGGAAATTAAATATTAGTTTTCCTTAAAAGGCTTTGCCTAGGCGGTGGTGGATGCTCTCATACCGAAGAAGGTCATGTGCCTCGCCATGTAGTCCTGGAAGCCAATTTTGAAAATTAATATTTAATGAAATTTATAACGTAGGTGGATTTGAATCAATAGTGTTAAGTTCCGCTTGCGATTCAAATCTAAACCATTAAGAACAGATAAGTTAAATTTGGAATTAATGATGTTAAGTTCCGTCTGCGATTCCTAATTTAACTTCTAAAGAACACAATAGGTTATTAGGAAAGGTTCGACACTTGTATAAAATTTTTGTATAGTGGAACCGGTACGATCTTCCTAGGACTAACCAACACCAAGTTCAGAATGTGCACTACCGTTTCCAGAGCGTATCCCCAAAATGAATTTGGTAATTCTGAATATCTCATCATCGATCTAACCATCTCCATAAGAGTTTTATTCCTTCGTTCTGGCACACCATTCTGTTGGGGTGTACCAGGTGCGGATAATTGGGATTGAATCCCGGCTTCTGATAAGTAATTCCTAAACTCTCCAAAGAGGTATTCGCCACCACGGTCAGACCGTAGTGTCTTGATACTTTTACCAAAACATTTCTCCACATCAGCCCTATATTCTTTGAACTTATCAAAGCATTCAGACTTGCGACGCATCAAGTAAATGTATTCGTATCTTGAATAATCGTCTATAAAGGAGAAAAAATATTCATAACCACCTCTTGCCTGGATAGACATAGAACCACACAAATCAGAATAAACTAGTTCTAACACATCTTTGGCTCTATAACCCATATCCTTAAAAGGTCTCTTGGTCATTTTACCTTCCAAGCAAGATTCACAGGTTGGAAAGTTTTCCACCACTAATAAACCCAAGAGTCCATCAGCTATAAGCCTTTGAATCCTACTTAAGTTAATATAACCAAGCTTTAGATGCCAAAGATATGTTTGGTTTATCTCCGAAGGTTCCTTTCTCTTATTAGAATTAGAAGATGTGTTATTAATTTTCATTTGTTGCTTTGTGGAAAAAATTGGATTTAAAGTATATAAATTGTCAACCAATGTACCAGAACAGATAATAATCCTATTTCTCATTATAACCACATTGTTATTAAAAGAAACAGAATATCCATCCAAATACAGTTTAAAAATTGAAATTAAATTTTTTCTGAAACTGGGTACATAAAGACAATTTCTTAAAACCAAATTTCTATTCCTATCAAAAGATAAGTAGACGTCTCCCACTACAACAACCGCTACCTTAATAGCATTGCTCATGTAGACGGTTATCTCTCCTTCAAATAGTCATCGAGTTTCCTGAACCCCTGCAAAGAGTTAAAAACATGATCAGTGGCTCCCATATCTACACACCAGGTGCTGGTAGATAACACCGCTAAACATGTTTCAACTACTAGAGAATGAGATATACCTTTATTGTTCTCTTTCTTACGAGGACAGTCTGCCTTCCAATGTCCTGACTGCTTACAGATGAAGCACTTGCCCTTTGGCTTCTTCATTCTAGCTTTTGTTCCTGTACCTTGAGGTTTATTCACCTTCTTTGCTGAGACAGCCTGTTTCTTCTTCTTCTTACCTTTCGACTTAGAAGTAGAACCATTTTCAGCATAGTGAATATGAGAATTATGACGAAATACCCCTTCTGCTGCCTGCAGTTCTGTCAGCAGTTCCGCCAATGAATACATACTTTTATTCATATTATAGTTCAGACGGAAATGTTCAAAACTTCTAGGTAGCGTTTGGAGAATAATATCGATCTGGGTTTCCCCATCAATTTCTCCTCCAAGGATTTGTATTTCGTTCAAATAAGTCATTATCTTTAGGATATGATCTCTTACGGGAGTCCCCTCTGTCATGGTGGTTGTCATTAATTTTCTCATAGCTTCTTGCCTAGAGGCCCGATCATGGTGACCAAAGAGATCCTTGAGATTGTTCATTATATCATAAACTGTTGGTAAATCCTGATACTGATGTTGCAGCACATTTGACATTGAAGTCAAAATGTAACACCGCGACATCTCATCTATCTTTACCCATTTCCTATGATTCTCAATCTCCTCTTGGGTAGATTCACCATTAGGCACATTATGGCAAACCTCTGACAGTACAAACTTATAACTCTCAGCAGTTAGGACAATGTCCAGGTTTCTTTTCCAATCTATATAATTGGGACCAGTAAGTTTGTTCTCTTTCAGTATAATGAACAGTGGGTTGAAAGTCATCCTAAGAATCACAAAATAAACTTTGGTCAAGACTCTAAATTTAAAATAATATTGATTCCTCAAACAATACTATTTAAATTAACCAACACCTCAAATCACCGTGAATTTTGCATGTCACGATAGTGTGGACGTATACAAAATCGCAACATTTGTAAGAGGAGGTTTTACCCATTAATTTTATTCTTATCAACCTAACTTTATGACAAATAAAATTAATAGTTGATTTTCCTTCGGTCACACAAATAATAGCAATGACTCCAATGGGGAGGATACTATTAGATGTGCCTAAGTGTATACCATTACTTGACACTTAGTCCATTAAATAAGATTGTACCCCTTCCGATGGGGAAGATCACACGCTCCTAATTAATTTTCTATAGTCATCCAAAATGAAAATTTGATCTAGTGATCCATAAATAAACTCATCCGATATGGAGGAAGGCACTCAGAGCCAACGCGCAAGTTTGTTTGCATTACTTACAAACCAGTAATGGAGACCGTGGAATTTATTTAAAAATCTCTCACCCACTTAGTTATTTAAGGTGAGGAATTTTAACCTAGCAAGCATATATCACACACATCACAGTAAATAAAAGCAATAAACATGGAAATTAATTTTTCAACTATTATGGTCTTTTCCATCACTGTCCTTCGCATGTTTCCACCTCTAGGGTTCATGCCGTCAGGTCCATTGAGCTTCCTTTTCCGCTGCGCTTCTAGTCCTCCAATAGTACCATGCCTTGCAAGGATACGATCCGCGACAAAAATAGAATTTTACATATATCGATCCTATATTCCACAAAAAATGTACATGTAATCTAGATCGAAACAAAAATGTAAAATCCTAATAACTAATACAGCTCCTGCTGTATTTAATATTACAATCATGCACACACAATAAAATGCCCTTGACATGTCCAAGGGTCCAATCACACACAATATCTGTAAGTCATAATAGTTGGAGTCTGCAACCACAGAGTTAGCACATCCTACTATTATCCTGCCTAAATTATGTATGACATGTGCATAATTAAACTGAAAAACAAACACACAGAGGCAAACCCTAGCTCTGATACCAATTGTTGGTTAGTCCTAGAAAGATCGTACCGGTTCCACTGTATAAAATTTTTTTAACAAGTGTCGAACCTTTCCTAACAACCTATTGTGTTCTTTAGAAGTTAAATTAGGAATCGCAAACGGAACTTAACATTATTGATTCCAAATTTAACTTATCTGTTCTTAATGGTTTAGAGTTGGATCGCAAACGATGCTTAACATTATTGATCCAAATTCACCTATCTTATAAATTCAATTAAATATTAATTTCTAAAATTGGCTTCCAGGACTGCATGAAGAGGCACTAGTCCTTCTTGGGTATGGGATCATCCACCACCGTCTAGACAAAGCCTTTTAAAGAAATCTAATATTTAATTTCCTTATATAACTCTAGGTTTAACCAAAAGGAACAATCGAATCACAAGATCAAAATAAAATAAAAGAAACACAACTTCGAATTACAAATCTGAAAATCTAGAATCATATGCATCTTGTGTTTGGAATTCATACAAAGAAAAACTAGCATGATGCGGAAAATAATTACTAGTTATACCTTTCTTTATATGCAACGACCTCTTGATCTTCTGCCGTATTCCTCGCCTCCTCTTGGACGTCGTGTGAGCGACAATCCTCCAAGATGAACACCACCCAAAAGCTCCTTCTCCTTGTCTAAGATTCGACAACAACCACCACCAAGGAACAAAAGAGATCAAGAGGAAAGGGAAAGGGAAAGGGTCGACCACAAGAGAGAACACAAGCAAGAGAATAAGAATTGATGCATCATGAGGCATCTCCTCCCCTTCTTTTATAATACTTGCCCAAGGTAAATAAGGAAAGATTTTTACAAAAAAATAAAATCTCCCTCTTGTTTTCTTTTCCTCCTTTTTAATTCCTTTTTCTCCTCTTAATTGATTTAATGGTCGGCTCCTTGCTTGGACACAAACAAGGGTGGCCGACCCTTAAAAGAAGAAAAAATCTTGTAAAAATTTTATAAGTAAAGAAGGAAAGCTCTTATAAAATTTTACAAGCTCTCTTTTAATTTCCTAACGTGGATGTTTTAAAAAAGGAAAATTTTAAAACAAGTTTTAAGATTTAAAACTTCTCATTTAAAATTTTCTTTTTTAACATGGTTACAAAAAAGGAAAGTTTCAAATTTAAAACTATCTTTTTTAAAACCATGAGAATGGTTAAAAATAGAAAGTTTTTAAAACTTTTAAACTTTCTTTTAAACCATGTGGCCTAATTCAAATAAAGAAAGTTTTATAATTTTAAAATCTCTCTTTCAAAACTTGCAGATATCTACAAATAGAAGATTTTAAAATTTTAAAACACCCCTCATACTTTGAATTATATGGTCGGCCCCCTTCACATTGCTTGTGGCTGGCCCCCTTTGAGAAAGTAGTGGTCGACCCTTGGCTTAGTCACCAAGCCTTGGGTCGACCCCCTCTTGGACACCAAGATAGACTTTTCATGGGTGAATATGAGGCATTAATGAGGCTACGACAGGGACCTAGAGGAGAAATTGGTTTTGGCCTCCTGACGAGCTCGAGTATCCCGTGTTCGCCCCGAACACACAACTCAAGTTCATCAATAATAACTCATTCCACTAGAGAGTTATTATTGCACTACCGCACAACCCTCAAATTACATTATGGGCTCCTTCTTATCATGAGTGTGTTAATCTCCCTGTATTTAAGATATCGAATATCCATTAATTTAATAAGTTACTGACAACTCATTTAATTAACATCTAACTCCGAGAGTAGTACCACTCAACTTTATTATCATGTCGGACTAAATCCACCTGCAGGGTTTAACATGACAATCCTTATGAGCTCCTCTTGGGGACATTATCAACCTACATTACTATGACACAGTTTCCTTCTATAATAAACAACACACACTGTAAGTAATATCATTTCCCAACTTATCGAGCCTTTTGATTTATCAAACTAAATCTCACCCATTGATAAATTAAATAAATAAATATTAAATATATGTGCTTGTCATTATATTAGGATTAAGAGCATACACTTCCATAATAACTGAGGTCTTTTGTCTTTTATTTAGTCAGTATAAAAAGAAACTGCCTCAACGGTCCTACTCAATATACTTAGAGTGTACTAGTGTAATTATATAGTCCAGATAAACTAATACCTAATTACACTATAACTGTTCTGATGGTTTGTCCTTTTCATCTCGGTCGTGAACTACTGTTTATAATTTATAAGGAACTGATAACATGATCTTCTGTGTGTGACACCACACACCATGTTATCTATAATATAAATTAATTGAACAACTACACTTAGCATATAAATGTAGATATTTTTGACCAATGTAATTCTTTATTTTAAAATAAATATTTACAAAAACTAGGCTTTTAGTATACATTCTAACAATTCTACGGGTTGCTTTCTCTTGGAACCTCGATCCAAAGCGTGGGTCAGCTCTTTGAAAACTTTAGGCAACTTTCGCGGTCGGGAGGCGGTAGTTTGCTTCTCGGAGGTCGCTCGTTTCTTGTCTTCCTTGAATAGTTCGTACTCTTCAGCTGTCATGGTTACATTGATTTGACCAGAGTCCTCCATCTTCACATTCCGGAATAGGCAGATGTGGTCCCACAGACGACGCCAAATTGATCCCGTCCGGAAGCTGAGTCGAATAGAGGTTGGTCGCGCTGTCCTCGGTATTGACAGAAAGTCGTGGAGACGCCTTGTTGACCTGGTACCTACCGGAAAGGTTCCCACGGGTGAATGACGGGGGGTGATGACTGAGATGATGAGGCGAGGGCTCTGCACACACTCAGACAAGCCACCCTCCCGTTAGAGGCCCAGAACTAGGGAAAATGTCCCCGGGGTAGGCCCTCCGATGCTTAAGTCAGATACTTTTTCCCCCGAAGTACAGTGAACCGAAAGGACGAAAAGTAAAGGACGAATGTGAAAGGATGAGTGAGCGTACCTACATAAGGGAAAAAGTCTCCCTTTTTATATGGCAGTGTGTACTTCTGGAGTCTGACGAGTATTAGGGAATGTCGGGTGTCAGAATTTGTCTGGTGGTGAATGACACATGGCTTCTTCCTATCGGCTTAAGAAGGGATCAGTGGGCAATGAGCCCTAGACCATTAGCATATTCCCTGACATGCGGTGATTATTCTCTGACAGGTTGTTACGATTCCCTGACTTGATTGTCGTATAGTGTGAGCCCACCCAAGTTCGTTGACCCTAGACTAAGTTCCCGTACCTACAAACCTTGACCTGTGGGCACTGACCTGCATTCCCTGGCCTGTGTTTGTCACCCCTTAAATCCAGACTTGTATGTCCAGCCCTGCATTTGTCATTCGATAAATCCCGGTAAATCCAGACCTGTGCTTAAATCCAAATCTGTATGTCCAACCCTACATTTGTCATTCGATAAATCCCGGTAAATCCAGACCTGTGCTTAAATCCAAATCTGTATGTCCAACCCTGCATTTGTCATTCGGTAAATCCCAGTAAATCCAGACCTGCGCTTATCGCCCTATCAATCGAGGCCCTTGCTTGTCGTTTCTTAAATCTCGTCCCATATGCACGACCCTGCTCCATATTTTATCTTGTAAGTCCTGAACCGTACATCCTACCTTCCGAGTTCCTACTTGCCATGTGCCATATAAGGCAATCCCTGAATGCCACATAGGCTCGACCCTGACCGCCCTGTAATCTTGACCTTTGACCACCACGTGGGTCGGACCTTTGACCGCCACGTAGGATTGACTTCTGACCTCCACGTGGCTTGACTTTTGACCTCCACGTAGGCTTGATGACTTCTGACCGCCACGTGGGCATGCCTTCTTACCTCCATGTGGGCTTGACTTCTAACCACCATATGGGCTTGACTTCTGACCTCCGCGTGAGCTTGCCTTCCGATCACGTCAACTATCCAATCCCTTTATCATACATCGTACCAGACAATTATGTAAAATACTTAATTTATAATTAATAAAGTTGAGCCTTTAGTATATTCATTAATGTGGAAATGTTCTTACTTTTTAAAAATAATCAATTTTTTTTAAAAAAAAAAGTATTTTAAAATTTATCTATTACGATGTGACCCAATACTGTTTAAAATATCCTTTAATCTCACATCCCTTCGGGTCGGACTCGATATTCATGTCAATAGGTCATAACTATGATGACTCATTTGACACTTAAATCAAAGAAAATGAAAAAGACTACAAAATTTAATGCTTTCGCACGCCGGACTTGGAGTGTTGCCGAGTGTGAATCTCATACTGTTCACCGACATAAGCAAAGCTTAATTTATTAAAGAGATAGGTCCGCCCACAGAATCTTTAATCAGTTTTAATTATACATACGATCGACGTGCATTGCTGCGTCCATCAAATCTATCGCACGCTAGCTAGCTCGTCACGATGGAGCGCGCGTCCCCACCAGGCAGCCCACCGTCCTCCGACGTCAACGACGAGGAGGAGTCGACGGACGTGTCGACGGACGTAGACGAGGGCGATGACGACGAGTTGGAGCAGTTCAATCCGCCGCGATCGTTCGACGAGGGTTACTACAGAATGGTTAACAAGCTAAACCTCGACGAGGGCACGGCGGAGCTCGTGTGGCTGGCCCAGAACAAACCGGATCGCAGCCACGTCAACCTCATGGACGACCCCGTGCTCAGCGTCGTCATCGACAGCCAGAAAACCCAGATGGCGCTCGAACTCATCAAGCGGCTTCCCGCCGACAAGCTCGAGGCTAAAAACTGCAACGGCGACACAGCGCTGCATGTGGCCGCCACCATAGGCGACGCGAAGGTGGCGAAAGCATTGCTGAACAAATCCGACGATCTAGCGGACATAAGAAACAGCAAGGGGGAGACGCCGCTGCACAAGGCGGCGCTCTACGGGCAGCAGGAGGTGTTCCAGCTTCCGGTGGACAAGGGGAACAGCTGGGCGCCGTTCGGACGGACGTACGAAGGCGCCACCACGCTCCACTGCGCCATCATGGGCAACGCGCCGAGTACGTACATGCGCCCCGATCGATCTAACTTGCTTAATTTCCAGGGAAATAATTTTTTTTTTATTTTTTTTAAAACTGACTCCATGGCAACTGCTGGTGACCATCCCGGAGGCATTCCGCAGCCAATTGGTTCTCGGATCACTTGATAACTTTCTCTATAACTGTAATTTACTCTCAATTATATATATATATATATATATATATATATATATATATATATATATACAGTATATATAAAGTGTTTGATACTTAAATGTATCAGGGATTCCCCTGGATGACGAGTCTCTCGATTACCCTCGCAAGCAAAGCATAAGAGATATCGAGGTAACAAATTAATATAACTCTTAAATATATCTGAGGATTTTAATCTATATGCCCTTTTTCTATTTGAAATTACAAAAAAAATAATATACTGGTGTATTATTTTCATGTAATAATGCTGTTTGCCCCTAAAAATTATCTGCAATTAGGATCAGGACTTTCATGATGAAAATTCAGGAGAAATAAAGAAGGACAAAGATGAATTAGAAAGAGGTAACGAGGCATTTCTTTCGAATTTTCCTTCTAAATACAGTGGAGTTGTAGAGTTCATGTGCATTTTATTTCACTTGTGGTGAATTGGGGCATAGCAAATAGATAATGTTAGACACAACAATTTGACTTATAGACCAAAAAAGGGTAGTTTGATGTAAGAAGCTCATGTTAGGTCAGTTTTAAGAATCAATTATAAGATGATTGATGTGAGAATCAATTATATGTTGCCCCTCTCATATAACGAAAGTAATATTGTGGATTCCTTGATTAAGTAAGATCACAAAATATATGGTCATACTAAAATAAATCAGTATAAGATATTGAGCTAATATAATTAAGTGTATTTAGAGATCAAGAAAAGACATAGATTAATGAGAGGATGATACAATCTATACCTCGTAAATCAATTTAGATATCATGGACAAAAAAAACTAAGTTATTCAATAAAATAGTCATAAATAGGTTAGATCATATCTACGACATTCTCGTTACTTGGATAGTCATGATATATTGCTAGATGTCATTCATTACTTGTGTTTTTAAAATATGATTTTAGAGTCACTGTCAATATTATGATAACTTGTTAGGTCACACACAGAGCACATCAATTTGAAATTTGTTTTAATTTAGTATGACTAAAATAAAGTGGGCTTAAGTTTAAGTTTGGAATTAATTCCGGATGTTAAACTTGTTAGATTAATGGGTTAATATAATTTTATCTTAAATTTATTAGATTAATGATTAATCCGATATTCGTTTAAGTTTATTTCAGACATACCCAAACCAAATGAAGATCACGTTTTATTAGTGGGTTATAATTTGGAGACTGTCTTATTATATAAGACTTAGAGTACTTGAGTAGGTCACAACATGTCTTATCTAATAAGATCGTGCGAGAACACATCTTATCTGATAAATTCTTGTAAAATCATGTCTTACCTGATAAGATTGTATCAACCCTAAAAGTTTTAGTTTGATTTCAACTTATATATACATACGCATAAAGCTAGCACTGATGAACAATATGCGTGAGAGAAATTTATGGTGACTCTAATTATACTTGTGAGATGAGTTGTGGTTGTGTTTGTGTAGATATTGCAAGAGACACAAATGCACTGATCGTGCTTAGATTGATCAGACTCTTTAGATTCATAAAAGGGATTCTGTGCATTTAAAGATAACAACCTACACCAATGCTGCAATTAGAATTTGTATGGATCTCTGATCAATTTCTTTCTGCTATATTTTTTTCTTATTTAATTTTCGCATGGAATCCAACCGCTTCGACCAATGCGATGACAAAGTCCTTTGAATAGACAAAAATAAGTCAATGTATACTAGTTGAGATGGATCAATTGAATGCACCAAGCAAATTGGATATTCAAGCAAGTTAGTCGAGATGGGTAGATCAAGAAAGTTAGATATGAAATGAATTCATTAACAAATCAAATTTGGCAAGACAAACATAGTAGATGGAGTGAGCAAAGCCAAGTGAGCTAAGTGAATGAAGTAAATTGAGTAGAACATGCATGTAGATCAAATTCTACAAGCTGTGTGAACCCATCAAACCTAGTGTAGATTGAGCCTTTTGAATAGATAGACTATCTAAATGGATGAATATAGGTCGTCAAATTTACCATATGGGTCATGTGAACCAAGTAGTTCTTTCACTTTATATGCTTAAAGAACAATCATATGTACATGGTTTATGAAATAAATATTTACATCATCGATATCAATTATTCTATTTAAAAATTTTATCTTAAATTTTAAATAAGATAATTAAAAAATTCTTTACATTAGTTATCCTATCTATTCCCTAAATTTTATATTTATAAATAATATTTTTCTAAATTTAAAGCATGAATTCTATTGTCTAAATATTATATAGCAAAGTTGATATATAGAATAGTAAAAAAATAGATATTTAAATTTAATAAAATAATTTTTTATTTTAAATCAATATCCAAAACAAAATGTTGTTTCAGATGTTTTACTTATGAAATTTAATTGCCTTATCTTATATATTGTTGTGGGTGGATGTTTGCATGCAGGGACATCGATTCTTATGTTATTTTACAAGATTTTAAGATCAATTCGCATATTTTCTTTCAAACTTTTACGGCAAGGTAAGTTCCCATTTCATGGATTCGTATGAATTAACATTTTTTTTACTCAAGTCTAATTTTTATTCCAAATTTGTTAAACCCCCAAATTCAAATATCTCTAAAAAATTTTTAAACTAGGATAAAACCCAAAAGGTGCCGATTATTTTTGTTATCATCATGTTATTTCCTTTTCAAATTATCTTTTTATTGAATAATTCATATTATTATACAGTCCAACAAATTTAACAGTCAGAGAGAATTTCATTGAGACTTGAGAGTAGGGATGTAAATGGATCAAAATGGTTAGCGAGTTATTCAAAATTTGATTTAATAAAAAGTTTGTTTGAGTTTATTCATTTATATTATTGAGCTGAGCTAGCTCGATAATTTTATTGAGTCGAACTTGAGCTTAAGGACATTCAGCTCGTGAGCTCGTGATTATGTTCATTTATAGGCTCACGAGCTCGGGCTTAAGCTCGGCTCGTTTAAAGGACTTGAGAACATGCTCATTTATAGGCTCATGAACTCGAGCTTGAACTCAGCTCGATTAAAGGGCTCGCAAACATATTCAATAATGTGTTGAGTTTGAAAATTTAATGTAGTAGTTTGGGATGTTCAATGATGTGTTGAGTTTATTTTATTTTAGTTGTTAGGTTTATTGAATATTTATTCAAACGAGTTTTTGAACTCGCTTAACAAGCCTACAAAATGAGCTCTAAAATGAATTTTAAAACAAGTCAAAAAATGAGCTCTAAAACGAGTCCAAGCTCGCTTAACGAGTTAGACTCATTAACTATGATAATCGAGCTAATAATAAACTGAACTCAAACTATTTCCGAGCTTGGTAATTCCAAAACGAGCCGAGCTCGAGCCCGAATATAATTTAAAACTTGAGCCTAATACTATTCGACTTAGTTCGACTCGTTTATATCTCTATTTGAGAGAGACCGTCCTTTTCGTTTTCCCCTTTAATCTTTTACTAATTTGCAGTTAATCATTAACAGTTTAACACCATTACAGCATTTGACAAAAGGTAATTTTAAATTTCAAAAAAAATATATAGGGGCGTTTCAAAAATTGAGATATATTGGGGGTGGGGAATGTAAATCTAAAGAAAGGGAAATTTTGCAGTTTCACGCAGCAAGTGTCTAGGGGTCCACTTATTTAAAGATGAGGTCCATTTAAATCAAAGGTCCAGATCAATGGATCATCCTCTGGTTCGTAATTTGCGGATCAATAGATCCCTGCTGGGTTAGACACTGTACGAGTTGAAAGAAGTTCACAGAGACACCTTGAAGCTCATAGAATTCCTAGCGAAGTACCGCGGGTACTTCGGGCTCTTCATCTCGGGAGACAGAAGAGACTACCGGGTTGGGGCTTCTTCGCGAGAGGCGCGCCGTGACAATCGGGAACGTAAGAAAGGGCCAGAGTCCGAGCAGCGCAACCTCCAGTTGGAGTTCGTCGACAAGCTCCTCCACCTCGACGACGCCACCCGCGGAAGCGACGCGCCGGCAGTCGAGGGGCTCCTCCAGAGCGCGAGCAGGGCTCTGGAGTCGATGTCGTCGAAGCGGAACTGGAAGGAGTCGCCGCTGATCATGGGGGCGGAGATGGGCCTGCCCGAGTTCGTGGGAATGATCCTGCAGGTGTGCCCGGAGTCGGCGACGTACGTGGACAGCCGCGGCCGGAACGTCCTCCAGGCGGCGATCGAGAGCGGCAGCCGGGAGATCGTGGAGATCATCCGAAAGAAGACGGCAGGCCACAACCCTGTCCTGCCCTTCTGGCTGCTCTCGCACACCAAGTCGGGGACGAGGAAGACCATCCTGCATTTTGCTTCGGAGAGGACTCCTCCCGATACGGACGACGCCGTGCAGTTGCAAGACGAACTCCTTTTTTTTGAGGTAAATAAACAAATCAATCAAAGGTTTTTTGTGCTAATTAATTCTTCAATAGCTAATTAATCTTGAGAAAGTGAAGTTTTCTCACCAAATTTTGAGTAGTCGGTGAAAGACATGGTGCCGAAGGAGCTGGTGTACAGTCGGAACGAGGAGGAGATGACGGCGCAAGAGGTGTTCAGCGAGAGACACAAGGAGATGTTCCAGAGCTGCAAGAACCAGCTGATGGAGATGGGGAAGACCTGCTCGGGGCTGCTGGCCGCGGTGGTGTTCGCGTCGAGCTTCTCGATCCCCGGCGAGAAGGACGAGAAAACAGGGAATCCGGTCTACATGGGCAGGCTGCCCTTCAAGATCTTCTCCCACACCTACGTCATCGGCCTCTCCTGCGCCACCACCTCGCTGGTGCTCTTCCTCTCCCTCCTTTTCGTGCCCTACAAGGAGCAGCAGTTCCGGCGGGCCATTCCGACCAAGTACTTCTTGGCCTGCTTGTCCTTCGTCATGGCGCTCCTGGCGCTGCTCGTCTCCTTCACCTGCAACATCTTCCTGCAGATTTACGGCGGGCAGAGGACGGAGTCCGACGATCTGATTCCGCTCGTACTGGAACTCACTGTCTTCCCTGCCCTCTGCTTGATGGTGCTGTATTACAGGGGAGCAACCGTTTGGCCGGCGTTCAGGCGTATTTGGAAGTAGACAACCAAAGTCGTGCATTCATTAGTGTGTCTGGAGTGCTGTTTGTCTTGTTGGATTCCGTTTGTGCATTTTTTTGCCTTGTTTGTCTTGTTCCTGAGATTCATAATGCAGAGACTTCTTGACGATTTACTGTAGTTCCAATAACAGATCTCATTTCATGATTCATGATCCTTTTTTCTTCTTCCAGAAAGGAACTTTTGTTTTCATCAACATCATTATTCTAAGCCTCAAACCTATTACAGCAAAGCAAAGCAAAGGCATGCCTCAGTCATTTTGCCCTTGACAAGTGATAACGAACGACCATCAAGCTTGTGCAACCTCAGTACACAAACAATGTCCTATATCACTATCACTAAGTTGTCATCCTGCAGCCACGAGCTTGCATCTTCTTCACCTTCACTAGATTGCCTACAAATCGATGCAGTCACGATAGGGTTCCAAGTATCGTTGCTTAACAACAATGCAAATTAAAGCATAAGGTCCTCAGTTAATCCTCATCAAAAGAAAGATCCAATTCAAGGCTGTAGAATTGGCTCTGTTCATCATTGACATAGAACTCCAATGAAACAGACAGAAAAGATGAGCTTTCTGATTCAAAAGTGTTCTAGCATCAAGAAATTAGTCATCTACTCAAAAATTCAAAGATCCTTGATGGAAATCTTCACACAGCCGAAACTCATACATCACCCAACCGGTCCTTTCACCTCCTGGAGCTCTCCCATGGTAAAAAACAAGAGTCTTTCTCAACCCATATATTGAATGTCCACAGGCAATTTTTCGGTCTTTGCCAGTGGCTTTCCAATAGCCATTTCCAGTTGCTCTATTTGTGCGTGATCCATTTGGATTTTGGATATTTGCGGTTTCGTAGGCAGAAGAAAAAGCCACTCTTTTTCCCTTCTCGGAAGCAAGGATTTGTCTGCATTTATCAAAACATGATTGCTAAGATCTTTTTTTCTCTCATAACTGAAATTCATGATCTTCAACTAACAACAAACACTCCAAAAACTGTCTTTAGTTTGTATGGATGCAAATATATACTTCTAATAACTCAAGTTACAGTTTGTTGTCTTCCAAACTTAGAATTAGATTCAACAATCTTCTAACGCCCATATCCTGACAAAGCTGTTAGTTGCAGGCATGGAATCGGCATCCTCCATCTGTTTCACACTTGAGCAGATTTTGGCTGCCGGTAATCAACTCCGACCAACGGTTTCTGTCCAGAAGTTGAGTTAGACGGACTATCGGGGTGATGTGACTAGAATATTGATCGAATCATTATAGTTCGGGAAGGGTATGTTGAGGACCAAGTCGTTAGAAGTCCTCTGATCAACGTTATCTGTAGCCAGCAATCGGGTTATCCTAGTTCCTGGTACCCTAATGCTCGAGACAGATCCAACGAATATATGAGGAACAGAACAAATAGAAGAGTAATGAAATGCATATAGAATAAGAATGGAGAGCGTACTCTGGCCCAGAAGGGCGCCCTCTGGTAGATTAATGAGCTAGTCGTGATGCTGATTGAGTCGTCGTGACCTAGAAGAATATATGAATATGAGCCAGATGAGGAGTTGGATCTGACTGCTCGGAGCCGAACGCGATGGCGCGCAGACTGAAACATGACAATTGCAGGCAGGCCGAGATATAATGTCGGCATACAGGCCGGGATATGACAGCGACACACAGGCCGGACCACGACACACGTGTCGGAATGGGACAACAACACAAAGGCCAAGAACAACATCGACTCGAAGGCTGGAGACAAGCTAGATCAGAAGGGCCGGCTTGAAAGAGACGAGGCCGAATGGGGGCATCTGATCGACAGGACAGAAAGATGTTGGTTGCTACTCGGAAAACCTAGAGGTTCCACTGTACAAAAATTTTGTACAAAGGTCTGAACCTTTTCCTAGCTACCATGTGTTCTTTTAAATTAAATTTTGGATCGCCTGCGGAACTTAACACGTTTGATCCAAAACTTAATCTATTTGTTCTTTAAGGTTTAGACTTGGATCTCCTGCGGAACTTAACACGTTTGATCCAAATCACCTAAGTTATTAATTCCATTAAACATTAATTTCCATAATTGGTTCCCAGTACTGACGTGGCGAGGCACATGGCCTTCTTGGATATGGGAACAACCACCACCGACTAGACAAAACCTTTTATGGAAAGCTAATATTTAATTTCCTAAAATAACTTTAGGTCAACCAAAAAGAACAATCAAATCACAAGGAAAAAAAATAAAAGAACACAACTTCGAAAAACATATTCGAAATACTAGAATCGTAAGCCTCTTGTATTTGATATTATTTCCATAAATAACTAGCATGATGCGGAAAGGAAAAATTACTAGTTATACCTTCTAAAAACACCTCTTGATCTTCTATCGTATTCCTCTTCTAACCTCGGACGTTGTGTGGGCAACGATCTTCCGAGATGAGAACCACCAAGCACCTTCTTCTTCCTTGCAAGTTTCGGCCACCACAATTCTCCAAGAGAAGTAGAGGTCCGGCCATCACCACCAAGCTCCAAGGGATGCAAGAAACAAAACCACCTTTCTCTCCTTCTCCTAGCTAGAACCGGCCACCATCAAGAGCTCCAAGAGAGGTTGCCGCCGGCCATAAGAAGAAGAGAAGAGGAAGAAGCTAGGGCCGACCACCAAGGAGGAAAAGAGAGGAGAAGAATAATAGAGTTGATCACCCGTGAAGGCACCTCTACTCCCTCTTTTATAATCCTTGGTCTTGACAAATAAGGAAATTTTAATAAAAAATTCCTTAATTCTTTTGTCATAAAAAAAATTATTTTAATTAAAAAATAATTTTCTTCTTTTAATAATAATGGCCGGCCACTTCTAATTCCCCAAAACAAGGAAAATTTAATTCACACAAGAATTAAAACTTCCTAATTTGTTTCTAGAAATTTATAAAAATTTCTCCAATAATTTTTATCCCTTCATGATTGGTTAATAAAAAGAAAATTTTATAAATTAAAATTCTTCTTCTAAACATGTGGATAATTTCCAAAAGGAAAGTTATCTCTAAAAATTAAAATCTCTTTTCAATCTACAAATAAGGAAAGATATCAAATCTTTTCTTAATCTTTTTAGAAACTAATAAAAGAGAATATTTAATTTTTAAACTTCTCTTTTAAATTATTATCATGGTCAAAAGGAAAGTTTTTCTTAAAAATAAAATCTCCTTTCAATCTACAAATAAGGAAAGATTTCAAATCTTTTCTTAATCTTTTGTAGAAAGCTTTAAAAGGAAAGATTTAATTTTTAAACTCTCTTTTAAAACTATGATATCCACATAAGAAATAATTTTAATAAAAAATCCTTTTTAATATGATGTGGCCGGCCACCTAAGCTTGGGCTCCAAGCTATTGGCCGGCCACCTTAAGGCCAACCTTTAGGCTTGGCCGGCCCCTATTGGTTGGGTAAGAAGGTGGGTATGTGGTGGGTATAAATCTCTATATACAAGAGGCTACGATAGGGACCGAGAGGAGGAATTGGTTTTGGTCTCCCGATGAAATTAAGCTTCCCGTGTTCGCCCCGAACACACAACTTAATTCCATCAATAATAATTCATTCCACTAAAGAACTATTATTGAACTACCGCACCAATCCCAAATTACATTTTGGGCTCCTTCTTATTATGAGTGTGTTAGTCTCCCTGTGTTTAAGATGTCAAATGTCCACTAATTAAGCGAGTTACTGATAACTCATTTAATTAATATCTTAGTCCAAGAGTAGTACCACTCAACCTTATCGTCATGTCGGACTAAGTCCACCTGCAGGGTTTAACATGACAATCCTTATGATCTCCTCTTGAGGACATTCTCAACCTAGATCACTAGGACACAGTTTCCTTCTATAATCAACAATACACACTATAAGTGATATCATTTCCCAACTTATCGGGCTTATTGATTCATCGAACTAAATCTCACCCATTGATAAATTAAAGAAATAAATATCAAATATATGTGCTTGTTATTATATTAGGATTAAGAGCACACACTTCCATAATAACTGAGGTCTTTGTTTCTTTATAAAGTCAGTATAAAAGAAACGACCTCTAATGGTCCTACTCAATACACTCTAAGTGTACTAGTGTAATTATATAGTTAAGATAAACTAATACCTAATTACACTACGACCTTCCAATGGTTTGTTCCTTTCCATTATGGTCGTGAGTTACTGTTTATAATTTATAAGGTACTGATAACATGATCCTCTGTGTGTGACACCACACACCATGTTATCTACAATATAAATTAATTGAACAACTACATTTATCATAAATGTAGACATTTGACCAATGTGATTCTTATTTCTAGATAAATGTTTATACCAAAAGCTAGACTTTTAGTATACACTCTAACAAAAGAAACACAACGGGTGCACATTAACTAGGACTCGGAGGCCCGATCGACGGCAAAAGCATACAACAATACAGATTGAGAGATGGATCAACGGATCAGAAGGCGAGAGCATCGAGTAGTCGGATTCGACAGCGGGGTGCAGGCAATGGAGCCGGCGGTTGGGGACTGCTCTCTGTGGGTTGTGGGGTGGATGATGACACTGGAAGGCGAAGGCAATGGCTTCGTGGTGTCGATGGCAGTTTAGGCCTCTACGGCGACACTGGAAAGGGAGAGGGAGGTGGCGCCAGGAGCAGCTGCATGCGTGAGGCAAAGACAGTGCTGGTGAGAAAGCTACCAGTGATGGTTGTGGACACCGGAACAGAGAGAGGGAGGTGGCGTCCATGTCGAAGGAGGAGAGGAGGTGGCGTCAATGTGCAGAGGGAAACAACCTGGCCTTCGAAGAGAGGTTGGGGGTCGGACATAAAGAAAGAGGAGCAGATGTCATCGCCGGCGACGTGATCAACGACACTCGTAGCGGAGGCATCCTGAGTGAAGTAAGAAGGGTGGTTGCCGCATTGAGGGAGAAGGCGATAGGCCATGGAGTGGCCAGTGGTCGACGAGGAAGGTAATGCCAGAGGCAGCAAGGGGCTTGCGTGGCAGGCAACGGAGGCAGCGCAAGTGGCATCCACGTGCATGGACGCAGCAAAGGGTGCTACAGTGAAATAGCAAAAATGCCCCTCCCCTCTTTACTTACCACATCATTAGTTTTATAGCTTTATGCCTTATCCACCTTCCCTACAAAGACAGACTAGGAAAGGATGCATCAAACAGTCCTTCCAATGCCTGAACTGAAAATTCTCAATGCATCCCCTCAACAATTCATTGCAGTTAGACTGCTAAAAGGCCCTGTAATTCTTCAAGAATAATATAGTCTGTTGGGCGTTACTGGAGACGAAGGGTTTCCCTTCGTTACTCTCCTTTTGCTGCAAACGCCAAGGAAACGAAGGGGCGTCCTTTCCCCTTCGTCTTCCTTAGCCTTCTTATAAGAGGCGTCCAAGTGCAGATCTAAAAAAAGAGCTTTTGGCGAGGTGATCAGGGAGCACCGAGGTGATCGTAAAGGGAGAGATCGTGTGAGAGCAAAGGGAGAGCATTCGGCTGGGATTTGGCTCGTGAACTTTGAAGCACTTTCCGGTTGCTCCGTGATCGTGCTTCCGACAGCGACAACCTCTTCGTCGACCGCCGGCGTCTTCAACAACACTTCGGGAGATCACTGTGAGTTTATAATTACCGCATCGCTTTGTTTTATCCTTGTATAGTTTCGATTTCATGTTCTCAAATTACCAACAATGGTATCAGAGCGTGCTAGATTTGAAAGTATGAAAATCGACGTGAAAAAACTCACGTTTTTCTTCTTATATCGTGAAGAAGATGATGAACAGTGAATATTGTTCATCAATTGAATCGATTAATCAATTGATTCAATTGGAATGAATCGATTGAAATTGTATTCCAATCGATTCAAAATCGCGCATAGTTGTTGGATCGATTCACGAATCGATTGAAAAAAATCGTGAACAGTGCTTTTGACGAAGCACAGTGGAAAAAACTTGCATTTGAATCGATTCACGAATTGATCAAAGAAAAAAAAATACATGAACAGTAAAGTTGCGTTTTTTAATTTTTTTCATGCACTTGAATCGATTCAAGAACAAGCGTGAATCGATTCAAGAGTGAAAAAAGCATGAACAGTGTTTTTTGATGAAGCACTGTGAAAAAAAAACAAAAACGTGAAAAAAAAATGCATACATAAATTTAAAATTTTCTTCTTCACGACATGAACAGTAGGTAAATTTAATTAAATATTTTTATTAATTAATTAAATACATATAGGAATGTATTATTAATTAATAAATAAATATTTAATTAAATTATGGTTCAATTTATCGAAAATAGAACCCTACCAATTTGATCAATCAAACCCAGGTCTGGTTTAAATTATTAATTGATTTAGGCAGACCAATTTGATTCCATGATACCTAAAGCTGTTTTAAATTATTTGTTGGTTTAACCAGTCCGGTTTATTATTGAATTAATTGGGTATTCTTGATTACAAAAGTTGGGCTGATCAAATATGACCGGATTAGTTCCGTTGTGTCAAAATTTGATCAGAAACATTGGATTTGTTCTAATGATTCAGACTTAATCCAATGGACAATTGGACGAGTCAAATGAACCTGAGTTTGATTAATAAGTTTGTGATTGACTCAAATGGGCTTAAACGATAACATAATATAGGTCCAATTAGATTAGTTCTAATGAGGACAATAGATTAAGTTTAAAATTCGGATTCATGATCAACCAATCCAATGTGTCAGTCACATGAGACTCCCCAAAATAAGGAAATTTGTTTTGCTTAATTACTTATGTATACTGTATATTTTGTTCTATATGTGGAAATTGAATTTGACCGGTTTTGTACTGGTCAGTCGGTTTTGTACTGACATCATGTTTTTCAATTCCAGATACAAAGAACGATATACACGATGACTGGTCGCTATGAACGACAACATGAGCTATGGGAGGAGATCAAGAAGCTGGAATATGACCCGGATCACGGAGTCGGTAGACTTATTGGTCGGCTCGATTGGTTGTTCAGGAATCTCGAGCAAGAAGGGTATCCAGTTCAGGAAACAGAAAGAAGATGGTATCTGGTTTATTCATTATCGGAACATCTAAGGCAGATAGCATTCCAACTTTGGGATGAGTCTGAAGGGCACATCTCATACTCAGAGATGTGCAGACAGTTACTTCATTTGGAATGGGGTCCTGATGAATCTGAAGAGAATCCAGATCCTGAAAATATGGGCCTCGAAGAATTTGAGGAGGATCCAGAAATGGATTCTGAAGATTTAGAGGAGGATCCAAATCCTGAAGAATCTGAAGATGATCCAGAAATGAACCTCGAAGAATTTGAAGAGGATCCAGAAATGGATCCTGAAGATTCAAAGGAGGATCCAGAGATGGATCCCGAGGAGGATCTAGAGATGGATCTAGAAGAATCAGAGGAGGATCCTCAAGAATGTGTAGAAGATCCAGAAATGGATCTGATGGATACATCTGAGGCTAATCCACCCATCATAGAATCCGGGATGAACGGGATGCAATTATCCACTGCTCTAGCATTTATCCTAGTGGGAGTAGTGCTAGCTTATCTAGTCTATTAGTGTTCTGTTTATTGTCGTTATGTATGAACAGTGTTAGCTCATTTAGTTTTGAGTCATGTAATAATTTCTATTGTTTTGTACGAACAGAATTATATAATAAAAGTTATGTTATATGTTAACTAACTTGGAAATGATTAGTTCATTTCATGATATGATTAGTTCATATAAATATGATTCGTTCATATTAAATGATTTGTTCATTAGATGGGATGTGTGCAATAAAATTGATCAATGTTGATTAGATTAGAACATACAAATGATGAGTGGAAACAATATTATCACTTGATTTTGTAAACTAATTCTAATTTACACTGAGTCAATGATTAATTGCACATATAAGAATTACACTGAAATAATAAATAATTTGTTTATTTATGTAGATCATGGCAACTAAAAACATCATAGCTGAACTCAATAAGGGTGAGAAATTATATGGGGATAACTACAAAATCTGGCACCTCAAGATACAATATGTTCTTGAGGAACAAGAAGTTCTAGAGGCTGTAAATCAAATCATGGAAGAATCAGTTGATGGTTCTACAGCACAGCACAGACATGACCTTGATGCCTATAATGCATGGAAAAGGAAGGACTCTATTGCTAAGGGTATATTGATTAGTTCAATGGTGGATGACCTGGTATTTGAGTATGAGCCATTACCATCGGCTCATGCTGTCTGGGTAGCCCTTAGAGAGAAGTACAGTGGAGTTAGTCTGAGTAAGCTCCGTCAACTAACTATCAAGTTTGATAGCTGTAAAAAACGCTCGAATGTTACCATGGCCCAACATCTCAGGGAGATGGGTAACATGATTCGGGAGCTTAAGACTGCTGGTTATACGTTGACCGATGAACAACAGGTTCAGGCAGTTATCCGTTCCCTTCCTGATTCTTGGGAAACGATGAAATAGAACCTGGCCCATAGTGAGAGTATCAAGACTTTCACTGATGTCTCACGCCATGTGGAACTTGAGGCGGAGAGGATTGAATCCGCAAGGATTTCGGGTCAAGCTTTTGTAGCTGAAGGTTCTGGTTCCAAGAATAAGAACAAGTGGTTCAAGAAAGGAAAGGGGAAAGGAAAGGAGGCTAATGCTGTTGCTGCGAAAAACCAAATCAAGAAGAAAGGAAAGAAATATGGACAAAAACCTAAGAGCAGGTTGACTTGCTTCAACTGTGGCAAGAAGGGCCATTTTGCTCAGGATATCTTCTTTCCACGAGCAATATGTTGCAAGTACAGTGTTGTTAGCTGATTCGTATCCTTTGTGGATTGTAGATTCAGGAGCAACGAACCACGTAGCTCGTGATCGAGCTACATATGTAGAGTACCGTCAGATACCAGCTGGCAACAAATGGATATATGTAGGAAATAATGCAAGAATTGAAGTCAAAGGAATTGGCACTTGCAAGCTCAACCTACGTGGTGGAGGCACCTTGTTTCTACATGATGTCCTGTACACTCCTGAGATTCGACGGAATCTGGTTTCCGTTATTTGTCTTCTTGATTTAGGTTACAATGTAAATTTTTATAGTCGTTGTGTGGAACTTCGAATTAACTCTGTGTTAATTGGATATGGTTATGTAACAAATGATTTTATGGTTCTTGATGTAGAACCAAATAATAATAGTTGTTTTTCAAACATTGCTCTTACTAGTAATGCTGATGTTAATGATAAAATTTAGCATGCTAGATTGGGACATATAGGACAAGAACGAATGAATAGATTAGCTAAGGAGGACCTATTAGGCACTCATGCTAAGATTAACTTGTCTGTATGTGAGCATTGTCTTGCTGGAAAGACGACTAGGAAACCGTTTGGTAAGGCTATTAGGGCTGAATCATCATTGCAATTAATTCATTCGGATATTTGTGGTCTGATGAATATGAAGGCTACAAATGGGAGTTCTTATTTCAATACATTTATCGATGAGTTCACACGTTTTGGTCATGTGTATTTGATTTCTCACAAATCTGAAGCATTGGATTGCTTTATTCGTTACTTGAACGAAGTTGAGAATCAATTGGAACGTAAGGTTAAAACCTTGCGCACTGACCATGGAGGAGAATATTTGTCTGATCAGTTCAAGACAATGTGTAATGAGAAAGGGATTATTAGGCAACTGAGCGTCACTGGAACTCCACAGCAAAATGGGGTTGCTGAAAGAAGAAATAGGACTCTTCTTGAAATGGTTAGGTCTATGATGGCGCAGGCTAATTTGCCAATCTCCTATTGGGGAGATGCATTATTAGTTGCGGCCTATATACTTAACAAAGTGCATTCAAAGTCAGTTCCATCTACCCCACATGAACGTTGGACAGGCAGAAAATCAGATTTGAGACCCGGGGTCAGCTGCCTACGTTCATGATAAGACTCACGAATATGAAAAATTAGGACCCAGAGGTAAGAAGTGTATCTTTATAAGGTACTCTAAGACTTCTAAGGGTTATGTTTTTATTGGTGAACGACAAGATGAAACCATCTCTGAAATAGAGTCAAGAGATGCTACTTTTCTAGAAACTGAGTTTCCAACACAAGGTGAAGTTGATAAGACAATTCCTCTATATGAGATAGAGGAGGAGGATAATGTTCCTTTATTAACGAATCAGGAGATGCCTGAATCTAGTCAACCGAGTGGGAGTAATTTGCCACTGAATGAGTCAGTTTCTCAACAGTCTAACCTTCGAAGAAGTAGTCGTCAGATTATTCCTCGAAGAAGGTTTGATATTGAGAATGAGGTATTAATGGTTCTCCCAGTTGACGATGAGGAACCTCGAACAGTTGAGGAAGCTTTGAGCAGCTCAGTTAGAAAAGAATGGAAAGTTACAATGGATGAAGAAATGGAGTCAATGAGAAAAAATCAAGTTTGGGATTTAGTCGATCTTCCTCCGGGCCGAAGGGCTATTGGGAATAAGTGGATTCTCAAAGTAAAGAGGAAAGCAGATGGATCGATTAATCGATACAAAGCTTGATTAGTTGCAAAAGGATATACCCAAATGGAGGGTATTGACTTTGAAGAGACATTCTCCCCAGTTGTAAAGTTTGTGTCAATACGTGTCATCCTAGCTATAGTAGCACACTATGACATGGAATTACATCAGATGGATGTAAAAACGGCTTTCCTTAATGGTAATCTTGATGAAGAAATCTATATGGTACAACCAGAAGGTTATGTTGCTGAAGGCCAAGAGAAAAGAGTATGTAGACTTCGGAAGTCTATATATGGGCTAAAGCAAAGGTCAAGACAATGGAACATAAGATTTAATGAAGTAATATTATCTTATGGTTTCGAAATGATCAATGAGGATCATTGTGTTTACCTAAGAAAGGAAAAAGGAAAGCTTGTCATTTTATCATTATATGTTGATGATATGCTAATAGCTGGAAGTGACATAAAGTGTGTGATAGAAGTCAAAAGTTGGCTTTCATCACAATTTGACATAATAAATATGGGAGAAGCAAAGTACATCTTAGGAGTGAAGATCGTTAGAGACCGATCAAAGAGGCTTTTGGGTTTGTCTCAAGAAGCTTATATCACTAAGATGCTGCAACACTTCAATATGTCATATTGCAACATTGAACAGATGCCTATAGCAAAAGGTACTGTCTTGAGCAAAAGTATGTATCCCAAGACTCCTGAGGAAATAGCCGAAATGAAGAAAAAATCATATGCCAGTGTCATTGGTAGTTTGATGTACACTATGTTGTGTACCCGTCCCGATATAAGCTATGTTGTTGGCTTAGTTAGTCGTTTCCAATCAAACCCAGGATCGAGACACTAGAAAGCGGTGAAGAGGATATTCAGATATCTTAAAGGAACAGCTGATTATTACCTCTGTTTCCAAGGATCAGATATGAGCCTAAGTGGCTACTCAGATGCAGATTGAGCTGGGGACCTTGATGATAGAAAATTCACATCTGGCTATGTCTTCTTGCTGAATGATGGCGCCATCTCATGAAACAGCAAGAAGCAGGCTTGTGTAGCCTTGTCGACAATGGAAGCCGAGTATGTGGCTTGTGCAGCGGCTGTGCAAGAGGCTGTCTGGCTAAGAAGGTTCCTGAAGCATCTGAAGATTGCTGAGGATAATGGGAGTCCTGTTACTGTGTACTGTGACAGTCAAACTGCGATAGTTTTTTCCAAGAATCCCAAATACCACAGCAAAGGCAAGCATATAAAAATTAAGTATAATTTTGTAAGGGATATTGTTGACAAGAAAAAGATTATTCTTGAATACATCCCTACACGGAATATGATTGCTGATCCTTTTACTAAGTCATTGATTAAAGAGTCATTTCATGGACATGTGAAGTCTTTGGGACTTCGAAGAATGTAACAATTGTAAAGATATTTTGATAAATGAAAATTTTCATGTTCTATTCAGTGTATATGTCTTGGTTACATTCGAATAAAAGTCTCGATAAGCATGTTGGCAGATTGGGATTGGTCCACTCACATGGACAATCATCTCTATTTGTTAAGTACGAATGGAGATAAGACCGTTGCTTATGGGACATCTTTTGTAGCTGTGAATAGAGACATACTCATAAGTTAAGGTCGCATTGATATTTGTGTCAAGATGAGATCATTTGTGTAATGATTGGAGTAAATGCACCCACCACTTACTGAATCTGCTTGAAGCCAAATTAGAATTCATATGTTGAATTCAGGATTAGACATTGGGAATGTCTAGATCGAAATCTATACGATGTTAAATTTGGGAAAAACATTCGCTCTTTTTGGTAAAGAGAATAACATCGTAGCATGTGATTCATACCACATGTGCTATGGCGACAAGAAGGGTAGTAGGAGAATGGATCCCTGCTTCTCTACTGTGTGAGACCCTTGAGATTATAAGTTAATCTCGATTTTACCCTAAGTGACTATTTAGCTGTCTACTTGAAGTTCTGATCAGTGTATGCTGTTGGTGCAACATCCCTCAGGTCAAGGTTGACCTGGTTGACCAAGCTGAGTCTTGGTTTGAGTTTAGATGTTTGACAATAAGATATTGATTGAAGAAGAGTCAAGTAGGTCAAGGGAGTGACCGGATACTTGACTAGGAAGTCCTAGTGAGTGAAGCTAGGCAGATGGAAAGTCCTAGTGAGTGAAGCTAGGCAGATGGAAAGTCCTAGTGAGTGAAGCTAGGCAGATGGAAAACCCTAGTGAGTGAAACTAGGTGGAAGTCCTAGTGAGTGAAGCTAGGCAGATGGAAAGTCCTAGTGAGTGAAGCTAGGCAGATGGAAAACCCTAGTGAGTAAAACTAGGTGAAAGTCCTGGTGAGTGAAGCCAGACAAGGGAAAAACCAGATGGGTCGAGGTTGACGACATGCGGTGGAAGTCAAGTAGGTCAAGGGGTGACCGGATACTTGGCACGACTAGAAAAGTCCAAGTGGGTCAAAGGATTGACGGACACTTGGTAGGAAGTCCTAGCAGGTCAAGGGTGACGGATGCTAGGCATGATGTACCAGGTCAAGAATGACCGGATGTTGGTTTGGGAGTCTTGGAACTTGGTTTTGGGCAAAACCAAGTCTGGATCGATCGAGGATCGATTCAGAGCTAGATCGATCGGTGGATCGATCCGAGTTTTCTGGAAAGCTTGGATCGATCCGTGGATCGATCCGGATGTCAATCGATCGGTGGATCGATTGGGACGTGGCTGCTTCGCGAGCGCGGATCGATCCATGGATCGATCGAGGTTTCCAGACAGAGGCGCTCCGGATCGATCCGTGAATCGATCCAAAGCCTCCCGATCGATTGGGAACATTTGAATCGATCGGGTTCGACCGTTGGCGTCGATAAAGGCCGCGCCACGATTCCTTGGCATCCTTCACGATTCACTCCGGATCTCTGCCAACTCCTCCACGCTCTCAAAGATCAGATCGCCAGTTCTTGAAGGATCTTGGAAGCTTTCAAGTCAAGAGGCGGATCAAAGGCAAGAAGAAGCTAGGGTTAGGGTTTCTGTACTCATTGTAAGCTTTGCGCTTGTATTTTGTTTCCTTTCCTTTCTTCTTGTCTTGAGAGTCTTGTAGGGCTTCTCCGCCTCGGTAGTTACCGAAAAGGGTGTTTTCATAGTGGAGGTGCGTGCATGGTGTGGATCCTTGGACTAGTCACCTCTTGTGAGGTGGATGCAAGTAAACCAACCTTGTTAGCGTTGTGTGATTTGTTTCTTTGTATTTTCGCTGCACATCTTAGAAGAAACAAGCAACGCCAAGCAAAACATGACGAGCTATTCACCCCCTCTAGCTACTTTTGGTCCTAACAAGTGGTATAAGAGCAAGGCCGCTCTTCACCGATCATCGGAAGGGTCAAGCATATCAAGAAAAGCTAGAGGGTGAAGAAGTTGGAGCAAATTCTTCAAGTTCAAGACTTTATCAAGCTCAACTTCAAGATGCAATTCCAAGATGGGCTTGGATTTGACACAAGGGTGGCTCCACCATACACTTCTACAAGTTTCGATTCTTGGAAATCAAGAATCGAAAATTTTCTTATGATGGAGATAGAGCAATGGTTTGCTCTAATGGAAGGCTTCAAGGCTCCAAGAAATTCAAAGGGCAAAGTTCTAAAGAAAAGCAAATGGAGCCCGGAGCAAGTCCATAGGTGCGAGGCCAATGACAAAGTGACCAAGCTTTTGGTCAATTTATTGCCAAGCACCATCCTTTGTAAAATTGGAGAGTTTGAAGATGCAAAGGAGCTATGGAGCAAATTGGCAAGCTTCATGAAGAGATCCCTTCCACTGTACAAGATCATGAAGAATCCAGAGAGGGTGACTCTTTGGAGCAAGACCAAGAGAAGGACTCCGAGGTTGAGAGATGCTCAACCTCCGAAGAAGAGGAAATCCAAGAAGCTTCATCCTCAAGGGAATGCAACGAAGGGAACAAGGAGGGAGCATACTCCTTGTTTCATGTTCAAGATGATGAAGTCTCCACCTCTAGGATTGAGGGGGAGCAATCCTTGGTGACGCCGGATCAAGAAGAAGGAGAAGCTTCTACATCCGGGTCAAGAGACGAAAAGGAGGAAGAAGATTCTATCTCCACAAGTCAAGAAAAATCAAATGGAGGAGAATCAAGGTCCGATCAAGAGGAAGCTTCTACCTCCGGATCCAAAGGAAAAGATGCCACCCCTACAAGCAAAGGTATAAATATTTCAATTAATAATAAAAATCATATTATATGTTTTGAGTGTAGGGAACATGGGCACTACAAGAGCAAGTGTCCTAAATTGGCCAAGAAGAAGGGCCAAGTGGCACAAAAAGGTAAGGTGAAGCCCAAGGAGACCATCCCCGGAACAAAGAAGAGCAAGGAGCACATTGTGTGTTTCTCTTGCAATCAAAAGGGGCATTATCGGAGTCAATGCCCTAAGGGGAAGAAGATGGTCAAGGCTCAAGGAGGAGGCATTAGTCAAGGGGGAGCCTCCAAGGTAAAGAAGAAGGTAACATTTATTGAGCCTACTCCTTTACATTATGGTAAAAAGCATGATAGTTCTAATTTTTATCATTTTAATGCGATTTACCATAAGAATAGGAAGCATGAGGGCTTTAAGGAAAAGCATGTGGCCCTACATGCCAAAACTACTACACCTAAGGCTAGGAATGTAGGTAAAAGTCTAGGCAAGAACTCTAAGGATTGTAGCTACAAGCCTAGAAACAAAAATGCTCATGAACTTAATGGAAAACCAAAAACTAAGGACTTAGTGATGGAAAATCAAGTCTTGAGGTCAAGACTTGATAAAATGGAAAAGACCCTAAAAAGGATGGAAAATATCCTATTAGGGCAAAATGAGCATAACCTAGGTTTAGGGGTACAAAAGCCATCAAATGGCCATAGAGGTTTGGGATACAAACCAAAGGCTAAGAAGGATGTGCCCTCTTACCATAGAGTTCCATATAGTTATGGAACAAACCCTAGGTCTAGTGGTCAAGCCAAAAATACTAGGGAAGTCATCCCTAAGAGTATTTTTGCAATAAATGTGACTAAGGCTTCTAAGAAGTCTAAGAAAGTCACAAACAAGGTCACAAGGGAGGCTATCCCTAGAGTTGACCTAGAAAGTGTGACCAAGGCCTCCAAGAAGCCAAACAAGGTCACTAGGAAGGTATCTAGGGAAGTTATCCCTAGTGAATACCTAGAGCATCCAAGGAGCACCAATAGGTGTTGGGTTCCTAGGAGCATTTTCTCTACCCCATAAATGGGTTAGAGAGTGTCAACTCCGATTAGAAGGGTAGTTAACCCAACTTTGAGGAAATTGACACTCAAGGAGCATTTTCAAGGTTTTTGTTAACCTTTGAAAATGAAATGGAATTATTATTTACTCCTTGAAAGAGTAAAATGTGCCTAATGGTGGAAAATTGATTTTATCTTAAAAAGGCATAAATTGGGAAAACCTAGAGAAATACCAAGTTGGGATTTTGGTATGTTCTTAGGAAATTTAAGGCAATCCGGGCCTTAATTTAAAAGTGCTACTCTTGTTGAAAAATGACATATGCCAACATTTGAGGATATGCTTACTTTCAATTGGCATACATTAATCAAGGGAATTAGAAATGCCAATTTAGGCTTTGGCATTTTCTTTAAGCACTTTAGGGCAATCTAGGTTTAAGTTGTAAGTTTAGCTAAGGTTTTAAGGATACTTAGATAGTTAATCTAGGTATATTTTATTTAGGCTAAATCTTGCCATGATTGTTTGCCCATCATAGGTCATGACATTCTTACATCATGTAGTTATAGGAATCTTTCTTTTGAAAGTTATTTTATTTTGATGTATGCCATAACATTATCATGCATTAGGTTATTTCCTTGTAATTAAGGACAAATGACATTTAACAACAATTATTGACAAGTGACATCCTAGGTGGATGTCTAATATCTCTAGAATGCCTAGATAGATATGCATGATTCCTAGATTAGGGCAAAACCAAAATCTCACATCTCACAAGGACTATAAGGTGACTTGTACGTGTTTTAGTGTACATTAGATACAAGTGAGATGTTAGGAAGATGAACAAAACTCAAGATGTTGATTTAGTGCATTCTTTTGAGTTTTAGGTTCATCAAAACACATAGTTATGTGTTTTCCCATCATTGGGAAAGCTAATGTACAAGTCATGTGCATTATGCCCAAGGAACATGATGGGATATTGGTTTTGAAAATGTTTTTAAAATATTTTTGGAAAACCTTGGTGAAGACTATCTTTTGATAGTAATCACCATTGAATAGTTAGACACAAACTTGAAGAAAACGCTAAAGTTTTTGCAAGTTTTCAAGTTTGTGTCAATCTTTGAAAATATGAAGTATTTTCATAGAAAACTAGTTTTCCATGATTAAGTATGCCCTAAATAATGTCTACACGAAATTTCATGATTTTTGGATTTTTGTAGAATTTTCTAGGGGTTTCTGAAGTTGGCTGAATTTAAAATTCAGCAACTATCAGAGGCTCCGATCGATCCATGGATCGATTGGAGTGCCTGAATCGATCCGTGGATCGATTGGAGTGCCTGAATCGATCCGTGGATCGATCAGACGATCGATCCCACATCTGAATCGATCAGTGGATCGATTCAAATAGGTTGAATCGATTGGAACCCAACTCCAATCGATCCAGGACGCTGATTTTAGCTGGGAATGTCTGATTTCAGCACTCTAAACCTATTTTAGTCTAGGTAACCATTCCAAACCCCTAAAAATATATTTGTGTACATAAAACGGGTGTTTTCGTGTGGAAAACAAGGATGGATTGGTTAAGGAAGACTTCATTGAAGTTTAGGTTGAGGTTTGTTTCAAATTTTGAACATTTGAACCTCAAAACTTCTAAATCTGGGTTTCCTAAAGGTTTAGGGATTCCAAGTCATTGTTGGTGCAATGACAGAAGTTACCACCATGTCTTTAGGGGGAGGGACTCTTTAAAGACATGAAAAATTATTTTTCATGAACCTTGGAAGGTGGTTAACCTTCTTTAAAGAAAATGCTCATGGACGAGCTTTTGAACTTGAAATGGGGAGTGGATATCCTCATTATTTCAAGTGGAAACTCAAGTGGTTAGAAAATGCTCAAGGTTGGGTATTTGTCTACATTGAGGGAGAAGTTAAGGATAAATGAAGGGTATGGGACCTTCATTGTCGTGTTGATCACAACGAGTGATGTTGTGAACAACGATGAGCAACTCTTCAGGGGGAGAGTTGTCAACAAATGGATTTGTTGATGTATACCCAAAATTGGGGCATGGGTTGATGTGTGCCCAAAGATGGGTTGATGTGTTTTATCAGTAGGGGGTTTGATGTGTGCCAATAGGGGGAGAATGAAAGGACTTGTGAATGGGAGTAAGTTAGGCTTTCATTACCTAGAGGGAGTTTGCCCTCTTAGGGGGAGAATGAAGAGTCTAACTTATGTGTTCATTACCTAGTGGCATGAAGAATGAGGCTATGAGATTAGCTTAACTTACATGTGGTATTGTAAGTGTTATTGTGGTATTGTCAAACATCAAAAAGGGGGAGATTGTTGGTGCAACATCCCTCAGGTCAAGGTTGACCTGGTTGACCAAGCTGAGTCTTGGTTTGAGTTTAGATGTTTGACAATAAGATATTGATTGAAGAAGAGTCAAGTAGGTCAAGGGAGTGACCGGATACTTGACTAGGAAGTCCTAGTGAGTGAAGCTAGGCAGATGGAAAGTCCTAGTGAGTGAAGCTAGGCAGATGGAAAACCCTAGTGAGTGAAACTAGGTGGAAGTCCTAGTGAGTGAAGCTAGGCAGATGGAAAGTCCTAGTGAGTGAAGCTAGGCAGATGGAAAACCCTAGTGAGTAAAACTAGGTGAAAGTCCTGGTGAGTGAAGCCAGGCAAGGGAAAAACCAGATGGGTCAAGGTTGACCAGACATCTGGTGGAAGTCCAAGTAGGTCAAGGGAGTGACCGGATACTTGGCACGACTAGAAAAGTCCAAGTGGGTCAAAGGGATTGACCAGACACTTGGTGGGAAGTCCTAGCAGGTCAAAGGAGTGACCAGATGCTAGGCATGATGTACCAACAGGTCAAGAATGACCGGATGTTGGTTTGGGAGTCTTGGAACTTGGTTTTGGGCAAAAACCAAGTGCTGGATCGATCAGGGGATCGATCCAGGAGCTGGATCGATCAGTGGATCGATCCGAGCTTTCCAGGAATAGCTTGGATCGATCCGTGGATCGATCGAGATGTCAATCGATCGGTGGATCGATTGGGGGCCCTCAATCGCAGAGCGCGGATCGATCCATGGATCGATCGGAGTTGAGCGTAGGCGCTGGATCGATCCGTGAATCGATCAAAGCCTCCCGATCGATTGGGAACATTTGAATCGATCGGGTTCCGTTGGCGTCGATAAAGGCCGCAGACGATTCCTTTGGCATCTCTTCACTGATTCACTCCAGATCTCTCGCCAACTCCTCCACAGCGCTCTCAAAGATCAGATCGCCAGTTCTTGAAGGATCTTGGAAGCTTTCCAAGTCAAGAGGCGGATCAAAGGCAAGAAGAGAAGCTAGGGTTAGGGTTTTCTGTACTCATTGTAAGCTTTGCGCTTGTATTTTGTTTCCCTTTCCTTTCTTCTTGTACTGAGAGTCTTGTAGGGCTTCTCCGCCCTCGGTAGTTACCGAAAAGGAGTGTTTTCATAGTGGAGGGTGCGTGCGTGGTGTGGATCCTTGGACTAGTCACCTCTTGTGAGGTGGATACCAAGTAAACCAACCTTGTTAGCGTTGTGTGATTTGTTTCTTTGTATTTTCCGCTGCACATCTTAGAAGAAACAAGCAACGCCGAGCAAAGAGCACGCGACGAGCTATTCACCCCCCCCCCCCTCTAGCTACTTTTGGTCTTAACATATGCTACTTTAGCATGTTTCCTATTGGCTATGGATGATTCGGTCTATGGAGCATGACTAGGAAAGCGACTGATTAGAATGAATAGATTCTAGATAAAAAGGAAGATTAAGATTGATTTACATCTGTGACATTTATTCACTGATACCAGTTACATTTTTAGTTCAGTACATAAAATGTAATTGTGAATAATTTGTTTGATTTGAGATATTGAACATGCTCTTGACATATGGTCAATATGAGGGATTAGAGATGTTCATGATGATGTAAATAATTTAATCTGGGGTAAAAGCAAGTCATTTATGTCTTTGATTCGTTCTATGGACATTTATGTCTCTGATTTGTTCTGTGGAGCAGCTAAGTAAGGTGTGTCAATCTTCTTAGCAATTGAATGCTCACTGTGCTTGCTGTCGCATAAACCATTTTCCTTAATGTATGGAATGGATGTTCTTATTTGATCTTTGTGACTAAATTTTGCTCTGGTCTTCGTGACTTGATCTCCATAAAGTCTTCGTGACTTATTTGGTCTTTGTGACTAAATTTTGCTCTGGTCTTCGTGACTTGATCCTCATAAAGTCTATGTGACTTATTTTGTCTTTGTGACTAATTTCGCTCTGGTCTTCGTGACATGATCACCTTGTAGTCTATGTGACCATATGGATTCACTTGGACGAGTAGGAGAGGTTGGGCGTTTGGGCGTTACGGGAGACAAAGGGTTTCCCTTTGTTACTCTCCTTTTGCTGCAAACGCCAAGGAGACGAAGGGGTGTCCTTTCCCCTTCGTCTTCTTTAGCCTTCTTATAAGAGGCGTCCAAGTGCAAATCTAAAAAAAGAGCTTTTGGCGAGGTGATCAGGGAGCACCGAGGTGATCGTAAAGGGAGAGATCGTGTGAGAGCAAAGGGAGAGCATTCGGTTGGGATTTAGCTCGTGAATTTTGAAGCGCTTTCCGGTTGCTCCGTGATCGTGTTTCCGACAGCGGCAACCTCTTCGTCGACCGCCGACGTCTTCAACAGCACTTCGGGAGATCACTGTGAGTTTATAATTACCGCATCGCTTTGTTTTATCTTGTATAATTTCGATTTCATGCTCTCAAATTACCAACATAGTCGACAATTAATACTTTGATAAAGTGAGCATGATGGCAATAGAGTTCCAAACCTCTTTTACTCACCTCATTCACTGACTCACTGTTGGAGAAACTAAACTAATTGGGTGTCTGAAAGCAAATGGAAAGCAGTGAAAACAGAACCGCGAGAAGTTGAATTGATTAGTCTATAAACATCAGAAGCAAAATGATTTGATGAGAAAGATGAGACTAGAAGTGTTTCGCTTTTGAGGTGTTCTTTCGGCAGAAACTTGCAATGGATCAACAACGGCGCTTGTTGTCTGTTTTATTCTATCTTTCAAATCTTTTATTCTCTTCGATTCGAAGACTTTTAACTAATATTAGAACAACTTTAATTAGCATTGAAGCAATTTCATGATGATCAGTGTTCTTTTATTGAAACACTATTTATTCAATGGCGGATTTTACGCTAATTTTATTGAGCAAAAAGCGAGAAAGCCAAGGCGGAGAACCGCCAATTCCTCAGTCATCCGCCTGCATCAAGCAGTACGCCTGCAGCCTTGCGGAAAAGCACTGCTCCGGGGTTTTCGCCACGGCCCTACAGCACCCCGGCGCCAGCCGCAGCTTGCCGGAGGATCCGGACGTCAGGATGGAGCGCACGCAGCCTTTGACGGCGGTGACCGGGCCCAAGCATTCCTTCACGGTCGGCGGTGGAGGCACCGCTATCTGCTGCGGCAACGGTGTGTGCGGCCCCCGCCGCCAATTCCGGCAAAACCACTGGGCTTCGTCTTCTGAGCAGTCCCTGAACCCCAGCCTGAATTGCGCCTCCGCCGTCGGCGGCCACACGCCAAGGCTCGCCACCACCAGCAGCAGCAGAAGCGGCAACAGCTCCACCGATCGCCTCATGGAAATAGCTGTGATTGTGGTTGTGGATTTGTTGATGAGACAATTGGATTTGAGGATGCATTTTTATAGACTGGTTTGGGAAGGTTAATGTAGAAATTGCTGTTACTTATGTTTAATTGCAAGATTTATACTTTAATTACATGTTTCATCTTGGCATTAATTACTAAGAGTAACTGTGATGTTTTAAGACTATTGTAATTTTCGAAATGCCAAAAACAAAATTTTAAAGGCATTTTATAAATGGGTCGGGCCGGGCCGCCCGGCTAAGAGCTAGTTGCACTTTTCAACTGATAATCTGCTAGCTATCGTAGGTGTTTTCAAACCAAGTCTATTGGTTCCAATCAGATGTCTGTATCCCTTTGCACTAGAATCTGCTGCCTTTTGGCTTCGAACTTAATTGATCCTCATAAGAAGAAGAACATACCTCCTTTATTGCATTTATTAGTTTTTGTCCCTTTTTTTCAGGTTCGATGTATCATGGCTCCCCTGTGCTCAGGCCCGGCTCAAGGCATAGGCCTTAATTGGCCTATGTCTAGGGCTCCAATTTTATTGAGGCTCATTGATTAATTAATTAAAGATATTAAAAAAATTAAATTAACATCATTAATATTAATTAATTATAAATGTCTTTCTAATTCATTAATGACACCTTGTCAATTAATTCATTCCACTTCCTATTTATATCTGGTAGTTATCTTTATTTCCTCATTAATTGTCTACTGTAATTTTATATGAGATTTTATTCTGCCATAAATATAAGAGTAAATCTTGCTGGCCAGCCAGCTAGAAATCTCTATCTCCCAATTAAAATGCATGCATGGACATGCATATAATTAATGTGGCCATATGAAATTACTAAAATACCCATGCATATGCATGCATGCATATATTCTAGCTGGCCAGATTATGGCCATTTAGCAATACCCTAAATATAATTCATTTTTAAATTGACATATTTCTTTCTTTTTTTATTATTACTCCGATTCCCATTTTATTTTGTAATTAGTAATACTATTCTTATAAAACCTAATGAATTCTTTTCTCTTCAATATTTCTTAAAAATCCTAATAGTTTTCTCATCAGTGTATTGTGTCCTTTTCTTTTTTTCATCAGCGATTTTGCATGTTTCTCCTTCCTCACCGATGATACTCGAAAAGAACGTCCTTCTCTTCCTTTGTCGATAATATTTCTTCCTCGTTCTTTTTTTTATTTCTCGATAATAATATAAATTAGAGATTTTTTTATAAAATGCATTAGCAAAAATAAATTTTTTAAAATTAAAATTAATAAAGTCTATTTGATAATAAAATTATTATCAAAATATCCGTCAGAAAATTAAATTTTATATCAAAAATTAGTTTTTTTAAAAAAATAATATTTAATTCTTTTTAATAACTAATTTTATTTTTTTAAAAAAATTATTATTTTCGGTCCCAAATCTAAATGAAAAATGTTAAAGAAAATTAAAAATATATTAAAAAATTTTACTTTTTAATTTTTTTGCCTAGGGCCTCAAGGAATCTTGAGACGGCCCTGCCTGTGCTACTGTCAATTCTCGGGCCCCTTAGTACTAAAAGGTATGTGCCATGCTAATTAGGGAAACTATATAACTAAAAAAAGATGAAATAACTATGGTTTATGCTTATATCTGCACATTTTGGTTTGGAAGAAAATGATGGAAGAGTTTCAGAATAAATTTTTAAGTTGCATTGTTTAGTTTTGATATTCATTAGCCAAATTCACAAACATCTCCTTTGGGCTTTGGGATTCAATTTTGCAGATCTGAAGGTCGACCTCCTCATTTCTACTACAGGTAGCTCCTCATTTATTTTATGTAGTCTCATAATGAAAATCTTATGTTTTGTGCTTCTGCAATCCTTTTGTGGCAGGCTAACATTACCAATTATGAAACTATTTCTTTTATCTCATGTGGTACTGGCATAGCTAACTTTAACTGTCTATGGGCGTCATATTAGCTTGGTTATTTGCTAGTTAAATAATCTCAATTTTGATGCACTTCATGAGCCACGCACTAACGTTATGTCAATATGTCTGATCATGCAACTGTTAGATACTACATCTGTTCATCTTTTATTATATAATTTATATGGCCTCAATTTTGATTCTTAATATTATTATTTGTTGATTGAGAATCATCTGTCCTCATCGGCTATTCTCTTCTCAAATGAGAATCATCTGTCTGCATTTAACAAAACATGATTGCTAAGATCTTGATTTCTCTCAAAACTGAAATTCATGATCTTCAACTAACGACAAACATTCGAAAAACTCTCTTCAGTTTGTATGGATGCAAAATATATACTTCTAATAACTCAAGTTACAGTTTGTTGTCTTCCAAACTTAGAATTAGATTCAACAATCTTCTAACGCCCATATTCTGACAAAGCTGTTAGTTGCAGGCATGGAATCAAGCATTCAATCTCTTTCCATTTCTTTGAGATAGAGATGAAAAATATTCTCTTATTGCTTAAAAAGAATGAAATCCATTTTTTCTGTTCTGTTTTCTCATGTTTGCAGTTCAGTCACCCTGTACGCTTATTAGGCTCTCTGTGGCATTTCATCAAACAGAACATGAGCGACTATAAATTACCTGGCAACTCCCATGGCTCGTATTTATACAGTTCCACCACCGGAATGATCTCCAGCTCAAAGCTAAGTCCATCCACCTTCCTCTTCAAGTAGTATCCCACCAACTCATCATCGGTAAACCGGAAACGGAAACCAGGTGGTAGCTACAAAGAACTCATCTTTAATCTCCGAAGAAAACTCAAAATTTCAAAAGCAAAAGAAGGCAGTAGCTCTTCCACACACCGAGCACGGAAAACACCATGTTAAATCATCATCAAACTTGCAAATCTTCGCTAAAGATGATATTTTGGAAGACCGAAAAGAGGATGCAGCTCTTGGACGCCAGGATCATCCTCCTGCGAAAGATGATATTTTTCCATTTTGCCTCTCGTCACCAAAGTGAAATTTTGACGAGGTGAGAGAGAGGGCGTAGCGGCACCGGAGGGAGAGGCGAGGGATTTATAGCGGGAGCCGGCGCTTTCGTGTCCACCCGCAGCGAATTCGACGTCCTCCATTTGTTTCACTTGAGCAGGTTTTTGCCGCTGGTAATCAACTCCGACCAACGATTTTAGTGTTCTCCGGAGTCGGCTCAGTTTAGCTGAACTGATCCTGTTCTAAGACGGACTGTGAGAGTGATGTGATTAGAATATTTATTGATCTCGGATATATTGAAGTATCTTCTATATTGATTAAGTCATGGGAAGTTCTTTGATCAACTTTATTTATAGTCAGTAATCAGATTATCTCGATCCTTGGTATCCGATATTTAAATAGATTCAACGAATATATAAGAAACAAAATAAATAATAGAATAATAAAATGCGTATAGAATAAGAATGGAGAGCATACCCTAACCTAGGGGGCGCCCTCTGGTAGATCAATAAGCTAGTCGTGACGTCGATCGAGTCGTCGTAACCCAAAAAAATAAATGAATACGAGCCAGATGAGAAGCTGGATCCGACTACCCAGAGTCGAATGCGACGACGTGCAGACCGAAATATGACAATGACACGTAGGTCGAGATATAATGTCGGCATACCGACCGGGATATGACAGCGGCATACAGGCCAGACCACGACACACGGGTCGGAACAGGACAACAGCGCGAAGGCCGAGAATAACATCGGCTCGAAGGCTGGAGACAAGCTAGATCAGAAGGGTTGGCTAGGAAGAGACGAGGCCGAATGGGGCATCTGATCTACAGGATAGAGATAAACATAACGGGTGTACATTAATTAGGACTCGGAGGCCCGATTGACGATGAAAGCATACAACAATGCAGATTGAGAGCTGGATCAACGGATCGGAAGGCGAGAGTGTCGAGTAGTTGGATCCAACGGCGAGGGTGCTGACAGCAGAGCCAGCGGCTGGGGGCTACTCTTCGTGGGTTGTTGGGTGGATGATGACGCTGGAAGGCGAAGGCAGCGGCGTCGTGGCATCGATGGTAGTTTAGGCCTCTGTGGCGGTACTGGAAAGGGAGAGGGAGGCGACGCTGGGAGCAACTACGTGCGTGAGGCGGAGACGGTGCTAGTGAGAAAGCTATCGGCGATGGTTGTAGACACCAGAACAAAGAGACGGAGGTTCTGTCGTTGCGTGTAAGGAGAAGGAGGCGGCGTCAGTGTCGAAGGAGAAGAGGAGGCAGTGTTTGTGTGCAGAGGGAAATGACCTGGCCATTGGAGAGAGGCTAGGGGTCAGATGCAAGGAAAGAGGAGTAGATGTCATCGCCGGCCGCGTGGTCAGCGACCCTTGTAGCGGAGGTGTCTCGAGCGAAGGAAGAAGGGAGGATGTCGTCGTGAGGGAGAAGGCGATAGGCCAGTGGTTGATGAGGAAGGTAATGCCAGAGGCAACAAGGGGCTAGAGTAGTCGGCGACGGAGACAGCGCAAGTGGCATCCGCGTACATGGACATGGCGGCGGAGGACCCAACCCCTTGGAAATAGGAACCCCCAACCCCCACCCCCCTTGCGCCCGTGAACAGTACCCGAAAAGCCCCCTTATATCAATAGTACCCGAAAAGCCCCCTTATATCAACACTACCCTAAAAGGATGCTAGAGTAAAATGACAAAAAAATGCCCCTCCCCTCTCTACTTACCACATCGTTAGCTTTACAGCTTTATGCCTTATTCACCTTCCCTACAAAGACAGACTAGGAAAGGATGCATCAAAGAGTCATTCTAATGTCTAAACTGTAAATTCTCAATGCATCCCTTGAACAATTCATTGCACTTAGACTGCTAAAAGGACCTGTAAGTCTTCAAGAATAATATAGTCGACAATTAATGTTGCCTATTATATGCATGAAATAAACAACAAATAAAATTGTAAACACTCATAGTGATCTCTTGATAAGAAATCGAAGAAGATGCCGATGAAGATGCTGCTGCTGTCGCCGAGAAGATCACTGATTGGAACCTCCTCAGATTCTTCACGAACCAAATCCTGACCACAAGACGTTCTCTTTTGCTCATCGTCGCACTGATCACCGTCGCACTCACCCACCTTTTTTCCCCCGATTGCTCTTGGACGCTAGTATAAATAGGAAGCAAGCATAAGTTACAAACCGATGCTTTAATGGAGGAAGATGAAGGTGAATGGGCACCCCTCCATCTTCCTAATGTTGGAGTGTATACTGAAAGCCTAAGCTTTGTAAACATTCATTATGAATAAAGAATCACATTTGGTCTAATTATCTACATTTGTTTGTAGTTGTTCATTTAATTTATATTGTAGATAACATAGTATGTGGTGTCACATACAGAAGATGATGTTATCAGTACCTTATAAATTATAAACAGTAGCTCACGACCAGAATGGAAAGGAACAAACCATTAGAAGGTCGTAGTGTAATTAGGTATTAGTTTATCTTGACTATATAATTACACTAGTACACTCAGAGTGTATTGAGTAGGACCATTTGAGGTCGTTTCTTTTATACTGACTTTGTAAAGGAACAAAGACCTCAGTTATTATGGAAGTGTGTGCTCTTAATCCTAATATAATAACAAGCACATATGTTTGATATTTATTTCTTTAATTTATCAATGGGTGAGATTTAGTTCGATGAATCAATAAACCCGATAAGTTGGGAAATGGTATCACTCATAGTGTGTGTTGTTGATTATAGAAGGAAACTGTGTCCTAGTGATGCTAGGTTGATAATGTCCTCAAGAGGAGCTCATAAAGATTGTCATGTTAAACCCTGCAGTGGACTTAGTCCCGACATGATAATAAGGTTGAGTGGTACTACTCTTGGACTTAGATATTAATTAAATGAGTTGTCGGTAACTCACTTAATTAGTGGACATTCGATATCTTAAACACAGGAGACTAACACACTCATAATAAGAAGGAGCCCAAAATGTAATTTGGGATTGGTGCGGTAGTTCAATGATAGTTCTCTAGTGGAATGAATTATCATTGATAAAATTAAGTTGTGTGTTGGGGCGAACGGGATGCTTAATTTTATCGGAGACCAAAACCAATTCCTCCTCTCGGTCCCTATCGTAGCCTCTTATTTATAGAGTTCTATACCCACCTATACCCACCTTCTATACCCATATAGGGCGGGCCAAGCTAGCTTGGGAACCAAGCTAGGGGCCTAGGTATGATTTTGGGTGGCGGCCCTAGCTTGAACCCAAGCTAGGAGGGGCCAAAATAAAATAAAAAGAAATTTAATTTTAATTTTATTATTATGTGGAAGATATATTTTAAAGAGAATTAAAATTAAAATATCTCTCTTATAAAAGATCTACAAAGATTAAAGAAAGATTAGATCTCTTTCCTTATTTGTAGATTGGAGAGATGTTTATTTTCTCTTTAAAATTATTCACATGTTAATAAAATTAAAATTATAGATATTTCTTTTATTAACCATGAAGAGATTTTAAAGAAATTTTATTTTTAAAATTTCCGGAAACAAATTAGGAAGTTTTAATTGTTGATTAAAACTTGTCTCCTTTATTTCCAATGATGTGGCCGGCCATCACAAATTAATTGGGAAATTTTATTTTATTTCTCTCAATTAAATCATGTTAAGGAAATTAAGGAAAATTTATTTCCTAATTTGCCTAGGCCAAGGAATATAAAAGAAGGGGTGAGGTGCCTTCACAAGACACAACCTCTATTGTTTTCTCTCCCTTTTCCTTGGTGTTGTGGCGGCCATTACCCTCTCCTCTCTTCCTCTTGTGGTGGCGAACCTCTTCCTCTCCCTTGGAGTTCTTGTGGTGGCGGATACTACTCGGAGAAGAAGAAGAAGAAGGAGAAAGCTAGCATCTCTTGGAGCTTGGTTAGTATTTTGTTTTCCTCCTTGGTGAAGTTTCCTTTGTGGGCGAACCTTGCTTGGAGGAGAAGAAGGTGGTTGGTGGTTTCTCATCTTGGAAGATCGTTGCCCACACAGCGTCCGAGGTTAGAAGAGGAATACGGTAGAAGATCAAGAGGTTTTCTACAAGGTATAACTAGTAATTTCTATTTCCGCATCATGCTAGTTATTTATGGAAATAATACCAAATACAAGAGGCTTACGTTCTAGTATTTCGAATATGTTTTTTCGAAGTTGTGTTTTTTTGTTTCTTTCTTTTCCTTGTGATTTGATTGTTCTCTTTGGTTAACCTAAAGTTATTTTAGGAAATTAAATATTAGCTTTCTATTAAAGGTTTTGTCTAGTCGGTGGTGGTTGCTCCCATATCCAAGAAGGTCATGTGCCTCGCCACGTCAGTACTGGGAACCTTTTATGGAAATTAATATTTAATGGAATTAATAACTTAAGGAGACTTGGGTCGAACGTGTTAAGTTCCGCAGGAGATCCAAGTCAAAACCTAAAAGAACAAATAGATTAAGTTTTGGATCAAACGTGTTAAGTTCCGCAGGCGATCCAAAATTTAATTTAAAAGAACACATGGTAGCTAGGAAAAGGTTCAGACCTTTGTACAAAATTTTTATACAGTGGAACCTATAGGTTTTCCGAGTAGCAACCAACAATTGGTATCAGAGCTAGGGTTTTGCCTCTGTGTATTTGGTATTTAGTTTAACTATGCACATGTCATACATAATTTAGGCAGGTTAATAGTAGGATGTGCTAACTTTGTGGATGCAGGATCCAACTATTATGGCTTTTAATTAATTATGTGTGTGATTGGACCCTTGGACATGTCAAGGGCAATTTATATGTGTGTGCATGATTGTATTAAAATACAGCAGGAGCTGTATTTAGTTTTATTAGGATTTTATTTTTGATCTAGATACATGTACATTCCTTTTATGGAATATAGGATCAAAAATGTAAAATTCTATTTATGTCGCGGATCAAGTCTTGCAAGGCGTGGAACCTTCTAAGGACCAGAGGCGCAGCGGAACTCGGAGCAAGATGGATGCGACAGTTAGACCCGGTGGCGGTGGCCAAATATGGCAGCAGCTTCGGATGACAACACACGGAGGACAATTAAAGATAAAAGCCATAATAGTTGAAAATTAGATTTTCTATTTATTGCTTTTATATTGTGCTGTGTGTGCATGTTAGTTTACAAGTTTAGTAGGCTAGCATAGTTAAAATTCCTCATTTATAAATAACTAAGTGGGAGAGGATTTTAAGTAAATCCCATGGTCTCCATTCTTGGTTTGTAAGTGATGCAAACAAGCTTGCGCGTTGGCTCTGAGTGCCTTCCTCCATGCGGATGAGCTTGTTTGCGGATCACTAGAACAGACTTCAATTTTGGATGACTATAGGAAGTTAATTAAGGGCGTGTGATCTTCCCCAACGGAAGGGCATAATCTTATTAATGGACTTAGTGTCAAGTAATGGTGTACACTTAGATACATCTAATAGTATCCTCCCCAACGGAGACTGCTATTATTTGTGTGACCAAATAATACCAATTATTAATTTTATTTGTCAAAAGTTAGGTTGACAAGATAATAAAATTAATGGGTTAAAACCCTCCTTTTACAAATGTTGAATTTGTATCGTCCACACTAACGTGGCATACAAAATTCACGGTGTTTTAAGGTGTTGGTTAATTTAAAATAGTATTGTTTGAGGAATCAATATTATTCTAAATTTAGAGTTCGACCAAAAGTTATTTGTGATTCTTAGGATGTCTTTCAACCCATCGTCCATCATACTTCAACAAAATAGACTTACTGGACCTAACTACATAGATTGGAAAAGAAACCTGGACATTGTTCTTACTGCAGAAAGCTATAAATTTGTACTGACTGAGCCTTGCCCTGAAGCACCTACTGGTGAATTTACCCAAGAGGAGATTGAATATCATAGGAAATGGGTAAAAGCAGTTGAAATGACGTGGTGTTACATTTTGGCTTCAATGTCAAATGTATTGCAACATCAGCATCAAGATTTACCAACAGCTTATGATATTATGAACAATCTCAAGGAACTCTTTGGTCATCAGGATAGGGCTTCTAGGCAAGAAGCCATGAGAAAGATAATGACAGCCACCATGCAAAAGGGTACTCCTGTGAGGGATCATATCCTAAAGATGATGGCTTATCTGAACGAGATACAGATTCTTGGAGGAGAAATTGATGGGGAAACCCAGATCGATATGATTCTCCAAACACTACCTAGAAGTTTTGAGCAATTCCGCCTGAATTATAATATGAATAAAAGGATTTATTCATTAGCGGTACTACTGACAGAACTTCAAGCAGCAGAAGGATTATTTCGTCACAATTCTCAAATTCTCTATGCTGAAAATGGTTCTACTTCTAAACTGAGAGGAAAGAAGAAGAAAAAACAAGCTGGCTCAGCAAAGAAAGTGAATAAATCTCAGAGTACGGGAATGAAGAAGCCGAAGGGCAAGTGCTTCATCTGTAAGCAGGCAGGACATTGGAAGGCGGACTGTCCTCGTAGGAACCAAAACAAAGGTATATCTCATACTCTAGTTGTTGAAACATGTTTAGCGGTGTTATCTACCAGCACCTAGTGTGTAGATACGGGAGCCACTGATCATGTCTGCAATTCTTTGCAGGGGTTCCAGGAAACCCGACTATCTGAAGGAGAAATTACCGTCTACATGGGCAATGCTACTAAGGTGGCAGCTGTTGCAGTGGGAGACGTCTACTTATCTTTTAGTAGAAATAGAAATTTGGTTTTAAGAAATTGTCTTTATGTACCCAGTTTTAGAAAGAATTTAATTTCAGTTTCTAAACTGTTTTTAGATGGATATTCAGTTTCTTTCAGTAACGATGTAGTTATTAAAAGAAATAAAGTGATTATCTGTTCTGGTGCATTAGTTGGCAATTTGTATATTTTAAATCCAAATTCTTCCACAAAGCAAAACATGGAAATTTATAATTCATCTTCTAATTCTAATAAGAGAAAGAACCTTTTGAAATGAACCAAGCATATCTTTGGCATCTAAGGCTTGGTCATATTAACTAAGTAGGATTCAGAGACTTATAGCCGATGGACTTTTAAGTTCATTAGAGTTGGAAAATTTTCAAACTTGTGAATCTTGCTTAGAAGGTAAAATGACCAAGAGGCCGTTCAAGGCCAAGGGTATAGAGCCAAAGAAGTGTTAGAGTTGGTTCACTCGATTTGTGTGTCTGTCCGGGCAAGAGGAGGTTTTGAATATTTTGTCTCTTTCATAGGCGATTATTCAAGATATGGATACATTTACCTAATGCGCATGAAGTCCGAGTGCTTTGATAAGTTCAAAGAATACAAGGTGATGTGGAGAAACGACTAGGTAAAGTATCAAGACACTCTGATCGGATCGTGGTGGCGAATACCTCTTAGGAGAGTTTAGGAATTACTTATCGAGGGATTCAATCCCAATTGTCTGCTCCTGGAACACCCCGAATGGTGTAGCAGAGCGAAGGAATAGGACTCTTATGGAGATGGTTAGATCAATGATGAGTTATTGAATTACAAATTCGTTTTGGGGATATGCTTGGAAACAGGTACGTTCTGAACTTAGTACCTTCTAAATCAGTTTCTTCTACTCCCATAGAATTGTGGAATGGGCGAAAACCCAGTCTAAGACATATTCGGATTTGGGGTAGTCCAGCACATGTGCTGAAACCAGATGCTGATAAGTTAGAATCTCGTACGGAAGTTCGCGTGTTTGTAGGATATCCCAAAGGAACGAAAGGTGGTTTATTTTATAGTCCTAAAGACCAGAAGGTCATTGTTAGCACCAATGCCTAGTTTTTAGAAGAAGACTATATAATGGATCACAAGCCCAGTAGTAAAGTTATTAGAGAGGACATGTCTACTTCAGTACCAAGAGTACAAGATGAAGTACCACAAGAGACTGCAACACGTGTCACACATGATACACAACCACAGACAGTGCCTCGTCGTAGTGGGAGGGTTGTGAGGCAGCCTGAAAGATTCATGTTTTTGGGAGAGTCTTCGGACTTGATCCCGGGTAAACATGAACCTGATCCCCGGTCATATGACGAAGCACTCCAAGATATAGATGCAGCATCTTGGCAAAAGGCAATGAATTCTGAAATAGAGTCCATGTACTCTAATAAGGTTTGGGAGCTTGTAGAACCACCTGATGGTGTAAAAGCCGTTGGATGCAAGTGGATCTACAAAAGGAAAAGAGGGACAGATGGGAAGGTAGAAACCTTCAAAGCTAGGCTTGTTGCGAAAGGGTACACTCAGAAAGAGGGAATCGATTATGAGGAAACCTTTTCACCGGTAGCCATGCTTAAGTCTATCCGGATACTCTTATCCATTGCTGCTCATATGGATTATGAGATTTGGCAAATGGATGTCAAGACAGCTTTCCTTAATGGAAGTCTTGAAGAGAACATCCATATGAAGCAACGGATTTATTGAAAAGGCAAAAGCATCTAGTATGCAAGCTCAATCGGTCCATTTATGGATGAAGCAAGCTTCAAGGTCTTGGAACATCCGGTTTAATGAAGTAATCCGGTCATATGGATTTATTCAAAGTCCGGATGAGTCTTGTGTATATAAGAAGTGTAACGGAAACGTGGTGGTATTTCTTGTACTATCGTAGATGATATTTTGTTAATTGGCAACAATGTCAAGGTATTATCGGCGTAAGGGTATGGTTGTCCAAACAATTTGATATGAAGGACTTAGGAGAATGTGCACACATTCTTGGGATCAAAGTTATAAGGGATCGCAAGAAAAGAATGTTGTGTCTATCCCAAGCTTCATATATAGATACAATCCTTGCTCGTTTTAGCATGCAAGACTCCAAGAAAGGTTTCTTACCTTTTAGACATGGAGTAGCTCTATCTAAAGAGATGTCTCCAAAGACATCAAAAGAGATAGAGGACATGAAAGCGTTCCTTATGCTTGGCTGTAGGAAGCCTAATGTATGCAATGCTATATACGAGACACGATATCTGTTTTGTTAGGGCATGGTCAAGATATCGAGTAACCTGGACAAGGACATTGGACTGCGGTAAAGCATATATTAAAGTACTTGAGAAGGACTAGGATTATATGCTAGTTTACCAAGCGGATGATTTGCTCCCTGTGGGTCACGGATTTTGATTTTCAATGAGATAGGGACAATAGTAAGTCTACATCGGCTATGTGTTTACTTTAGGAGGTGGAGCCATTTCATGGAGGAGTGTTAAATGCGTTTGGACTCAACCATGGAAGTCGAGTATGTAGCACCCAGGCGGCTAAAGAAGCGGTATGGCTCGGGAACTTTCTAATGGACTTAGATGTGATTCTGGTTTGCCCAAGATCATCACAATTTATTGTGATAATAGCGGCGATTGCAAACTCGAAGGAACCACGAGCTCATAAAGGCAGTAAACATATAGAGCGCAAGTACCCGATACGAGATATCGTGAAGAGAGGAGAAGTTGTCATCGCCAAGATTGCATCGGGATAACCTGGCGGATCCTTTCACTAAGGCCCTTGGTGAAAGCTTTCGATCGGCATGTGGAGGAATGGGAATCGGATGTATGGTAGAAGATATGGCGGCTTAGTCATTAGTATAAGTGGGAGATTGTTGGAGTGTATACTGAAAGCCTAAGCTTTGTAAACATTCATTATGAATAAAGAATCACATTTGGTCTAATTATCTACATTTGTTTGTAGTTGTTCATTTAATTTATATTGTAGATAACATAGTATGTGGTGTCACATACAGAAGATGATGTTATCAGTACCTTATAAATTATAAACAATAGCTCACGACCAGAATGGAAAGGAACAAACCATTAGAAGGTCGTAGTGTAATTAGGTATTAGTTTATCTTGACTATATAATTACACTAGTACACTCAGAGTGTATTGAGTAGGACCATTTGAGGTCGTTTCTTTTATACTGACTTTATAAAGGAACAAAGACCTCAGTTATTATGGAAGTGTGTGCTCTTAATCCTAATATAATAACAAGCACATATGTTTGATATTTATTTCTTTAATTTATCAATGGGTGAGATTTAGTTCGATGAATCAATAAACCCGATAAGTTGGGAAATGGTATCACTCATAGTGTGTGTTGTTGATTATAGAAGGAAACTGTGTCCTAGTGATGCTAGGTTGATAATGTCCTCAAGAGGAGCTCATAAAGATTGTCATGTTAAACCCTGCAGGTGGACTTAGTCCGACATGATAATAAGGTTGAGTGGTACTACTCTTGGACTTAGATATTAATTAAATGAGTTGTCGGTAACTCACTTAATTAGTGGACATTCGATATCTTAAACACAGGAGACTAACACACTCATAATAAGAAGGAGCCCAAAATGTAATTTGGGATTGGTGCGGTAGTTCAATGATAGTTCTCTAGTGGAATGAATTATCATTGATAAAATTAAGTTGTGTGTTGGCGAACACGGGATGCTTAATTTTATCGGAGACCAAAACCAATTCCTCCTCTCGGTCCCTATCGTAGCCTCTTATTTATAGAGTTCTATACCCACCTATACCCACCTTCATACCCATGTTTAGGGGTCGGCCAAGCTAGCTTGAGAACCAAGCTAGGGCCGGTATGATTTTGGGTGGCGGCCCTAGCTTGAACCCAAGCTAGTAGGGCCGGCCAAATAAAATTAAAAAGAAATTTAATTTTAATTTTTATTATTATGTGGAAGATATATTTTAAAGAGAATTAAAATTAAAATATCTCTCTTATAAAAGATCTACAAAGATTAAAGAAAGAGATTAGATCTCTTTCCTTATTTGTAGATTGGAGAGATGTTTATTTTCTCTTTAAAATTATTCACATGTTAATAAAATTAAAATTATAGATATTCCTTTTATTAACCATGAAGAGATTTTAAAGAGAAATTTTATTTTTAAAATTTCCGGAAACAAATTAGGAAGTTTTAATTGTTGATTAAAACTTGTCCTCTTTGTATTCCAATGATGTGGCCGGCCATCACAAATTAATTGGGAAATTTTATTTTATTTCTCTCAATTAAATCATGTTAAGGAAATTAAGGAAAATTTATTTCCTAATTTGCCTAGGCCAAGGAATATAAAAGAAGGGTGAGGTGCCTTCACAAGACACAACCTCTATTGTTTTCTCTCCCTTTTCCTTGGTGTTGTGGCGGCCATTACCCTCTCCTCTCTTCCTCTTGTGGTGGCGAACCTCTTCCTCTCCTTGGAGTTCTTGTGGTGGCGGATACTACTCGGAGAAGAAGAAGAAGAAGGAGAAAGCTAGCATCTCTTGGAGCTTGGTTAGTATTTTGTTTTTCCTCCTTGGTGAAGTTTCCCTTTGTGGCGAACCTTGCTTGGAGGAGAAGAAGGTGGTTGGTGGTTTCTCATCTTGGAAGATCGTTGCCCACACAACGTCCGAGGTTAGAAGAGGAATACGGTAGAAGATCAAGAGGTTTTTCTACAAGGTATAACTAGTAATTTCTATTTCCGCATCATGCTAGTTATTTATGGAAATAATACCAAATACAAGAGGCTTACGTTCTAGTATTTCGAATATGTTTTTTCGAAGTTGTGTTCTTTTGTTTCTTTCTTTTCCTTGTGATTTGATTGTTCTCTTTGGTTAACCTAAAGTTATTTTAGGAAATTAAATATTAGCTTTCTATTAAAGGTTTTGTCTAGTCGGTGGTGGTTGCTCCCATATCCAAGAAGGTCATGTGCCTCGCCACGTCAGTACTGGGAACCTTTTATGGAAATTAATATTTAATGGAATTAATAACTTAAGGAGACTTGGGTCGAACGTGTTAAGTTCCGCAGGAGATCCAAGTCAAAACCTAAAAGAACAAATAGATTAAGTTTTGGATCAAACGTGTTAAGTTCCGCAGGAGATCCAAAATTTAATTTAAAAGAACACATGGTAGCTAGGAAAAGGTTCAGACCTTTGTACAAAATTTTTGTACAGTGGAACCTATAGGCTTTCCGAGTAGCAACCAACACCTAACGTTTCAACTAATGCAACGTCCAACATCTCCCACTCATCCAAGTCAATCCAAAAAGGTTATCTGGTTATATAGACCATGTCAGTCACATAGACTACAGGATGATCATGTCACAATGTCAAATCCAAACATTAATTGGTCATAAAGACCAATTAAGTCATATAGACTATTTGACGATCAAGTTATAAAGACCAGAGTAAAATTAATTAGTCACAAATACCATATAAGAACATTCATTCCATACATTAGGAAAAATGGTTCGTGCAACAGCAAGCACACTGAGCATTAAATTGCTAAGAAGATTGTCACACCTTACTTAGCTACTCCACTGAACGAATCAGAGACATCAAAACTTGCATTTACTCCAGATTACATTATTTACATCAATATGAACATCTCTAATCCCTCATATTGACTATTATGTCAAGAGCATGTTCACCATTTTCAATCAAACATATTATTCACAATTACGTTTTATGAACTGAACTAAAAATGTAACTACTACCAGTGAATAAATATTACAGATATAAATCAATTTTAATTTTCCTTTTTAGCTAGAATCTATTCATTCTAATCAGTCGTTTTCCTAGTTATGCTCCATAGACCGAATCACTCATAGCCAATAGGAAACATACTAAAGTAGCAGACACTGATCAGAACTTCAAGTAGACAGCTAAATAATCACTTAGGGTAAGATTGAGATTAACTTATAATCTTAAGGGTCTCATATAGTAAAGAAGCAAGGATCTATTCTCCTACTACCCTTATTGTCGACATAGCATATGTGGTATGAATCACATGCTACGATGTTATTCTCTTTACTAAAAAGAGCGTATATTTTTCTAAGATTTAACATTGTACAAATTTTGATCTAGACATACCTAATGTCTAATCCTGAATTCAATATATGAATTCTAATCTGGCATTAAGCAGATTCAGTAAATGGTGGGTGTTTTTACTCTAATCATTACATAAATGATCTCATCTTGACATAATTATCAAAGCGACCTTAACTTATGAGTATGTCTCTATTCACAGCTATATAAGTTGTCATATAAGCAACGGTCTTACTTCTATTTATACTTAACAAATAGAGATGATTACCCATGTGAGTAGACTAATCTCAATTTGCCAACATGCTTATCGAGACTTTTATTCGAATGTAACAAAGACATATACATTGAATAGATCATGACATTTTTCATTTATCAAAATATCTTTACAATAAGTTATATTTTTCGAAGTCCCAAAGACTTCACATGTTCATGAAATGACTCTTTAGTCAATAACTTAGTAAAAGGATCAACAAGCATATTTCCTATAAGAATGTACTCAAGAATTATCTTTTTCTTTTCAATAATATCTCTTACAAAATTATACTTAATTTCTATATGCTTACCTTTGTTGTGATATTTGGGATCCTTGAAAAAAGTTATTGCAGCTTGGCTACTATAGTACACTGTAACAGGACTCCCACTATCCTCAGCAATCTTCAGATGTTTCAGGAACCTTCTTAGCCAGACAGCCTCTTGCACAGCCGTTGCACAAGCCACATACTCAGCTTCCATTATAGATAAGGCTACACAAGCTAAGCCTGCTTCTTGCTGTTCCATGAGATGATGCCACCATTCAGCAAGAAGGTATAGCCAGATGTGAATTTTTTGTCATTAAGGTCCCCTGCCTAATCTGCATCTGTGTAGCCACTTAGGCTCATATATGATCCTTGGAAACAGAGGCAATAATCTTCTGTTCCTTTGAGATATCTGAATATCCTCTTCACCGCTTTCTAGTGTCTCGATCCTGGGTTTGACTGGAAACGATTAACTAAGCCAACATCATAGCTTATATCAGGACGAGTACACAACATAGTATACATTAAACTACCAATAGCACTGACATATGATTTTTTTTCTTCATTTTAGTTATTTCCTCAGGAGTCTTGGGATACATACTTTTGCTCAAGATAGTACCTCTCGCTATAGCCATCTGTTCAACGTTGCAATATGACATATTGAAATGTTGTAGTATCTTAGTGGTATAAGCTTCTTGAGACAAACCCAAAAGCCTTTTTGATCGATCTCTAATAATCTTCACTCCTAAGATGTACTTTTCTTCTCTCATATCTATTATGTCAGATTGTGATGAAAGCTAAGATTTAACTTCTATCACACACTTTATGTTACTTCCAGTTATTAACATATCATCAACATATAATGATAAAATGATAAACTTTCCTTTTTCTTTTATAAGGTAAACACAGTGATCCTCATTGATCATTTTGAAATCATAAGACAAAATGATTTTATTAAATCTTATGTTCCATTGTCTTGATGCTTGTTTTAGCCCATATATATACTTCTTAAATCTACATACTCTATTCTCTTGACCTTCAATGACATAACCTTCTGGTTGTACCATATAAATTTCTTTGTCAAGATTACCATTAAAGAAAGCCGTTTTTACATCCATCTGATATAATTCCATATCAAATTGTGCTACTATGGCTAGGATGACACGTATTGACACAAACTTTACAACTAGCACTATGTGAAAAACGACTTTTTACTTCGTTGATTATCTGAAGTAAAAGACCTATTTTTACCGAAGTAGACACGCGTGAAGTAAAAAGATTCATTTTACTTCGGATAAACTCCGAAGTCGTAGGCCCAGAAAAACGAAGTCGTCTTGGGTGTCGGGTTCGGATATATTACGAAGTAAAAAGTGCATTTAACTTCGTCGGTTTTTAAAAACACCGAAGTAATTAATCCTTTTCGACTTCAACGTTTAGTATTTGTTGTGAAGTAATATACCTACTTTAACTTCGGTTAAAAATGAAGTAATGGATTACTTTTACTTCGACATATATCATTAATTCCTGAAATAATTATCGATTAAATTACATTTAGCTTCGTTCTGGATCGAAGTAATAGATAGATACTACTTCAAAATTTTTGGTAATAACCGAAGTAGTTGATACTATTTTACAGCAACAAATTGTATTGCTTCGAAGTTATAAGTAGATTTTACTTCGGATTTTATGAATAAAGTGAAGTATTTTTTCTCTTTTTACTTCATTATTTTTAGACTTCAGTAATTTTGAGCATCACAAAAGGTAACTTCATAAGCCTTGATTTCAGCATATGTTTATACAAAACAAATCTCCCTAAATATGGTCAAAATAAGCCATAAAAAATCAAAAACATGTACTGGTTCATTCACACAACCTGCAATTCACTCCAAGAACGAGTACACAAATTCACTCCATTCAATTCTCACTTCATCATATTGTGTCTGCGTATAGTACTGGTTCTTCACACAACCTGCGAACTGCAATTTAGAAAGAACCATCATGTTATGTTTTGTAGCTGAAAACTTTAAATCAAAACACAGTAAGTTGACAAAAAAATCATGAATTAAATTAACAAAAGCATGATAAGACAAATAAATATGTATTTTTATATGCACTCTTATAGCAACAATTTTGTTCGAATTATAACATGTGGGTCGCAGAAACCTAAATAAATTTGGGCCTTACATGCTCATTATTTTACTGGACTAAAAGTTGAGGCATTGTCTATCACAAAAGAATATTTTTTAAAAAATCTGCCTGAAGTAAGCTCAGGTTGTGTGAAGTCCAGCAACACTTGAAGTAAGCTAACTGGAGACTAGCAATACTTGAAGTAAGCTAACTGAAGTAAGCATTATCTATCACAAAAGATAATTTTTGGAATCCTAAAAAAATTGCCTAAAGTAAGCTCAGGTTGTGTGAAGCTCAGGTTGGTTAACATATCTGTAGCTAACTTTTGCAAAAAATCTGTTATGTTTTATAGGCAATTTCTGGAATCCTAAAAATCAAAGAGAAGTATAACCCAGCAACTTGGATGCTTGAAGTAAGCTCAGTGGCTACAGAAGCCCGATTTGGAATGGATTTTGCAGAATACTCAACCCCCCCCCCCCCCCCACACACACACACACACACACAATATTACTAAGCATACACACACACACACACACACCCATTACTAAGCACATACACACTTTGTATAGACAAATAACTCAAAAAAACGTACCCCTATTCACCTTTCCCCTCTTCCCACAGGAAAGTACGCATGTTAGCCCCAAATCAGTTACTAATTTCCCCCAGCTACTAATAGAACTATGCATAACACAGTTTTGTATAAAACCATAAACAGGGTGTCATCTAAGGGCGAGGAAAAAAAAGAAGGAAAGAAGTCATATCAAAGCATGAGAAGAAAGCAGTAGCAGGGTGTGAACGATTTGATTCAGTGTGCAACACTATATCGATTTGATTCAGTATGTGCATTCCTGTTCAAAATGGAAGAAATTCACACACCTTCCTCTCCAACTGTAGATCCTCACATTCAACAATCTCTTTCATGTACCGCATGACACAATATCCACATTCAACACAACCTTGTTGTTTTAGATTACCCTAATGAATCAAAGTTAATGCAAAGTGAAAAACCAAATATATAAGAACCAGGAATGCATGTTTTCAATAAGACATACCGTCAACTATTTGAAAGTTGGTCGTTTTGGATTACCCCTCATACAAAGGTACATCCTCACTCCACTACATTGTAAAAATAAAACTTATTTCATTTCATATTTGCTAATCAATCTATTCACAATCTACATAATCTAAAACATACTTGCACACTGTAGTTTTCCAAGCGTTATCTCGGTTCCTATTACCCATTGAGTCCAACAAATAAATTGTATCTTTGTCCTCGTTTATAGCGGTCAAGATCTAGTGGTACCTGCACGATTGTCAATATATAGCTAAGCTACTATGTATTAGGAATTGGTAGAGCACTTTTAACTATGCATTGGTAGAGCACTTTCAACTTCCTTGAATTTATTTTTCTCATCAGGAACCTCCAAAATAGCAAATGGTGGTGCAGGTTTCTCCTTTTTCTGTAATTTTAAATAATTGTAGCAAAATATATAACTATAGCAACAGAAAAGTGAACTGAAAATACCTTTGTCGTCGGAAATATCACCAACTCTTTTGGCCAGCCAACCACCGGTCGTCCCATGTCATCATATTCAATCGTCGACTTTTTTCCCCATCTTGCAGCAGCAATAAGTATGCACATTGATGTAGGCCCCCGAGTCTTCTTCTGCCCAGTAATAGAAGGTTCTTCTATTTCAGTCTCTCCTCGTAGCTCTGCAGCGGCTAACCCATCAGCATCTTGGTGTAGTTCGGTGTCCTCAACTACACGTGGCTCATCATATTTTGCTATTTTTTGCTATTTTTTAGGACGCATTTTTCTTTTCCCTGCATATAGGAAAATAAATGATGAGATAACGGTATATAAAGTCTGCAGTGACAATATAATAAAAGAAGACGTGATACAAATAATAACATTAACATATACGAACAAGTAAAAATAATACTAGTAAAAACAATAAATATTAATGCAAATGACATAAAAGTGGAAAACATCATTTTTTTTCTTGTTTGTTACAAAGAAACCCTCTTTAGAAGATCTAAAGTATCCTTCATGTGTAGGAATACAATGAATATCAACATTATCAATTGGTCGAGCTTCGAGAATTCTGGTCCAAAGATCCTCTTCTCCCTCGTAACATCTATTTGGAACTGGAAGCACTATTGACCACCCTTTGTTCAGTGGGTCAGCAACATAAAATACTTGTCTAACTTGACTTGCAAGCATAAATTCATCCTTCTGGTGGCCTCGTTTGTTCAGATTAACTAAGGTGAAGCCACATTGAAGTAAAGATGCTCCCGAATCCACATAACCGCTCCCTTTTTAAGATTCATACATTTGCAACAAGGACAATGAATTAAATTGGGGTCGATATGTGGATTCTGCAAACAACTTCTAATGAATTGTTTCACACCCTCCTCATACTCTTTGGACCTCCTATCTAAGTAAATCCAGGATTTATCCATTATAGTACAACAGAATCCCAAGAAACTTCTTCAGAATTATCGTGCTAAAATTATTTACCGCTAGCTCAATGTGTTCTTTGATCAAAACTTGAAGATACTACATATATGTTAAGCAAAAGTTAAAGTAAGACTGCAAAAAGGTAGTCAAATTCATATCGAACACAGTTCCGTATTTTATACTCATTCCAACAGCTGTCAATATTTTCTACTCATCATGAAGAAAAATAATGCGTATTTTGTACAATATGTGGATATATAAAGAACGAAAGCATGGGATGACTCATAAATCTCATGAAGTATAGTCAGTGCTCAATAAAAATCTATATTTGTGCAGCTAAAATGCATTCTTCTACATCAAAAATCAACAATTTTAATTGGTATAAACTTTCACAATAGAAATCAATCCCACAATACACGATCCACAACAACAAACCAAATAAAGAACAACCGAAAACAGAAGTATCTACTCCAAGAAAGAATCATGAATCAGCCCTTTAGGTAATGACCTCGTAAACATAGAGACTGAAAAAAAAAGCAAAAAAAATTTCCAAACACTTGTCTTTGTTGGAAGAATAGCACCAAACCTACAACAAATTGGAGACCGTCTAAAACATGATTTTGCAAAATAAAGGAGGAGAAATAGAAGAAGAATAAGAAAAAGAAATCGAAGGAAAGAAACATGGACCTCAGCCTTCCGCCAGCTCTATCAAATTGAAAACATACAGTATATCTCAAACACTTGCAACCTAAACCCTGCGTAAGAAAGTTCAAGTTGCTAAACCTTATTTTTGGCTGACTGCTACAAACCTTCATCTCTGTTGCCTAAGACTCCAAATCGGAAGCCCTAACGAGGGGGAACGGAGAGGACTGAAATAAAAGTCAACCCAAGAAATAAAGGGTAGGTTAGAAAGAGATCTCACTGCTTAGCAAAGAAACTACAGTAGCTAATTGAGTTTGGCAGGAAAAGGACCTCTTTTTTAACGATAAACCTAAAGTCATCATTCTCTTGACAATGCTCCTTCCATAAGTCATATGAACTTTCATAAATAAGAAAAAAAATTTAGAGCTGATTGCAGTATATTCACCCTGCTTAAACACCAGTACACAACCCTAATGGAGTGCCATGCTCCCTTCGCTATTACTACAAATAAGCAAGCAACCATGAAACCAACAAACCCTAGAATGCACACACCACAGAAACAACCAAGTACCTAAACTCAGAATTGCAATTAGCAGCTAGAAACAGAACAAATTAAGGACACGAAAAATCAAAAAATTGTAAATAAGAACACAAACGCTGAGAAGAGAATGGGGAATCCTTAAAAAAAGAACCTTCTTGGTCCAACCCGCGGGCGCCGTGAGCTCGACGGCGTCGGGCTCCGCCTCGCCCGCAGCCTTCTCCGGCGTGACCTGTACACCCTTTATCTCCTCCTGCTCCGCCATCACTATCCTTCTTCTAGCCCTCGGATTCGCTGACGAATTGGCGACGACGAGCAGAAAGCAAGAAATAAACAGAAGAAAAACAGGAAAAGGGGGCGAATTAATAGAGAGCGAACGTGCACCACCTCTCGAGCCTCGACTCTCGCTTACCCAAAAGTCCAAACGACGTCGAGTGAACAGCGGAACTTGGACGGATGCGCCCAGTTGAATTGGAACTTTACTCAATTTCGGAAGAGGAGCATCGGAAGCCCTAACCCAAGAAAACGAAAGGAAGTGGGGGGAAATAAAAGTGGTCAGAGTCTCTTTGTAAAAATAAAAGTTAACTCTTGTACTATTACTTCGGAGTAAACACTAAAAAATGTATTCACGACATTACTACTTCGGTATTTAACAAATTTCTGAAGTAATAGCTTATTTCAGTTTAAAGCGAAGCCCGTGTTTTTAAATCTACGAAGTCTATATTTGTATATACTTCGTCAGTTTTTGCAGCGAAGTTGCTTATACACTTTTACTTCGTATATTTAAATTGACGAAGTAAATTGTGGCGAAGTAAAAAGTCATTTTTCACATAGTGTAGGGAGAATGTCTCTTCAAAATCAATACCCTCCATTTGGGTATATCCTTTTGCAACTAATCAAACTTTGTATCAATTAATCGATCCATCTGCTTTCCTCTTTATTTTAAGAATCCACTTATTTCAATAGCCCTTCGGCCAAGAGGAAGATCGACTAAATCCCAAACTTGATTCTTTCTCATTGTCTCAATTCTTCATCCATTGCAACTTTCCATTCTTTTCTAACTGAGCATCTCAAAGCTTCCTCAACTATTCAAGGTTCCTCATCGTCAACTGGGAGAATCATCAATGCGTCATTCTCAATATCAGATCTTTTACGAGGAATAATCTGACGACTACTTTGTAGGTTAGACTGTTGAGAAACTGACTCATTCAGTGGCAAATTACTCTCACTAGGTTGACTAGATTCAGACATCTCTTGATTTGTTGATAAAGAAACATAATCCTCCTCCTCTATCTCATATAGAGGAATTATCTTATCAATTTCACCTCGTGTTGGGAACTCAGTTTCAAGAAAAGTAGCATCTATTGTCTCTATTTTAGAGATGGTTCCATCTTGTCGCTCACTAATAAAACACATAACCCTTAGAAGTCTCAGAATACCTTATAAAGATACACTTTTTACCTCTGGGTCCTAATTTTACATGTTCGTGAGTCTTATCATGAACGTAGACAACTGACCCCTAAGGTCTCAGATTACTCAAATCTGACTTTCTGCCTGTCCAACGTTCATGTGGGGTAGATGGAACTGACTTTGAAGACACTTTGTTACGTATATAGGCCGCAACTAATAATGCATCTCCCCAATGAGAGATTGGCAAATTAGCCTGCATCATCATAGATCTAACCTTTTCAAGAAGAGTCTTATTTCTTCTTTCAGCAACCCCATTTTACTGTGGAGTTTCAGGGATAGTTAACTGTCTAATAATCTCTTTCTCATTACACATTATCTTGAACTGATCAGACAAATATTCACCTCCACGGTCAGTGCACAATGTTTTAACCTTACGTTTCAATTGATTCTCAATTTCGTTCAAGTAACGAATAAAGCAATCTAATACTTCATATTTGTGAGAAATCAAATACACATGACCAAATTGTGTGAAGACATCAATAAATGTAATGAAATAAGAACTCTCATTTCTAGCCTTCAGATTCATTGGACCATAAATATCCAAATGAATTAATTGCAATGATGATTCATCCCTAATAACCAAATGATTTCCTAGTCATCTTTCTAACAAGAAAATGCTCATATATAGACAAGTTAATCTTAGCATGAGTGCCTAAAAGACCCTCCTTAGCTAATCTATTCATTCGTTATTATCATATATGTCCTAATCTAGCATGTCAAATTTCATAATTAACATCAGCATTACTAGTAAGAGCAATATTTGAAAAACAACCATCATTATTATTTGGTTCTATATCAAGAACCATAACACCATTTGTTACATAACCATGCCCAATTAACACAGAGTTAATTCAAAGTTTCACACAAAAACTATGAAAATTTACACAATAACCTAAATCAAGAAGACAAATAACGAAAATCAGATTCCGTCGAGTCTCAGGAGCATACAAGACATCATGTAGAAACAAGGTGCGCCTACCATGTCGCGGTCTACTTATTCTTACCCCTCAATTAGTTATTGTATGGAAAATAGAACTAGTCCAATATTTGCATGATGTATTCCATGCCCACTTGATTGTATCATTCCTGAGATGTGGTTGGTTGACATCAGCAAGTTTTTTGTTACATTGAGAAAATGCATACATGAAGAAGATTCTTGACGAGGGTTCACCTAAATTGGTGTTTGTTAAGAATTTGTTGAGTAGTAGCTTGGGGATATCTAGGCGGTTCTTCTAGGTTGGTGACTACGTAGAACTACCATTTATGTGTAACATAATTACTTTTGAAATATTCCATCATTGAAGTTCCTTTGTTCTATTCTGCATATCACCATTTGCCAATGGAAGTTACTCATTATATTCCTTCAAGTTCTTTATCTGTTCGGATTTTGTGTTATAGTAGTTGATGTCCGTCGCAAGGTGGGCATCAAGAGCTAGTCTTTTCTTGATTAGGTTGATAGTGGTTTAATCATTGAGATTTTTTTTGTTACACAATGCTAGAAAAATTTAGTTGCTATCATGTTCCAACTCTAAGATATGCACTGTTTGCCTAAATAATTAAGATATTCACCAATGATGGAAGAATACAATTTATTTGTTAGCCGACTTGATCTAGTTGTTTAATTTTTTTTGGTTCATGATCATATATAGCTATGCTTGAGGACATGAAGAAAAACCCTACCTATGTTTAACAAAAGCCAAGTACTCTCAAGAAGAAATTGATGAAGTACGCTTCGAGGTAGCCGAATACATACAAGATTATATTTATGAATAGGTATGTACTTAAGTCTATGTGTGTGTTTTTGTTACTCCTTTTACCCTGTAGTTACAAAGCAATGGAGATTCATGTCATATGATTTATTATACTGTGTATATATAGAATTTGCCATATTTATGTTGATAAATTTGTGAAGATGGAAATGGCGAGGCACATCATAGTGGACTCATAGCTGGATTATCCACCTACTTGTAATGCAATGGTAATTCAAGTTTACTTTATCTGTTTGTCAATGCTGCAAGTACATTATCACTAATTACGTGTTTCTTTTCTTTAGTACATTATGAATAATTTATAATATTTATTTATTTATTTATTTGAGTAGGAGTCCTCAAGGGTACTGGGAAGAACGTCGGAAAGCCAAAAAAAATGGAAACTTCAGCAGATTAAGGAGCAATGGGAGCTACAATGTCGCCTCTTCACCGGCATCTAAGCAGAAATTTCATGTTGTTGTATTACTCTACCTTTATTTTATTAGTGTCATTACTTGTTATTATACGTCGATTGCATATAAATTTTTTTCAGAATATTGTAAATATTATTTTCGAACGTTGGAAAATTGTATATTAAATTTTATTTTTGAATTTTATATTTTAAATGATTTATAATAGTAGAAAATTTTATTATTATTTTTTTATTATTTGAAAAAAGACAACGGCTTTTTATCGTTGTAAAACTGATGTCTTTGCTTTTAAAGACAACGTTTTTTAACTGTTGTCTTTGAGTACCCCCTTTAACAACACAACCTTTAACAACAGTTTAAAAGGGGCTACAACAACGGTGAAAAATTGTTGTTCTTAAGCCTTTTTCTTGTAGTGTAGGTTGAGCTTGTAAGTGTCAATTCCTTTGACTTCAATTCTTGCATTATTTTCTACATATCCATTTGTTGCTAGCTGGTACCTGACGGTACTCCACATAATGTAGCTTGATCACGAGCTACATGGTTCGTTGCTCATGAATCTACAATCCACAGAGGATAAGAATCAGCTAGCAACACTGTACTTGCAACATGATGCTCATGGAAAGAAGATAGAGATGGATCTACCGCGTCGAAACAAGACATCATGTAGAAACAAGGTGCGTCCACCACGTAGGTTGAGCTTGCAAGTGCTAATTCCTTTGACTTCAATTCTTGCATTGTTTCCTATATATCCATTTGTTGCCAGCGGGTACTCGACGATACCCCACATATGTAGCTCAATCACGAGCTACATGGTTCGTTGCTCCTGAATCTACAATCCACAAAGGATAAGAATCAGCTAACAACATTGTACTTGCAACATGATGCTCATGAAAAGAAGATAGAGATGGATCTACCTTTTTAGGCTCAGTACAATCCTTGGAACCAAAACCTTCAGCTACAAAAGCTTGACCAGAAATCCTTACGGATTCAATCCTCTCCTCCTCAAGTTCTACATGGTGTGAGACATCAGTGAAAGTCTTGATATTCTCACTGTAGCTCAAATTCTTTTTCATCGTTTCCCAAGAATCAGGAAGGGAACAGATAACTACCTGAACTTGTTGTTTATCTGTCAGCGCATGACCAGTAGTCTTAAGCTCTCGAATCATGTTACCCATCTCTCTAAGATATTGGGCCATTGTAACATTAGAACATTTTTTATAGTTATCAAACTTGATTGTTAGCTGACGAAACTTACTCAGACTTACTCTACTGTACTTCTCTCTAAGGGTTGCCCAGACAGCATGAGCCGATGGTAATGATTCACACTCAGATACTGGGTTATCAACGATTGAACTAATCAATATTCCCTTAGTAATAGAGTCCTTCCTTTTCCATGCCTTATAGGCATCAAGGTCACGTCTGTGCTGTGCTGTAGAACCATCAGCCGGTTCGTCCATAAATTGATTTACAGCTTCTAGAACTTCTTGTTACTCAAGAACGTATTGTATCTTGAGGTGCTAGATTTTGTAGTTATCCCCATATAATTTCTCTCCCTTGTTAAGTTCAGCTATGATGTTTTTAGTTGCCATAATCTACAATAAATAAACATATTATTTATTATTGTAGTGTAATTCATATGCATGCAATTAATTATTGGCTTACTGTAAATTAGAATTAGTTTACAAAATCAAGTAATAACTATGTTTCCACTCATTATTTGTATGTTCCAATCTAATCAACATTGATCAATTATATTACACACATCCCATCAAATGAACTAATCATTTTTCATATGAACTAATCATTTTTCATATGAACTAATCATATGGATATATGAACTAATTATATTCACATGAACTAATCATGAGCAAGTTAGTTAACATATAACATAATTGTTTTCATAACATAACTCTGTTCATACATAACGACAGAAATTATTACATGACTCAAAAAATTAAATGGGCTAATACTTTTCGTACATAACGACAGTAAACAAAACACTAGTAACATAGATAAGCTAGAACCACTCCTACTAGGATAAATGCTAGTGCAGTGGCCATTTGTATCTCGTTCATCCCGGACTCAATGATGGGTGGCTGAATCTTCTACGCACTCTTCAGGATCCTCCTCTGATTCTTCGAGATCCATCTCTAGATCCTCCTCAGGATCCATCTTAGAATCCTCCTCAAAATCTTCAGGATCCATTTCTAGATTCTCATCAAATTCTTCGAGGTCCATTTCCGGATCGTCCTCAGATTCTGCGGGACTTGGTTCCTCCTCAAAATCTTCAAGATCCATTTTTGGATCCTCATCAAATTCTTCGAGGTCCATTTCTGGATCGTCCTCAAATTCTGCGGGACTTGGATCCTCTTCATATTCTTCAGGACCCCATTCCAATTGAAGTAACTGCCTGCACATCTTTGAATATGAGATGTGCCCTTTAGAATCATCACATAGCTGGAATGTTATCTTCCTAAGATGTTCTGACAGTGAATACACCAGAGCCCATCTTCTTTCTTTGTCCTGTGTCCTGGACTAGATACCCTTCTTGCTCGAGTTTCCAGAACAACCAATTGAGCTGACCAATAAGCCAACCGACTCCGTGATCCGAGTCATATTCCAACTTCTTGATCTCCTCCCAAAGCTCATGTTGTCATTCATAGCGACCAGTCATCGTGTGTATTGTTCGTGGTATCTGGAATTGAAAATAATGATGTCAGTACAAAATCGACAAACCAGTAACCAAACTGATCATATTCAATTCCCACATATAGAACCAATATACATAGAATACATAAGCAAATAAGAAAAAAAATTTCTTTATTTTTTTTGGGAGTCTCATGTGATTAACACATTGGATCTCATGACCAGCTCTCATGTTCAGTCTATTTTCTAGTCAGAACTAATTTAATTGGAAAAGGAATGTTCTATCTATGTTTGTTCTGACCCATTTAAGTCAATCTTAGACTTATTGATCAAACTTAGGTCTGTTTGATCAATCCAATATCCATTGGATTAAATCTGACCCATTATAACAAATTTAATCTTTTTGATCAAATCTGACACAATAGAATTAATCTGGTCATATTCGATCATCCGAACTTATGTAATTAAAATTACCTCAATTAATTTAATAATAAACTGAACTGGTTAAACCAACAAATAATTTGAACCAGATCTTGGTATTATTGAATCAAACTGGTCTGCTTAAATCAACTAAAAATTTAAACTAAATCTGAATTTGATTGGACAAGTTGGTCTTATTCAATTTTCAATTAATTGAACCCTAAATTTAATCAAATAAATATATTTAACTAAATCTCAAAACTGCAAAGCACTGTTCATGCATGGTTTTACAACTCTTCAATATTTTTATTTCATTTTAATCAATTGATTTAATCGATTAAAATACCTTCAATCAAATCGACTAATTTAATCGATTAAGAATTCAATCCTTTAAAATCTCAAACAAAATAGTATTTGATGGATGAACGGTAACTAATACTGTTCATCCTCTTTTAATTGATTACGATTATAATTCTATTTAATCGATTACAATGCTTGAATCGATTACACCAATCGACTATACAGATTCATCGTGCTTCATCAGTTTAATCGATTACATAGACTTTAAATCGATTAAGATCTATTTTAATCGATTAGTTTAATCTATTAAACTTCTTCTTCTCTTCTCTATCACGACCGCGACACTCTCTTCCTCTGTCGCAACGAACACGATTGTCGTGATTGTCGATTGTCAGCCTCTCAACGTGATCGCCGACACTCTCTGGCCACAAAAGTCGATAGCCAGCAACCTCTCGGGGCTCGACTATTGGAGTGTATACTAAAAGCCTAGCTTTTGTATAAACATTTATAAGAATCACATTGGTCAGGTGTCTACATTTATATATACCAAATGTAGATGTTCAATTAATTTATATTATAGATAACATAGTGTGTGGTGTCACACACAGAAGATTGTGTTATCGGTTCTTTATAAATTATAAACAGTAGCTCACGACTAAGATGGAAAGGAACAAACCATTGGAATAGTCGTAGTGTAATTAGGCATTAGTTTATCTTGACTAATAAATTACACTAGTACACTTTAAGTGTATTGAGTAGGACCATTTAAGGAAAGTTCTTTTATACTAATTTAATAAAAGAACTAGACCTTAGTTATTATGGAAGTGTGTGCTCTAAATCCTAATATAATAACAAGCACATATATTTAATATTTATTTCTTTGACTTATCAAAGGGTGAGATTTAGTTCGATAAATCAAAATGCCCGATAAGTTGGAAAATGATGTTACTTATAGTGTGACTTGTTGATTATAGAAGGAAACTGTGTCCTAGTAATCTAGGTTGATAATGTCCTCAAGAGGAACTCATACAGATTGTCATGTTAAACCCTGCAGGTGGACTTAGTCCAACATGACGATAAGGTTGAGTGGCACTACTCTTGGACTTAAATATTAATTAAATGAGTTGTCAGTAACTCACTTAATTAGTGGGCATTCGACATCTTAAACACAGGGAGACTAACACACTCATAATAAGAAGGAGCCAAAAAATGTAATTTGGGATTGGTGCGGTAGTTCAATAATAATTCTTTAGTGGTATGAATTATTATTGATGAAGTTAAGTTGTGTGTTCGGGGCGAACACGGGAAGCTTAATTTCATCGGGAGACCAAAACCAATTCCTCCTCTCGGTTCCTATCGTAGCCTCTTGTATATAGAGACTTATACCCACTACATACCCACCACATACCCACCTTCTTACCCACTTTTGGTGGTCGGCCAAGCTAGCTTGGAACCCAAGCTAGGGCCGGCCAAGACCCAAAGGTTGAGCCAAGTTGGTGGTCGGCCAATGCTTGGAGTCTAAGCATGATGTGGTCGGCCACATCATATTAAAAAGGATTTTATTTATAAATTTTTCTTATGTGGATTCCATGGTTTTAAAAGAGAGTTTAAAATTTAAATCTTTCCTTTTATAGCTTTCTACAAAAGATTAAGAAAAGATTTGAAATCTTTCCTTATTTGTAGATTGAAAGGTAGATTTTAATTTTGAGAAAACTTTCCTTTTTAACCATGTTCATGATTTAAAAGAGAGTTTAAAAATTAAATAATCTCTTTTATAAGTTTTTACAAAAGATTAAGAAAAGATTTGATATCTTTCCTTATTTGTAGATTGAAAGGAGAATTTAATTTTTAGAAATAACTTTCCTTTTTGGAAATTATCCATATGTTTAAAAGAAAGATTTTAATTTATAAAATTTCCTTTTTATAACCCACCGTGAAGGGAAAAATTATTGGAGAAATTTTTTATAAATTTCAGGAAACAAATTAGGAAGTTTTAATTAAAACTCTCCTTGTTTTGGGGAAATAAGTGGCCGGCCATGTATATTGAGAAGAGAAAATTATTTTTAATTAAATAAATTTTCCTTTTCATGGCATAAGAATTAAGGAAGTTTTTATTTAAATTTCCTTATTTGCCAAGACCAAGGATTATAAAAGAGGGGGTAGAGGTGCCTTCATGGCTAACGATTCTATTCTTTTTCTCTCCCTCTTTTCCTTGGTGTGGCCGGCCATAGAAGTTCTCTCTTCTTCCTTTTCTTTCTTCTTCATTGGTCGAACCTCATCATCTCATGGAGCTTGAAGGTGGCCGGATTCTAGCATGGAGAAGAATGAGAGAAAGGAAGCATCCCTTGGAGCTTGGTGGTGGTGGTCGAATCACATCTATTCATGGAATATTTGTGTTGGCCGAATCATGCTTGGAGAAGAAGGTGGCTTAGGTGGATTCTCATCTTGGTAGATCGTTGCCCACACAACGTCCGAGATAAGAAGAGGAATACGGTAGAAGATCAAGAGGTCATTAAAGTTTACAAAGGAAGGTATAATTCATAATTAATTTCCGCATCATACTAGTTGTATTTCTTTTGTATGAATTCTAAATACAAGAGACAATTAAATCTAGTTTTTCGAAATAGTTTTTTCGAGTTTGTGTTTTCTTCTTTTTCAAATTTGTGATTCGATTGTTCTTTTTGGTTAACCTAGAGTTATTTAAGGAAATTAAATATTAGCTTTTCTTAAAAGGCTTTGATTAGGCGGTGGTGGTTGCTCCCATATCCAAGAAGGTCATGTGCCTCGCCATGCAGTCCTGGAAGTCAATTTTGAAAATTAATATTTAATAGAATTAATAACATAGGTAGATTTGAATCAATAGTGTTAAGTTCCGCTTGTGGTTCAAATCTAAACCATTAAGAACAGATATGTTAAATTTGGAATCAATGATGTTAAGTTCCGTCAGCGATTCCTAATTTAACTTCTAAAGAACACAATAGATTATTTAAGGAAAGGTTCGACACTTGCACAAAAAAATTTTGTCAAATTTTTTCATGGTAAATAGCATTGAAGTGATATAAATTTGACCTAGCATAATTTTTACCATTATGCAAGGGAATATGCTCAATAAAAGATACCTTCTTTTTTACCTTGGAGGCTCCCCCTTGAGTTGAGCTTCCTCCTTGAGCCTTGACCGTCTTCTTCCCCTTAGAGCATTGACTTTGGTAATGCCCCTTTTGATTGCAAGAGAAGCATATAATATGCTCCTTACTCTTCTTTGTTCCGGGGACGGTCTCCTTGAGCTTCTCCTTGCCTTTTTGTGCCACTTGGCTATTTTTCTTGGCCAATTTAGGGCACTTGCTCTTGTAGTGCCATTTTTCCCTACACTCAAAGCAAATAATATGATTTTTATTATTTATTGAAATGTTTATACCTTTTTGTATAGGGTTGGCACTTTCTTCTTTGGATCCGGAGGTAGAAGCTTCCTCTTGATCCGATAATGATGCTCCTCCATTTGATTTTGCTTGACTTGTGGAGATGGAAACCTCTTCTTCCTCTTCTTCTCTTGACCCGGATGTAGAAGCTTCTCCTTCTTCTTGATCCGGCGTCACCAAGGATTGCTCCCCCTAAATCCTAGAGGTGGAGGCTTCATCATCTTGTACATGGAACAAGGAGTATGCTCCCTCCTTGTTCCCTTCATTGCATTCCCTCGAAGATGAAGCTTCTTCTTGGACTTCTTCTTCTTCAGAAGTTGAGCATCTCTCAACTTCGGAATCCTCCTCTTGGTCTTGCTCCAATGAGTCGCCCTCTTTGGATTCCTCTTGATTCGGTACAGTGGAGGAGATCTCATGAATTGATGCCAATTTGCTCCAAAGCTCCTTGGCATCCTTGACCTCTCCAATTTTTTCTAAGAATGTGGCTAGACAATAGATTGACCAAAAGCTTGGTTACTTTATCATTGGCCTCACATCTTTGGATTTGCTCTTGGCTCCAATTGCTTTTCTTGAGGACTTTGCCCTTTGAATTTCTTGGAGCCTCGAAGCCTTCCATTAGAGCAAACCATTGCTCTATCTCCACCATTAAGAAGTTTTCGATCCTTGATTTCCAAAGACCGAAACTAGTAGATGTGTATGGTGGAGCCACCCTTGTGTCAAATCCAAGTCCATCTTGGAATTGCATCTTGAAGTTGAGCTTCTTGAATTCTTTGACTTTGATGAATTTGCTCCAACTTCTTCACCCTCTAGCTTTGCTTGTTTTGTTTGCCCCTTCCTGCGATGATTCCGGTGAAGAGCGGCCTTGCTCTGATACCACTTGTTGGGACCGAAAAGTAGCTAGAGGGGGGTGAATAGCTCGTCACGTGCTAGGTGCTCGTCGTTGCTTGTTTCTTCAAGGATATGCAGCGGAAATACAAGAAACAAAAACACACAACGCTAACAAGGATGGTTTACTTGGTATCCACCTCACAAGAGGTGACTAGTCCAAGGATCCACACCTACTCACGCACCCTCCACTACTAAACACTCATTTATGGTAACTACCAAAGGCGGAGAAGCCCTACAATCTCTCAATACAAGAAGAGAGCAAAGGGAATAATAAATACAACAAATCTTATAGGTTTTACAGCTGAAAACCGTAACCCTAGCTTTTCCTTCTTCTTGTGTTCTCGCCTCTTGACTTGGATGTCTCTCCAAGATCCTTCAAGAACTGGCGATCTGAACCTCAAGAGATGCTGTGGAGTCGCTGGTGAAGATCGGGAATAAACAGTAGAAGTTCTACCAAAGAAAACGCACGCCAACGGCCTTTATCTGCGCCAACGGTCGAATCCCGATCGATTAGATTGCTCCCAATCGATCGGGGAGGCTTTGGATCGATCCACGGATCGATCCAGAGTGCCTCTATGCTCTGGAAATTCGCCTGGATCGATCGGCTGATCGATCCAGGGCTTATCGCGACATACAACACCTTCCCAATCGATCCACTGATCAATTGGAACCTCTGGATCGATCGGCTGATCGATCCAAAGGCATTCTGTGCGCTCGCGACTTCCTCCAAATCGATCCACTGATCGATTGGGACGAAGGCTTCTCACAGGGACACCCAATTGATTGATTTGGCTCCATCCAATCAATCGGCTGATCGATTCGGCTTCTGGTTTTTGCCCAAAACCAAGTCCCAAGCCTCCCAAACAAACATCCGGTCAACCTTGACATGTTGGTTCATCATGCCTAGCATCCGGTCACCCTTGACTTGCTAGGACTCCCTCACCAAGTGTCTGATCACTCCCTTTGACCCACTTGGACTTTTCTTCATCTTGCCAAGTATTCGGTTACTACCTTGACCTACTTGGACTTTCACCAGATGTCTGGTCAACCTTGACCCATCTGGATCTCTTCGTGCCTGGCTTCACTCACCAGGACTTCCAATCTTCCTAGCTTCACTCACTAGGACTTCTATTCTGCCTGGCTTCACTCACCAGGTCTTTCACCTAGCTTCAGTCACTAGGATTTTCACCTGGCTTCACTCACCAGGACTTTCAGGATTTTCACCTGGCTTCACTCACCAGGATTTTCTTCTGCCTGGCTTCACTCACCAGGACTTTCACCTAGCTTCACTTACTAGGATTTTCCTCACTGCCTAGATTCACTCACTAGGTCTTTCCTTCTGCCTAACATCCCAGTTAGGACTTCCCAGTCAAGTATCTGGTCATCCTTGACCTACCTGACTCTTCTTCAATCAACCTTGTATTGTCAAACATCGAAACCTAAACCAAGACTCAAGCTTGGTCAACCATGTCAACCTTGACCTGAGGGATGTTGCACCAACAATCTCCCCCTTTTTGATGTTTGAAAATACCAACATTATCACTTACAATAACACATGTAAGTTAGGCTAATCCCATAGCCTAAACCTTCTTCATGTCACTAGGTAATGAATGCATAAGTTAAGTCCTTCATTCTCCCCCTAAGAGGGCAAACTCCCTCTAGGTAATAAAAGCCTAACTTACTCCCTTTCATTCTCCCCCTATTGGCACACATCAAACCATGCCCCATTTTTGGGCACACATCAACAAATTCACTTGTTGAAAACTCTCCCCCTGAAGAGTTGCTCATCGTTGTTCACAACTTCACTAGTTGTGATCAACACGATAATGAAGGTCTCATACCCTTCATTATCCTTAACCCTACATTCTCCCCCAATGTAGGCAAATATCCATCCTTGAGCATTATCCACTTGAAACCACTTGAACAATGAGGATATCCACTCCCCATTAACGTTCAAACGCTCAACCTTGAGCATGTTCTTAACGGAAGGTTATCCACCTTCCAAGGTTCATGAAAAATAATTTTCATGTCTTTAAAGAGTCCCTCCCCCTAAAGACATGGTGGTAACTTCTGTCATTGCACCAACAATGACTTGGAATCCCTAAAACTTTAGGAAACCCAATTTTAGAAGTTTTGAGGTTCAAATATTCAAAATTTGAAACAAACCTCAACCTAAACTTCAACTTAGCCTTCCTTAACCAATCCATCCTTGTTTTCCACATGAAAACACCCTTTTTATGTATACAAATGTATTTTCAGGGGTTTGGAATGGTTACCTAGACTAAAATAGGTTCAAAGATGCTGAAATCAGGCCTTCCCAGCCAAAATCAGCAACTTGGATCGATTGGAGTTGGGTTCCAATCGATTGAACCTTGCTGAATCGATCCACTGATCGATTCAGGAGGGCTGGATCGATCGGTGGATCGATCCAGGAAGCTTCTGTTCGTGAGAAGCTTGCTCTCAATTGATCGCCCGATCGATTGAGACCCTTCAATCGATCGGGTGATCGATTGAGGTCTGATAGTTGTTGAAATTCACTTTCTGTAAATTTCAGAAGCTCCTAGAAAAATCTACAAAATTTCAAAAATTGTAAAAATTTGTGTAGATATTATTTAGGGTATATACTATCAAGGAAAAATAGTTTTCTAAGAAAATACTTCATATTTTCAAAGATTGACACAAATTTGAAACCTTGTAAAATTTTTAGTGTTTTCTTCAAGTTTGTGTCTAACTATTCAATGGTGATTACTCTCAAAAGATAACATTCACCAAGGTTTCCAAAATTATTTTAAAAACACTTTCAAAACCAATATCCCACCATATTCCTTGGGCTTAATGCACATGACTTGTACATTAGCTTTCCCAATGATGGGAAAACACATAACTATGTGTTTTGATGAACTTAAAACTCAAAAGAATGCACTAAATCAACATCTTGAGTTTTGTTCATCATCCTAATATCTCACTTGTATCTAATGTGCACTAAAACACATACAAGTCATCTTATTGGTCTTTGTGAGATGTAAAGTTTGGTTTTGCCCTAATCTAGGGATCATGCATATCTATCTAGACATTTTGTGGATATTGAACATCCACTTAGGATGTTACTTGTTAATACCACTTGTTGATAAATGTCATTTGTCCTTTCTTTTAAGGAATTAAACATAATGCATGATAATGTTATGGCATACATCAAAATGAAATAGCTTTCAAAAGAAAGATTCCTATAATTACATGATGTATGTATGACATGACATGGTATTTTTGTATTTTTCATAATAAGTCATGAATGAAAAATACAAAACTAAATATGGTGTCATGGCATGTAATGGGCAAACATAATATAGCAAGGTTTAGCATAAATAAAATTACCTAGATTACCTATCTAAGTATCCTTAATCTTAGCTAACTTTAAAAATTAAACCTAGATTGCCTAAAAGTGCTTCAAGAAAATGTCAAAACCTATATTGGCATTTCTAATTCTCTTGATTAATTTTTGCCAATTGAAATTAAGCGTATTCCTCAAATATTGGCAAATTTCACTTTTCCACAAGAGTAGCACTTTAAATTAAGGCTTAGCTTGCCTTTAATTTCCTAAGAATTCTTGGTAGTTCTTATGTTTTCTCAAATTTTGCCAATTTAAAATAAAATCAATACTTCTCCAATTTGGCACATTTTACTCTTTCAAAGAGTAAATCATAAATCCATTTCATTTTCAAAGGTTAATAATAACCTTGAAAATGCTCATTGAGTGTCAATTTCTTCAAAGTTGGGTTAACTACCCTTCTTCTTAGAGTTGACACTCGCTAGCCCATCTATAGGGTAGAGAAGATGTTCCTAGGAACCTAAAACCTATTGGTGCTCCTTGGATGCTCTAGGTACTCACTAGGGATAACTTCCCTAGATACCTTCCTAGTGACCTTGTTTGGCTTCTTAGAGGCCTTGGTCACTTTTTCTAGGTCAACCCTAGGGATTGCTTCCCTTGTGACCTTCTTTGTGACTTTCTTTGTGACTTTCTTTGACTTCTTAGAAATCTTAGTCACATTTGTTGCAAAAATACTCTTAGGAATGATCTTCCTAGTATTTTTGACTTGACCACTAGACCTAGGGTTGGTTCCATAGCTATATGGAACCCTATGGTACGAAATTTCATCCTTCTTAGCCTTAGGTTTGTATCCCAAACCTCTATGGCCATTGGATGGCTTTGATACTCCTAGACCTAGATTTTTTCTCTTGGACCCTTGTGTCATATTTGTGATTTTTCTAAGGGTCTTCTCTAAATTATCAAGTCTTGACCTCAAGACTTGATTTTCCTTCCATAATTCTTCAACCTTAGGTTTTTCACTAAAACCTTGATTTTTCTTCTTTTTAGGCAAATACCTAGAATCCCTAGGGTTCTTGCCTAAATTTCTATCTACCTTTCTAAACATAGGTTGAGAGGATTTAGCATGATAAGCTATATATTTTTCCTTAATGCTATCACGCTTCCTATTTTCATGGTAAATAGCATCGAAGTGATATAAATTTGACCTAGCATGTTTTTTACCATTATGCAAGGGAATATGCTCAATAAAAGATACCTTCTTTTTTACCTTGGAGGCTCCCCCTTGAGTTGAGCTTCCTCCTTGAGCCTTGACCGTCTTCTTCCCCTTAGAGCATTGACTTTGGTAATGTCCCTTTTGATTGCAAGAGAAGCATATAATATGCTCCTTGCTCTTCTTTGTTCCGGGGACGGTCTCCTTGAGCTTCTCCTTGCCTTTTTGTGCCACTTGGTCATTTTTCTTGGCCAATTTAGGGCACTTGCTCTTGTAGTGCCCTTTTTCCCTACACTCAAAGCAAATAATATGATCTTTATTATTTATTGAAATGTTTATACCTTTTTGTCTAGGGTTGGCACTTTCTTCTTTGGATCCGGAGGTAGAAGCTTCCTCTTGATCCGATAATGATGCTCCTCCATTTGATTTTGCTTGACTTGTGGAGATGGAAACCTCTTCTTCCTCTTCTTCTCTTGACCTGGATGTAGAAGCTTCTCCTTCTTCTTGATCCGGCGTCACCAAGGATTGCTCCCCCTCAATCCTAGAGGTAGAGGCTTCATCATCTTGTACATGGAACAAGGAGTATGCTCCCTCCGTGTTCCCTTCATTGCATTCCCTCGAAGATAAAGCTTCTTCTTGGACTTCTTCTTCTTCAGAAGTTGAGCATCTCTCAACTTCGGAATCCTCCTCTTGGTCTTGCTCCAATGAGTTGCCCTCTTTGGATTTCTCTTGATTCGGTATAGTGGAGGGGATCTCATGAATTGATGCCAATTTGCTCCAAAGCTCCTTGGAATCCTTGACCTCTCAAATTTTTCCAAGAATGTGGCTAGACAATAGATTGACCAAAAGCTTGGTCACTTTATCATTGGCCTCACATCTTTGGATTTGCTCTTGGCTCAAATTGCTTTTCTTGAGGACTTTGCCCTTTGAATTTCTTGGAGCCTCGAAGTCTTCCATTAGAGCAAACCATTGCTCTATCTCCACCATTAAGAAGTTTTCGATCCTTGATTTCCAAAGATCAAAACTAGTAGATGTGTATGGTGGAGCCACCCTTGTGTCAAATCCAAGTCCATCTTGGAATTGCATCTTGAAGTTGAGCTTCTTGAATTCTTTGACTTTGATGAATTTGCTCCAACTTCTTCACCCTTTAGCTTTGCTTGTTTTGTTTGCCCCTTCCGGCGATGATTCCGGTGAAGAGCGGCCTCGCTCTGATATCACTTGTTGGGACCAAAAAGTAGCTAGAGGGGGGTGAATAGCTCGTCACGTGCTAGGTGCTCGTCGTTGCTTGTTTCTTCAAGGATATGCAGCGGAAATACAAGAAACAAAAACACACAACGCTAACAAGGATGGTTTACTTGGTATCCACCTCACAAGAGGTGACTAGTCCAAGGATCCACACCTACTCACGCACCCTCCACTAATAAACACTTCTTTATGGTAACTACCAAAGGCGGAGAATCCCTACAATCTCTCAATACAAGAAGAGAGCAAAGGGAATAATAAATACAACAAATCTTATAGGTTTTACAACTGAAAACCCTAACCCTAGCTTTTCCTTCTTCTTGTGTTCTCGCCTCTTGACTTGGATGTCTCTCCAAGATCCTTCAAAAACTGACGATCTGAACCTCAAGAGATGCTGTGGAGTCGCTGGTGAAGATCGGGAATAAACAGTAGAAGTTCTACCGAAGAAAACGCACGCCAACGGCCTTTATCTGCGCCAACGGTCGGATCCCGATCGATTGGATTGCTCCCAATCGATCGGGGAGGCTTTGGATCGATCCAGAGTGCCTCTGTGATCTGGAAATTCGCCTGGATCGATCGGCTGATCGATCCAGGGCTTATCGCGACATACAGCACCTTCCCAATTGATCCACTGATCGATTGGAACCTCTGTATCGATCGGCTGATCGATCCAGAGGCATTCTGTGCGCTCGCGACTTCCTCCCAATCGATCCACTGATCGATTGGGACGAAGGCTTCTCGCAGGGACACGCCAATCGATCGATTTGGCTCTATCCAATCGATCGGCTGATCGATTCGGCTTCTGGTTTTTGCCCAAAACTAAGTCCTAAGCCTCCCAAACAAACATCCGGTCAACCTTGACATGTTGGTTCATCATGCCTAGCATCCGGTCACCCTTGACCTGCTAGGACTCCCTCACCAAGTGTCCGGTCACTACCTTTGACCCACTTGGACTTTTCTTCATCTTGCCAAGTATCCGGTCACTACCATGACCTACTTGGACTTTCACCAGATGTCTGGTCAACCTTGACCCATCTGGATCTCTCCGTGCCTGGCTTCACTCACCAGGACTTCCAATCTGCCTAGCTTCACTCACTAGGACTTCTCTTCTGTCTGGCTTCACTCACCAGGTCTTTCACCTAGCTTCACTCACTAGGATTTTCACCTGGCTTCACTCACCAGGACTTTCAGGATTTTCACCTGGCTTCACTCACCAGGATTTTCTTCTGCCTGGCTTCACTCACCAGGACTTTCACCTAGCTTCACTTACTAGGATTTTCCTCACTGCCTAGCTTCACTCACTAGGTCTTTCCTTCTGCCTAACATCCCAGTTAGGACTTCCCAGTCAAGTATCTGGTCATCCTTGACCTACCTGACTCTTATTCAATGAACCTTGTATTGTTAAACATCGAAACCCAAACCAAGACTCAAGCTTGGTCAACCAGGTCAACCATGACCTGAGGGATGTTGCACCAACAGGTTTTACAACTCTTCAATATTTTTATTTCATTTTAATCAATTGATTTAATCGATTAAAATACCTTCAATCAAATCGACTAATTTAATCGATTAAGAATTCAATCCTTTAAAATCTCAAACAAAATAGTATTTGATGATTGAACGGTAACTAATAATGTTCATCCTCTTTTAATTGATTAAGATTATAATTCTATTTAATCGATTACAATGCTTGAATCGATTACACCAATCGACTATACAGATTCATCGTGCTTCGTCAGTTTAATCGATTACATAGACTTTAAATCGATTAAGATCTATTTTAATCGATTAGTTTAATCTATTAAACTTCTTCTTCTCTTCTCTGTCGCGACCGCGACACTCTCTTCCTCTGTCGCAACGAACGTGATTGTCGTGATTGTCGATTGTCAGCCTCTCAACATGATCGCCGACACTCTCTGGCCACAAAAGCCGATAGCCAGCAACCTCTCGGGGCTCGACTGTTGGAGTGTATACTAAAAGCCTAGCTTTTGTATAAATATTTATAAGAATCACATTGGTCAGGTGTCTACATTTATATATACCAAATGTAGATGTTCAATTAATTTATATTATAGATAACATAGTGTGTGATGTCACACACAAAAGATTGTGTTATCGGTTCTTTATAAATTATAAACAGTAGCTCACGACTAAGATGGAAAGGAACAAACCATTGGAATAGTCATAGTGTAATTAGGCATTAGTTTATCTTGACTAATAAATTACACTAGTACACTTTAAGTGTATTGAGTATGACCATTTAAGGAAAGTTCTTTTTATACTGATTTAATAAAAGAACTAGACCTTAGTTATTATGGAAGTGTGTGCTCTAAATCCTAATATAATAACAAGCACATATATTTAATATTTATTTATTTGACTTATCAAAGGGTGAGATTTAGTTCGATAAATCAAAATGCCCGATAAGTTGGGAAATGATGTTACTTATAGTGTGACTTGTTGATTATATAAGGAAACTGTATCCTAGTAATCTAGGTTGATAATATCCCCAAGAGGAGCTCATAAAGATTGTCATGTTAAACCCTGCAGGTGGACTTAGTCCAACATGACGATAAGGTTGAGTGACACTACTCTTGGACTTAAATATTAATTAAATGAGTTGTCAGTAACTCACTTAATTAGTAGGCATTCGACATCTTAAACACAGGGAGACTAACACACTCATAATAAGAAGGAGCCCAAAAATGTAATTTGGGATTGGTGCGGTAGTTCAATAATAATTCTTTAGTGGTATGAATTATTATTGATGAAGTTAAGTTGTGTGTTCGGGGCGAACATGGGAAGCTTAATTTCATCGGGAGACCAAAACTAATTCCTCCTCTCGGTCCCTATCATAGCCTCTTGTATATAGAGATTTATATCCACCACATACCCACCTTCTTACCCACTTTTGGTGGCCGGCCAAGCTAGCTTGGAACCCAAGCTAGGGCCGGCCAAGACCCAAAGGTTGAGCCAAGTTGGTGGTCGGCCAATGCTTGGAGTCTAAGCATGATGTGGCCGGCCACATCATATTAAAAAGGATTTTATTTATAAATTTTTATTATGTGGATTCCATGGTTTTAAAAAAGAGTTTAAAATTTAAATCTTTCCTTTTATAGCTTTCTACAAAAGATTAAGAAAAGATTTGAAATCTTTCCTTATTTGTAGATTGAAAGGTAGATTTTAATTTTGAGAAAACTTTCCTTTTTAACCATGTTCATGATTTAAAAGAGAGTTTAAAAATTAAATAATCTCTTTTATAAGTTTCTACAAAAGATTAAGAAAAGATTTGATATCTTTCCTTATTTGTAGATTGAAAGGAGATTTTAATTTTTAGAGATAACTTTCCTTTTTGGAAATTATCCACATGTTTAAAAGAAAGATTTTAATTTATAAAATTTCCTTTTTATAACCCACCATGAAGGGAAAAATTATTGGAGAAATTTTTTATAAATTTCTGGAAACAAATTAGGAAGTTTTAATTTTTGTTTTAATTAAAACTCTCCTTGTTTTGGGGAAATAAGTGGCCGACCATGTATATTGAGAAGAGAAAATTATTTTTAATTAAATAAATTTTCCTTTTCATGGTATAAGAATTAAGGAAGTTTTTATTTAAATTTCCTTATTTGCCAAGACCAAAGATTATAAAAGAGGGGGTAGAGGTGCTTTCATGGCTAACGATTCTATTCTTTTTCTCTCCCTCTTTTCCTTGGTGTGGCTGGCCATAGAAGTTCTCTCTTCTTCCTTTTCTTTCTTCTTCATTGGCCGAACCTCATCATCTCATGGAGCTTGAAGGTGGCCGGATTCTAGCATGGAGAAGAAGGAGAGAAAGGAAGCATCCCTTGGAGCTTGGTGGTGGTGGTCGAATCACATCTATTCATGGAATATTTGTGTTGGCCGAATCATGCTTGGAGAAGAAGATGACTTAGGTGGATTCTCATCTCGGTAGATCGTTGCCCACACAACTTCCGAGATAAGAAGAGGAATACGGTAGAAGATCAAGAGGTCATTAAAGTTTACAAAGGAAGGTATAATTCATAATTAATTTCCGCATCATACTAGTTGTATTTCTTTTGTATGAATTCTAAATACAAGAGGCAATTAGATCTAGTTTTTCGAAATAGTTTTTCGAGTTTGTGTTTTCTTCTTTTTCTAATTTGTGATTCGATTGTTCTTTTTGGTTAACCTAGAGTTATTTAAGGAAATAAATATTAGATTTCTTTAAAAGGCTTTGCCTAGGCGGTGGTGGTTGCTCCCATATTCAAGAAGGTCATGTGCCTCGCCATGCAGTCCTGGAAGCCAATTTTGGAAATTAATATTTATGGAATTAATAACTTAGGTAGATTTGAATCAATAGTGTTAAGTTCCGCTTGCGATTCAAATCTAAACCATTAAGAATAGATAAGTTAAATTTGGAATCAATGATGTTAAGTTCCGTCTGCGATTCCTAATTTAACTTCTAAAGAACACAATAAGTTATTTAAGGAAATGTTCGACACTTGTACAAAAAAATTTTGTACAGTTGAACCGGTACATTTTCCTAGGACTAACCAACAATTGGTATCAGAGCTAGGGTTTGCCTCTGTGCGTTTAGAATTCAAATAGGTTATGCACATGTCATACATAATTTAGGCAGGATAATAGTAGGATGTGCTAACTCTTTGGTTGCAGGCTCCAACTATTATGGCTTATTGATGTTGTGTGTGATTGGACCCTTGGACATGTCAAGGGCAATATTTTGTGTGTGCATGATTGTATGTAACTAATACAGCAGGAGCTGTATTAGCCCTAGGATTTTAGAATTTTATTTTTGATCTAGATTACATGTACATTCCCTCGTGGAATATAGGATCGATATATGTAAAAATTCTATTTTTGTCGCAGATCGGATTCTTGCGAGGCGTGGTACTTTTGGAGCACCAGAGGCGCAGCGGAATAAGGAGCAAGATGGATGCGACGACTCGACCCGATGGCGGTGGCTAAAGATGGCAGCAACTAGGGTTGGAGCACACGGAGGACAGTGATGGGAAAAGGCCATAATAGTTGGAAAATAATTTCCAAATTTATTGCTTTTTTATTTACTGTATATGTGTGCATGTGTGTGATAGCTAGGTTAAAATTTCTTACATAAATAACTAAGTGGGAGAGGGATTAGTATATGAATCTCATGGTCTCCATTTGTAACGCCCAAAAATTCTCAAAATTATTTTAGAAATATTCTATGATTTTTTTCTGGAATTTTAGGATATTTTTATAGAATTTTTAGAGCAGCGAAGGTAGCAAAAACAAATAGAACCGTAAAATAGCCTACGCGGGAATTGAACCCGAGACCTATTGGGTTCTATGACTTATGGTGAATCCTAGTAACCAGGTGAACCCAGCAGGGCCGTGCTGAAAGAAAAGGAAAACAATTAAATTTATATTCAAGTTGGGCCGAAATTACCACTTAATATAAATAAGAAATTATTAAGTGAGAGTTTTATTTTAATCGTGATTCTCTTCTCCTCAACCCTCACCGCCGCCCACTCCTCCTTCCCCTCCCTCTCTCGGCGCACCAAGCCAAGGGTTCTAGGAGCACCTCCCGGCAACATCAAGGGCACGAGGACGCTCCCCTCCGCGAGAAGATCGTTGAAGAGATCTCTCCTCCGTGAAACCTAGCGATTAGAATCGTAAGAAATTACGAACAGGAGGTAAGAAACCCCTCACCTGCGGTATAAGTAGCTATTCGTGTGATTTTTTTTATGCATTAGTTTAGTCATATGCAAATTTCAGCACATAAGGTGTGCACTAGCGTACACCAAGTGCTCGATAGAATGTTTAGCGCAGTCAAATGCAAATTAGGCATTTTATTAGCTTGGATAAATGCACTAGAAGCATTTACATAGCCTATTTAGTCTTGCTCCAGCTTTTTACAAGACCAGATGTCCAATGGGTGGGCTCCCACAGTCGCTTCTAGGTTCAGATAACCTAGTTCTGGGTTTAGACAACCTAGTAGAAGCAAGACAAGAATTTATTAGCTTATGTTGAGTATTTTACTTTTCAGTGGCACTGTACTGGATTAGATATCCATTGGGTTGGGCTCCCACAGTCGTCCCTAGGTTCAGATAACCTAGTAACCCTACTAAATTCGGGACTTGCAAACCCGGGTCTAGTTAGGGATGCGCGCACAGCACGTACAGTTGTCGGGCCCATTAGCAGCATGATTATGTATTTTCATCTACTATATGTATAGTTTTTTTTGTAACTCTCACAAATCAGTTGCGTATACAGTTTAATTCAGCACTAGCTTAGTTAGTTTAGCTTAGTTCATGTTTCAGCTCAGCTCTTTCACATGAATATGTATGATAGCTCTATGTTCAGTTTCTGTTACACATGCTTTAGATAATAGTATGCCATGACTAGCTTTGATTTCTATGTATGATAGCATGCCAGGTTTCAGTCTAACCAGTGCTTTTTTTTTTCAAATAGCATGTTTTAAAAGCATATTGCATCGAATGCATGTTTTTGTGAGGTAGATGGTTTCTTACTAAGCGAAAGCTTACAGATACTTTTTCCTTATACTGCAGATAAAGGTAAAGGAAAGATGGACTAGCGGAGGCTGGAGGGCAATGCAATGAAGATGTGTGTGGATGGAACTTGGAATAAAGATCTTAGGGAATTCAGCAAACTTTGTGTTAAACATTAGAACCTTTTAGCATTTCATTATTTTGCACCTTGGTATGTTAAATGTTATGGATTAGTAAATCATGCACCCTATCATGCTTAGAATCTTAGTTGTGTGAGATTAGAATGTTTTCCAATTGTTTTAGAACTCATATATGAAATCCTGGCACGAAACAGTGCTGAAATCAGAGTGTTGGTGCGAAATCAGAAACCCCAATCGATCAGCCGATCGATTGGAGGCTTCTCAATCGATCAGCCGATCGATCGGGAAGCTCGTACCGCGAACAGTAGGCGTCTGGATCGATCAGCCGATCGATCCAGCAAATTCTGTCGCGAACAGAAGGCTCTGGGATCGATCACTGGATCGATTGGTTAGCCTGGATCGATCAGCCGATCGATCCAGAATATTGCCCGAGCACAGTAGCGTGCTGGATCGATCACTGGATCGATCCAACCCAAGTCCCGGATATAGTAGCCGGCTGAGTCGAACACTGGATCGATTCGACTGTTCCAATCGATCTGTGGATCGATTGGAAGGCCCGAAAGGTGCTAGGAAGCCTCTAGTTCAGTTCCTTGCCCATGGGGGATGTAATATATGTCATGAATAGTTTAGATTACACCCCTTAGCACAGGTAGAACCAAGAAATGATGATAGTTTAGCAAAATTTTAATTAGTACAGCTTCCGCACTTAGATTTAATGATGGTCATGGAATAGTTAGCACAGATTAATGTAACGATCGGCCTCACAGCCTAGTCAGTAGAAGGCGGGTCGTTACACCATTACTGGTTTGTAAGTGATGCAACAAGCTTGCGCGTTGGCTCTGAGTGTCTTCCTCCATATCGGATGAGTTTGTTTGCGGATCACTAGATCAAACTTCCATTTAGGATGACTATAGGAAATTAATTAAGAGCGTGTGGTCTTCCCCATCGGAAGGGGCACAATTTTATTAATGGACTTAGTGTCAAGTAATGGTATACACTTAGGCATGTCTAATAGTATCCTCTCCATCGGAGTCACTGCTATTATTTGTGTGACCAAAGGAAAACCAACTATTAATTTGTCAAAAAGATAAGTTGACAAGATAATAAAATTAAAACCCCCTCTTACAAATGTCGAGTTTTTGTATATGTCCACACTATCGTGACATACAAAATTCACGGTGTTTGAGGTAATTTTATTTATCATAAAGATTTATTGACAAGATAATTAATGGGTAAAACCCTCCTCTTACAAATGTTCAATTTTGTATACGCCCACACTATCGTGGCATGCAAAATTCTCGGTGTTTGAGGTGTTGGTGAATTTAAATAATATTGTTTGAGGAATCAATGTTATTTTAAATTCAAAGTTTTGACCAAAATATTTGATCAAAGATAGACCAACTATTAATTTTATTTGTCATGAAGTTAGAATGACGAGATAATAAAATTAATAGACAAAATCTCTTTTTGTATACGTCCACTCTATCGTGGCATACAAAATTCACGGGGATTTTAAAGTGTTGGTCTTGACTAAATATTTTTTGTGATTCTTAGGATTTCAAATGTTAGTCAATCCCCTAGTTGTTATACTATAGAATAGACTTAGTAGTCCCAATTGTAATGATTGGAAAACTTGGACATTAAGGTAGACTGTCCTCACAGAACTGAGAATAATAACGGTGTATTTTATTAGTTGTTGAAACATATTTAGTGGTGTTATCTATCAGTACCTGGTGTGTAGATACAGGAACCACTGATTATGTCTGCAATTCATTGCAGGAGTTCTAGAAAATCCGACAACTATATAAATCACCGTTCACATGGGCACTACTGTAAAAATAGCAGCTGTTGCAGTGGGAGATGTTTATCCTTTGATAGGAATAAATTATGGATTTTCAGAAATTGTCTTTACATACTAAGTTTAGAAAGAATCTGATTTCGGTTTCTAAACTATTAAAGAATAGATATTCTGTCTATTTTGATAACAAACTTGTTATCAAGAAAATTAGGGAAGTTATCTGTTCTGGTACGTTGGTTGACAATTTATAATCCAATAACTCCCACGATACAATAAATGGAAATTAATAACACATTTTCTAACTTTAAGAGAAAGTAACCTTCGGAAATGAACCAATCATATTTTTGGCATCCAAGGCTAGGTTATATTAACTTGAGTAGGATTCAAAGGATAATAACCAATGAACTCTTGGGTTCATTGGTAGTGGAAATCTTTCCAACCTGCAAGTCTTACTTGGAAGGAAAAATAACCAAGAAGCTTTTAAAGGGGTATAGAGCCAAAGATATGTTGGAATTAGCTCATTCTGATTTGTGTAGACCTTTGACTATCCAGGCAAGAGGTTGTTTCGAATATTCCATCTCTTTTATAGACGACTATTCGAGATAAGGATACATTTACTTGACTCGCCACAAGTCTAAGTGCCTTGATTAGTTCAAAGAATACTAGGCTGATGTGGAGTAACGTCAAAGAAAAAATATTAAGATACTATGGTGAAATCGTAGTAACAAGTATCTCTTAGGAGAGTTTAGGAGTCACTTATCAGAAGTCGGGATTCAATCCCAACTAACTGCACCTGGTACACCCCAACAGAATGGTGTAGTAGAAAGAAGGTATAAGGCTCTTATAGAATAATTAGATTGATGATGAGTTATTCAGAAAATTACCAAATTCGTTCTAAGGATATACACTGGAAACGAAATTGAACATAGTACCTTCTAAGTCAGAACTCTCTACTCCCATAAGATTACAGATTGGGTGTATGCCTAGTCTGAAGCATATTCGGATTTGGGTGGTCTAGCACATGAGAGACACTGATAAGTTGGACATGAGTTCACTTGTTTGTGAGTTATCCTAGAAAAACAAAAAGAGGTTTATAGTCCTTAAAATCGGAAGGTCATTGTCGGCACCAATGCCCGATTTTAGAAAAGGACTATACTATGAACCACAAGACCATGAGTAAAAATTATTCTTAAGGAAATTAAAGGACACGTCTAATCTAGTACCAACTGTACAAGATGAAATATCACAAGAAACTACAACACGTATCACAAATGATACACAATTGCAGAAAGTGCCTCATCATAGTGGGAAGGTTGTTAGGCAACCTAAAATATTCATGCTTTGGGAAAGTCTTTGGACCTGATCCCTGGTGGACGTGAACCTAATCCCCGGACATATGACGAAGCACTCCAAGATAAAGATGAAGTATTTTGTAAAGAGCAATAAATACAGAATTAGAATATATGTATTCTAATAGATTCTGGGAGCTTATAGAATCACCAAATGGTGTAAAAGTCATTGGGTGAAAATAAATCTACAATAGAAAAAAGGGATAGATGGGAAAGTGGAAACTTTCAAAGCAAGGCTTGTTGAAGAAGGGAAACCTTTTAACGGTAGTCATGCTTAAGTCTATCCGGATTCTTTTGCTGCTCATATAGACTAGGAGATTAGGCAAATGGATGTCAAGACAGCTTTCCTTTATGGAAGTATTGAAGAATGCATCCATATAAAGCAACCAGAGAGGATCATTGCAAAGGGAAAAGAGTATCGAGTGTGTAAGCTCAATCGGTCTATGAACTAAAGTTAAGCTTCAAGGTCTTGGAACATCCGGTTGTAATCCAGTCTTATGGATTTAGTGTTCAGATAAATCTTGTGTATACAAGAAGTGTGATGAAAGCGTGGTGGTATTTCTTGTACTATACATAGATGATATTTTTGGTAGTTGGAAACAATATCAAAGTGTTGTCGGAAGTAAGGGTATGGTTGTCCAAACAATTCAATATGAAGGACTTGGGAGAGTGCGCACATATTCTCGGGATCAAAAGGATCACAAGAAAAGAATGTTGTGCTTATCCCGAGCTTCATACTATCCTAGCTCGTCTAAGCATGCAAGACTCCATAAAAGGTTTTTCTACCTTTTGGACATGGAGAAACTTTATCTAAAGAGATGTCTCCAAAGACATCAAAGCAGATAAAGGACTTGGAAGCAAGTTCCTTATGCTTCGGCTGTTGGAAAGCCTAATGTATGCTATGCACGAGATTAGATATCTATTTTGCCCAGTGCATAGTTAGCAGATATTGAAGTAACTCAGGACCGGGACACTAGGTTGCCGTAAAGTATATGCTAATTTACAAGGCAAATAATTTGATCCCTGTGGGTTACACAGATTTTGACTTCCAATCAGATAAGGGATGATAGTAAGTCAACCTCGGGGTTTTTGCGTAGGAGGTAAAGCCATAACTTTGGAGAAGTGTTAAGCATAGGTGCTTTTCAGACTCCACTATGGAAGTTGAGTATGTGGCAGCCTCAGAGGCAGTCATAGAAGCTGAATGACTCAGTAACCTCAAGATGGACTTAGATATGATTTCTGGTTTGTCCAAAAATTATTACAATTTATTGTAATAATATTGGTGCAGTAACAAACTCGAAGAAATCATGAGTCCATAAGGCAAGTAAACACAATAGAGCGCAAGTACCACCCAATACGAGAAATCGTATAAACTAGGAGAAGTTGTTGCCGCCTAGATTGCATCAGGTGATGACCTATAGATCCTTTCACTAAGGTCCTTAAGGCAAGAGCTTTTGATGAGCATGTTAAAGGGTTGGGAATCAGATGTATGGTAGCATTTATGGCAGCATAGTCTTTTAATATAAGTGGGAGATTGTTGGAGTGTATACTAAAAGTCTAGCTTTTGTATAAACATTTATAAGAATCACATTGGTCAGGTGTCTACATTTATATATACCAAATGTAGATGTTCAATTAATTTATATTGTAAATAACATAGTGTGTGGTGTCACACACAGAAGATTGTGTTATCGATTTTTTATAAATTATAAACAGTAGCTCACGACTAAGATGGAAAGGAACAAACCATTGGAATAGTCGTAGTGTAATTAGCCATTAGTTTATCTTAACTAATAAATTACACTAGTACACTTTAAGTGTATTGAGTAGGATCATTTAAGGAAAGTTCTTTTTACACTGATTTAATAAAATAACTAGACCTTAGTTATTATGGAAGTGTGTGCTCTTAATCCTAATATAATAACAAGCACATATATTTAATATTTATTTCTTTGACTTATCAAAGGGTGAGATTTAGTTCGATAAATCAAAATGCCCGATAAGTTGGAAAATGATGTTACTTATAGTGTGACTTGTTGATTATAGAAGGAAACTGTGTCCTAGTAATCTAGGTTGATAATGTCCCCAAGAGGAGCTCATAAAGATTGTCATGTTAAACCCTGCAGGTGGACTTAGTCCAACATGACGATAAGGTTGAGTGGCACTACTCTTGGACTTAAATATTAATTAAATGAGTTGTCAGTAACTCACTTAATTAGTGGGCATTCGACATCTTAAACACAGGGAGACTAACACACTCATAATAAGAAGGAACCTAAAAATGTAATTTGGGATTGGTGCGGTAGTTCAATAATAATTCTTTAGTGGTATGAATTATTATTGATGAAGTTAAGTTGTGTATTCGGGGCGAACACGGGAAGCTTAATTTCATCGGGAGACCAAATCCAATTTCTCCTCTCGGTCCCTATCGTAGCCTCTTGTATATAGAGATTTATACCCACCACATACCCACCTTCTTACCCACTTTTGGTGGCCGACCAAGCTAGCTTGGAACCCAAGCTAGGGCCGGCCAAGACCCAAAGGTTGAGCCAAGTTGGTGGCCGGCCAATGCTTGGAGTCTAAGCATGATGTGGTCGGCCACATCATATTAAAAAGGATTTTATTTATAAATTTTTCTTATGTGGATTCCATGATTTAAAAGAGAGTTTAAAATTTAAACTTTCCTTTTATAGCTTTCTACAAAAGATTAAGAAAAGATTTGAAATCTTTCCTTATTTGTAGATTTAAAGGTAGATTTTAATTTTGAGAAAACTTTCCTTTTTAACCATGTTCATGATTTAAAAGAAAGTTTAAAAATTATATATATTCTCTTTTATAAGTTTCTACAAAATATTAAGAAAAGATTTGATATCTTTCCTTATTTGTAGATTGAAAGGAGATTTTAATTTTTAGAGATAACTTTCCTTTTTGAAAATCATCCACATGTTTAAAAGAAAGATTTTAATTTATAAAATTTCTTTTTTATAATACACGAAGGGAAAAATTATTGGAGAAATTTTTATAAATTTCTGGAAGCAAATAAGGAAGTTTTAATTTGTGTTTAAAATTTTATTTGCTTGGAGATTGTAATATGGCCAGCCATTGTAATTGGAAAAGGAAATTTAATTTTAATTAATGGGTGGATCAGCCTTAGATGTATCCATCATATTCATTTCTGGATCTTCTACGCACTCTTCAGGATCCTCCTCTGATTCTTCGAGATCCATCTCTAGATCCTCCTCAGGATCCATCTTAGGATCCTCCTCAAAATCTTCAGGATCCATTTCTAGATTCTCATCAAATTCTTCGAGGTCCATTTTCGGATCGTCCTCAAATTCTGCGGGACTTGGTTCCTCCTCAAAATCTTCAGGATCCATTTCTAGATTCTCATCTAATTCTTCGAGGTCCATTTCCGGATCGTCCTCAAATTCTGCGGGACTTGGTTCCTCCTCAAAATCTTCAAGATCCATTTCTGGATCCTCATCAAATTCTTCGAGGTCCATTTCTGGATCGTCCTCAAATTCTGCGGGACTTGGATCCTCTTCATATTCTTCAGGACCCCATTCCAATTGAAGTAACTGCCTGCACATCTTTGAATATGAGATATGCCCTTTAGAATCATCACATAGTTGGAATGTTATCCACCTAAGATGTTCTGACAGTGAATACACCAGAGCTCATCTTCTTTCTTTGTCCTGGACTGGATACCCTTCTCGCTCAAGTTTCCAGAACAACCAATTGAGCCGACCAATAAGCCAATCGACTCCGTGATCCGAGTCATATTCCAACTTCTTGATCTCCTCCCAAAGCTCATGTTGTCATTCATAGCGACCAGTCATCGTGTGTATTGTTCGTGGTATCTGGAATTGAAAATAATGATGTCAGTACAAAATCGACAAACCAGTAACCAAACTGATCATATTCAATTCCCACATATAGAACCAATATACATAGAATACATAAGCAAATAAGAAAAAAAAATTCTTTATTTTTTTTTGGAGTCTCGTGTGATTGACACATTGGATCTCATGACCAGCTCTCATGTTCAGTCTATTTTCTAGTCAGAACTAATTTAATTGGAAAAGGAATGTTCTATCTATGTTTGTTTTGACCAATTTAAGTCAATCTTAGACTTATTGATCAAACTTAGGTCTGTTTGATCAATCCAATATCCATTGGATTAAATCTGACCCATTATAACAAATTTAATCTTTTTGATCAAATCTGACACAATAGAATTAATCTGGTCATATTCGATCATCCGAACTTTTGTAATTAAAATTACCTCAATTAATTCAATAATAAACTGAACTGGTTAAACCAACAAATAATTTGAACCAGATCTTGGTATTATTGAATCAAACTGGTCTGCTTAAATCAACTAAAAATTTAAACTAAATCTGAATTTGATTGGACAAGTTGGTCTTATTCAATTTTCAATTAATTGAACCCTAAATTTAATCAAATAAATATATTTAACTAAATCTCAAAACTGCAAAGCACTGTTCATGCATGGTTTTACAACTTCAATATTTTTATTTCATTTTAATCAATTGATTTAATCGATTAAAATACCTTCAATCAAATCGACTAATTTAATCGATTAAGAATTCAATCCTTTAAAATCTCAAACAAAATAGTATTTGATGGATGAACGGTAACTAATACTGTTCATCCTCTTTTAATTGATTACGATTATAATTCTATTTAATCGATTACAATGCTTGAATCGATTACACCAATCGACTATACAGATTCATCGTGCTTCGTCAGTTTAATCGATTACATAGATTTTAAATCGATTAAGATCTATTTTAATCGATTAGTTTAATCTATTAAACTTCTTCTTCTCTTCTCTGTCGCGACCGCGACACTCTCTTCCTCTGTCGCAATGAACGCGATTATCGTGATTGTCGATTGTCAGCCTCTCAACGTGATCGCCGACACTCTCTGGCCACAAAAGCCGATAGCCAGCAACCTCTCGGGGCTCGACTGTTGGAGTGTATACTAAAAGCCTAGCTTTTGTATAAACATTTATAAGAATCACATTGGTCAGGTGTCTACATTTATATATACCAAATGTAGATGTTCAATTAATTTATATTATAGATAACATAGTGTGTGGTGTCACACACAGAAGATTGTGTTATCGGTTCTTTATAAATTATAAACAGTAGCTCACGACTAAGATGGAAAGGAACAAACCATTGGAATAGTCGTAATGTAATTAGGCATTAGTTTATCTTGACTAATAAATTACACTAGTACACTTTAAGTGTATTGAGTAGGATCATTTAAGGAAAGTTCTTTTTATACTGATTTAATAAAAGAACTAGACCTTGGTTATTATGGAAGTGTTTGCTCTAAATCATAATATAATAACAAGCACATATATTTAATATTTATTTCTTTGACTTATCAAAGGGTGAGATTTAGTTCGATAAATCAAAATGCCCGATAAGTTGGGAAATGATGTTACTTATAGTGTGACTTGTTGATTATAGAAGGAAACTGTGTTCTAGTAATCTAGGTTGATAATGTCCCCAAGAGGAACTCATAAAGATTGTCATGTTAAATCCTGCAGATGGACTTAGTCCAACATGACGATAAGGTTGAGTGACACTACTCTTGGACTTAAATATTAATTAAATGAGTTGTCAGTAACTCACTTAATTAGTGGGCATTCGACATCTTAAACACAGGGAGACTAACACACTCATAATAAGAAGGAGCCCAAAAATGTAATTTGGGATTGGTGCGGTAGTTCAATAATAATTCTTTAGTGGTATGAATTATTATTGATGAAGTTAAGTTATGTGTTCGGGGCGAACACAGGAAGCTTAATTTCATCGGGAGACCAAATCCAATTCCTCCTCTCGGTCCCTATCGTAGCCTCTTGTATATAGAGATTTATACCCACCACATACCCACCTTCTTACCTACTTTTGGTGGCCGGCCAAGCTAGCTTGGAACCCAAGCTAGGGCCGGCCAAGTCCCAAAGGTTGAGCCAAGTTGGTGGTCGGCCAATGCTTGGAGTCTAAGCATGATGTGGTCGGCCACATCATATTAAAAAGGATTTTATTTATAAATTTTTCTTATGTGGATTCCATGGTTTTAAAAGAGAGTTTAAAATTTAAATCTTTCATTTTATAGCTTTCTACAAAAGATTAAGAAAAGATTTGAAATCTTTCCTTATTTGTAGATTGAAAGGTAGATTTTAATTTTGAGAAAACTTTCCTTTTTAACCATGTTCATGATTTAAAAGAGAGTTTAAAAATTAAATAATCTCTTTTATAAGTTTTTACAAAAGATTAAGAAAAGATTTGATATCTTTCCTTATTTGTAGATTGAAAGGAGAATTTAATTTTTAAAAATAACTTTCCTTTTTGGAAATTATCCATATGTTTAAAAGAAAGATTTTAATTTATAAAATTTCCTTTTTATAACCCACCGTGAAGGGAAAAATTATTGGAGAAAGTTTTTATAAATTTCTGGAAACAAATTAGGAAGTTTTAATTTTTGTTTTAATTAAAACTCTCCTTGTTTTGGGGAAATAAGTGGCCGGCCATGTATATTGAGAAGAGAAAATTATTTTTAATTAAATAAATTTTCCTTTTCATGGCATAAGAATTAAGGAAGTTTTTATTTAAATTTCCTTATTTGCCAAGACCAAGGATTATAAAAGAGGAGGTAGAGGTGCCTTCATGGCTAACGATTCTATTATTTTTCTCTCCCTCTTTTCCTTGGTGTGGCCGGCCATAGAAGTTCTCTCTTCTTCCTTTTCTTTCTTCTTCATTGGCCGAACCTCATCATCTCATGGAGCTTGAAGGTGGCCGGATTCTAGCATGGAGAAGAATGAGAGAAAGGAAGCATCCCTTGGAGCTTGGTGGTGGTGGTCGAATCACATCTATTCATGGAATATTTGTGGTGGCCGAATCATGCTTGGAGAAGAAGGTGGCTTAGGTGGATTCTCATCTCGGTAGATCGTTGCCCACACAACGTCCGAGATAAGAAGAGGAATACGGTAGAAGATCAAGAGGTCATTAAAGTTTACAAAGGAAGGTATAATTCATAATTAATTAATTTTCGCATCATACTAGTTGTATTTCTTTTGTATGAATTCTAAATACAAGAGACAATTAGATCTAGTTTTTTGAAATAGTTTTTTCGAGTTTGTGTTTTCTTCTTTTTCGAATTTGTGATTCGATTGTTCTTTTTTGTTAACCTAGAGTTATTTAAGGAAATTAAATATTAGCTTTCCTTAAAAGGCTTTGATTAGGCGGTGGTGGTTGCTCCCATATCCAAGAAGACCATGTGACTCGCCATGCAGTCCTGGAAGTCAATTTTGGAAATTTATATTTAATAGAATTAATAACATAGGTAGATTTGAATCAATAGTGTTAAGTTCCGCTTGTGGTTCAAATCTAAACCATTAAGAACAGATAAGTTAAATTTGGAATCAATGATGTTAAATTTCGTCTGCGATTTCTAATTTAACTTCTAAAGAACACAATAGATTATTTAAGGAAAGGTTCGACACTTGTACAAAAAATTTTTGTACAGTGGAACCGGTACATTTTCCTAGGACTAACCAACATCGACAACGGTAACAAATCGTGACCCAGTCGCGATCTTGCCTAGCGACGACAGCAGAGACATTTTTCAGACGAAGAGACAAGTTTCATGCATTAGACATCGCTTTGATACCATTATTGCCTATTATATGCATGAAATAAAAAGGAAATAAAACTGTGAACACTCACAGTGATCTCCCGAGAAGAAATCGAAGAAGATGCTGGCGAAGATGCTACTGTTGTCGCCGAGAAGATCATTGATTGGAACCTCCTCATATTCTTCGCGAACCAAATCCCGACCACAGGATGTTTTCTTTTGCTCATTGTCGCATTGCTCACCGTCGCACTCACCCACCTATTTTTTTTCCCGATTGCTTTTGGACGCCAATATAAATAGAAAGCAGACATCTATTACATTTAACAGAGGAAGATGAATAGAGTTCCAAACCTCTTTTACTCACCTCATTCACTGACTCACTGTTGGAGAAACTAAACTAATTGGGTGTCTGAAAGCAAATGGAAAGCAGTGAAAACAGAACCGCGAGAAGTTGAATTGATTAGTCTATAAACATCAGAAGCAAAATGATTCAATTAAATTTGGTGATGAGAAAGATGAGACTAGAAGTGTTTCGCTTTTGAGGTGTTCTTTCGGCAGAAACTTGCAATGGATCAACAACGGCGCTTGTTGTCTGTTTTATTCTATCTTTCAAATCTTTTATTCTCTTCGATTCGAAGACTTTTAACTAATATTAGAACAACTTTAATTAGCATTGAAGCAATTTCATGATGATCAGTGTTCTTTTATTGAAACACTATTTATTCAATGGCGGATTTTACGCTAATTTTATTGAGCAAAAAGCGAGAAAGCCAAGGCGGAGAACCGCCAATTCCTCAGTCATCCGCCTGCATCAAGCAGTACGCCTGCAGCCTTGCGGAAAAGCACTGCTCCGGGGTTTTCGCCACGGCCCTACAGCACCCCGGCGCCAGCCGCAGCTTGCCGGAGGATCCGGACGTCAGGATGGAGCGCACGCAGCCTTTGACGGCGGTGACCGGGCCCAAGCATTCCTTCACGGTCGGCGGTGGAGGCACCGCTATCTGCTGCGGCAACGGTGTGTGCGGCCCCCGCCGCCAATTCCGGCAAAACCACTGGGCTTCGTCTTCTGAGCAGTCCCTGAACCCCAGCCTGAATTGCGCCTCCGCCGTCGGCGGCCACACGCCAAGGCTCGCCACCACCACCAGCAGCAGAAGCGGCAGCAGCTCCATCGATCGCCTCATGGAAATAGCTGTGATTGTGGTTGTGGATTTGTTGATGAGACAATTGGATTTGAGGATGCATTTTTATAGCGTGGTTTGGGAAGGTTAATGTAGAAATTGCTGTTACTTATGTTTAATTGCAAGATTTATACTTTAATTACAAGTTTCATCTCTGCATTAATTACTAAGAGTAACCGTGATGTTTTAAGACTATTGTAATTTTCGAAATGCCAAAAACAAAATTTTAAAGGCATTTTATAAATGGGCCGGGCCGGGCCGTCCGGCTAAGAGCTGGTTGCACTTTTCAACTGAAGATCCTACACCGGATCTGTTACCCTACGCCGATCGCCGGCCTCCGTCGCTCGTGTCAACGGCGAACACAAAGCGTCGCTCGTGTTAACCGGAAGGAGAGCAGCCATGGCGGGAATCAGAGGCTACTGGACTCTGGCGGCGGCGGCGATCGCCTTCCGTATCCTCCTCCTCTTTTGCTTGCCTAAGGATTTCCACCTCGGATCTCATCCTGAGATCACAACCCCTCTCACCAGCCTCCGTCGCCGTACGAGCCCTTTCGCCTGCTCCGTTTACTCTCTTCTTCCTATCATTTACACTCGTTAACCTCTTTAGTCTTCTATTTCTGTTCTTACAGTGGCGGAAGGTTACTGGCTCAAGCAGGCGTCCATGTCGCCCTACTCAGGTCAGTCCATTTCCACGAGTTCCTACGGGGGAAAGAGCTGAATTGGTCTTTTCCGAGCCATTTTGTGTCAAGTATATTGAGCAACAAAACGAATCTAATGTGCTACCGAAATGACCACTAGCTTTGCTGTTAGGAAAAGAAAACAAGGGATGCTTTGAGCTTCCATATTAGTTTCTTGAGAAAATATAAATGACTACTCGAAGTGGAATCAAATACGATTTGGGATAAATGAATGCCTATAGTATGTAAATGACTTTGTTTGTGATCATCTGAGCTTGTATTACAAATATTATGCTGTATATTTATTCTTATGTTGCCGGTTATAGAGTGATTAATGTACTTTTGTTTGCACGTAATACTTGTATTGAGGCAATGTCTACTGCGAGTCATTTGATACCTGCCAGCAAGTTACCATGATTGGTTTGTTTGAAAAGACCAATTAAAAAAGAGTGTCTTTGTAGATGAATAGTTTCAATTTTATATAATTGTAGATTTACCACCTGCATGGCTGCATGTTGTTCCTACATGAATGGTATAATTTGAGTGCCTTTTCTGTTTTATTTTTACCTGTGGAAATGTGATAATCTGCTAGCTATCGTAGATGTTTTCAAACCAAGTTTATTGGTTACAATCAGATGTCTGTATCCCTTTGCACTAGAATCTGCTGCCTTTTGGCTTGGAACTTAATTGATCCTCATAAGAAGAAGAACATACCTCCTTTATTGCATTTATTAGTTTTTGGTCCCTTTTTTCCAGGTTCGATGTATCATGGCTCCCCTGTGCTACTGTCAATTCTCGGGCCCCTTAGTACTAAAAGGTATGTGCCATGCTAATTAGGGAAACTATATAACTAAAAAAAGATGAAATAACTATGGTTTATGCTTATATATGCACATTTTGTTTTGGAAGAAAATGATGGAAGAGTTTCAGAATAAAATTTTAAGTTACATTGTTTAGTTTTGATATTCATTAGCCAAATTCACAAACATCTCCTTTGGGATTCAATTTTGCAGATCTGAAGGGCGACCTCCTCATTTCTACTGCAGGTAGCTCCTCATTTAATTTATGTAGTCTCATAATGAAAATCTTATGTTTTGTGCTTCTGCAATCCTTTTGTGGCAGGCTAACATTACCAATTATGAAACTATTTCTTTTATCTCATGTCGTACTGGCATAGCTAACTTTAACTGTCTATGGGTGTCATATTAGCTTGGTTATTTGCTAGTTAAATAATCTCAATTTTGATGCACTTCATGAGCCACGCACTAACGTTATGTCAATATGTCTGATCATGCAACTGTTAGATACTACATCTGTTCATCTTTTATTATATAATTTATATGGCCTCAATTTTGATTCTTAATATTATTATTTGTTGATTGAGAATCATCTGTCATCATTGGCTATTCTCTTCTCAAATGAGTTCTTCTGCTGTTTTGCTTTTGAAACTCTCAGAATTCTTCTTAATGAATCGTTTTCATGTTGCTGTTTTATAATCATAATTCAAATTTAGAAATTTAAATCTCATCAATGCGAAAACAGTCTGCTGTTTGTGCTTGTAGACTTTATTACTGCCACCCTTATCCGTGCAACTGGCAAGAAGCTTATGCTGTCACGTCACAAGCATTTGCAGATTCTCAACCTCTCAAAGCTAGTAGAAGCTTCAGGTCTGTCCAAATCCTTGAAACTGCATGGGTAGAATGTTTATCATCTTCACTTTAATTGCTTATAATTTTTTCTCATGTACAATTCTTTTTCAAACCTCATCTAGTGGGATAAGGCTTGGTTGTTGTTGTACACTTCTTTTTCAAAGTGTGTCAGTGCATATATATACTATATGAACTAGCACTCGTTGACAAATTTCTTAGACATGGAGCATCTGTATGATTGCCATGTGCATCATAAAACTGGTAATAGATAGAAGATTTAGAATTGTGTCTATAAAATATGTTTAATTACTTAGTGTAGTACATGAGTTAAAATAAACAGACGGAGAAGTGAAGCAGGGTAGGGGATCATTTGAAATAAGGCACTAATTTCATCTTACTTTTGTTGTCAGGTTTTGTAGATTCTGGAGATTTTGCTGCTTTAATGTATCTTTGGAACCCAATGACGATTGTCATTTGCATTGGATCATCTACATCACCAATTGATAATTTGATGGTTGTCATGGCTATATATGGAGCTTGCTCAAGTAAGCAAAGCCTCTTTTCTTCTCTTATTGATGACGTCTTGATGTCAGATAATTTGTCTTGATGTCAGATATTTTGTACCAAGCTTTGATTTTCTGAAAGTTTCTTTCGTAATATAAGTGCTCGCTGTTTATTTATTGAGAGTTCTATTGCATAGATATATATTGTTAGTGAATATTAAGCATTCTTCTAATTCTATGTTCTTTAATAAACATTAAACATGTCCCCTCGGGATGGTGCGGTGGTTAAAGCATAGGGTGTTGCCACATGAGGTCTTGGGGTCGAAACTCGGCGCGTCCGAGCATGCCTTACTCCATGCCTTACTAATGGCTAGTAGCCACATGTGATTTACCTCCTCCGTGTTGGCCTAGGGACAGATTGGCAGGGACACTGGGGCGAGCGAATCGCCTTTTGCCACGTTTAATAACATTAAACAGGCACTACAGTTGGAAAAATGATTCACATATGAACTAGAAATTTCACGAGTTACTAATTGAAATGCTATTCCTGTAGGATTAATTATTAGCCTTTTGCAATGTACTATTTATTTTGATCCACATCTAATCTGATTTGTGAAGTAGTAGTTTTTTTTTTTCTTTCTTTCTTTCGTTTTTTTTTAAATTTTTTTTACAGGCTTATTCCATGCATATAGTATTAGCAGTGTGTGGTTCCCATTTTTTGATGGTACAATTTGACACATTTCCCCACCTAGTGGGAAAAGGCTTGGTTGTTGTTGTTGTTGTTGTTGTTGTTGACAATTTGACACATTTAGGTTACTTCTGTTAATATGCATTTGGACTATTTTATGTTTTTTTTAAAGTCCTAAAATTGTCAACTCAAATCGTAGATGATACGTTTTACTAAGCTAGTAGTGCCACTACTGGATTTTTTTTTATACAATGAGGTCAGGTGAATTAATCATGTCCAGAATTGTGGTTTTATGTATATGCTGTAAAACATCAGATTATTTATTTTTGTGATAAATACGGAAGTTTTCACTCAAATTTTCAGGAGTGGTTTTCTTTTAATCCAATTGATACAGAAAGTACTATCCATACATTCTTCTCGATTTTCCATGTTAATTTTGTTTGATCAGTTTCATTTTTGGATGATGATAATCATGTTTTATTTGTGTTATGCAACTAATTTCCTTTCTACTAATTATTTGTTTGTTGGCTGATATGGTTATTATATTGTTGCTTGTGGTTAGAAGTTAGGTGTATTTTTTTTAATGGAATTAAAAAAAAGGGTAGTCTGATGTATAAAGCTTTTGCCAATGAGGAGTCCCGGGAAGGGTCTATTGTTTGCAGCCCCTACATTTCAAGAGGTTGTTTCCACTAATGGAAGTAAAACCCATCAGATAAATTTGGAACCTTAGATTTTAGCTGTTGGGTGCTAGTTATTGCTTGATTCAGCAGAAGAATTACTATTATCGTTGTTGCTAAAAGGTAATTTTTTTGTTTTTGCCAGGAATACCTCCATTAGCAGCTTTTGGATGGGTTTTTGCAGTGCACCTATCTCTTTATCCAGTTATCTTGATTGTGCCGGTATTCTTTTTGCAATTCACATAATTATTTCATACATCTACTTATTAATTAAAAATAATGATTTCTTTAATTGATTAACTTTACTGCAGATCATTCTTTTGTTAGGGTATGGTCTGGATGCTCCTCCTTCAAAATCGTTTCTTCTGAAAAATTCTTATGCAAGAAAAAACAGTACTTTAGCAAAGATTCAGGTCAATTCAGGAACTTCAAGTCAAACAGATAAAGCAATTAATCATTTCTTATGGATTCCAGTGCTACATTTTGCATTATGGGTGTCTGTGTGGTTAGGCTATGTATTAGTCTTGAGTAGTATATCCCTCAAGGGGATTGGAAGCATCACAGAAATGTTCAGGAAGTAAGTTTTACCAGTGATGACTAAAGTATCTTTGTTATTCACTTTTTCTTTGCTGATGCAATATTTTTTCTATACCTATTTCTTTAATCCAAAACCGTAAATGTCAGTCCCAAGCTCAGATGAAAAAGGTTGTGGGTTGTGTTAGATTGCTACCTGACATCAAATTTAAGGTGAATGTTCTATGAATGGATCCATCAAGCCTATTTCTTTAATTCACCTCAACTTGTGTATTACTACTGCCTGAAGATAGAAAATCTACAGTTACAATTCATTGCTAGTTAGATTCTTAAATTGGAACCTTTTATCTCAAGATCACCTTCTTCCATGATATATACTGTTTGCCTGATTCATATCTGACAAACCTAGACACCTATATAGATGTAATTGTACCTCGTGGGCTAGGTAATATTCTCATGATACTCTTTAGGAGCATATTGTAATTTTTTCATGAAGTGGAAAATCAAGAATGCGATGAAGGTTGTTTCTATATCAAAAAGAACAGAAATTGGAGTACATATTTTGCTGGTTTCCATGTATATTCGAATTTCTGTTCTGCACCCATCACAAAACATTGTTAATGCTTCATCATATGCAACTTCGTACTATCAAAATTAGGGTATGATTTAAGATGTTTATCTCACTTATTTGAATAAGATTATTTCTTCCTTGAGATTCAGTTACCAGTTCATACTTTGAGAAATGATTGTTCAAGTAATTTACAATTGTTTTCTTGTTTTTATTCTGATAGATGTTTTAGGCAATCTGTTATGCAGACGGATCTTCTAGAACTGCTATCTGCATCTCCCTTATTATCAATTTTTGATATTCTTTCAGCAGAAATTGCTTCAAGAAATGTCCTTTTTTAATTGCTTGCTTTTGTGTTTGTTTTGGCAGAACATATGGGTTTATTCTTACTGTTGAAGATTTGTCTCCTAATATAGGTTTACTTTGGTGAGCATATTGAAGGTTTCCTTTATATGTATCTCAGTATGCTTTGATTATTTATTTGCCTGCTCTTATGTCTACAATGACTGCAGGTATTTTTTTGCCGAAGTTTTTGACTTCTTCAGGAACTTCTTCCTTATAGTTTTTCATGTCAATATTCTCTTCGTGATCTTGCCATTGGCTATACGTCTAAAACACCGGCCGTGCTTCCTTGCTTTTGTGTATATTGCAATATCTTCGATGCTAAAGTCTTATCCATCAGTAAGTTATCCTCACTTGAGAAAATTGATTATAAGTCATCCTACGCCTCTAACATTTAAGTTTCAGTTGTTTTAGTTCCTCAAATTAGGCAGTTAATTGGTTCCTTTACTGGAGTTAAGAGTATATATTAATTTCCTCTTTTGACTCGGGGTTCTTAGTGTGCACTATGAACTCTGAAACTTCTCTAAAAATTAACCTTTCTCTGGAAGAAAGTGATAGTCTTCCATAGCATAATGTAAACATTACTTTCAGCTCATATACATCATTCTTCTTTATGAATGAGAATTTGTTTTTCCTTGCAATCTTGTCTTATTAGCTGATAGTGGTCGACTGCAATGACTAGACAATTTACTCAAACTATTTTCAGATTCTTGGTACTGAGCAAGTCAAGAAATTCATTAGATCACCATTAAGCCAAAGGAAAAAACAAGAATGCATAAAAACTGTAGAATGATCATAGGCTATGATCAATGGAAATTGGTTAAGTGCCATGCAATTTCACTTATGTTACAAAGTGTTAATCCTAGCTGAACTAAACTTTTCAGGATTAATCTCATGCTGGTTTCACGTATTCTTTGTTCAGTTAAATTTGAGTATTAATTTTTCCTGTTCAACAGCTTGCTGATTCGACTCTTTACCTGAGTCTTGTAACACTATTCTCTAATGAGCTCGCAGGTAATATTCTCATCCGTATCTTCTCTGTCTCTTACTTGAACATTGGCATGTGATGACAATCAAAGTTACTCATGCAGATATGCAATTTTCTTTCTTCCTTTTTTGCGGGTATATTGCAGTCTCTCTTTTCAGCCCTGTTATGCACAACTTGTGGATTTGGAGGGTAATTCTCTCTCTATTATTCTTATTGTAGTAGTTTTTTTTTCCCGTTTCATAGCTGAAAGGTTCAAAACGTTAACAGGGGACTGGAAATGCAAATTTTTACTACGCCACCGGCCTTGCTTATGCTTGCTTACAGGTACTTGTACATTTGATTTCACGAAACATCAATTTTGAACCATGATTATATTTCAACATGATTGCATAGACAATCCACTGTCTAATCTAATATTCTATTTACACGAGAGTTGCAATTTTACAGACTATCCTGGTGGTTGAGAGCGTTGGCTCAATGCTGAAGCATGACCGGTTGCTCAGAAAGACAGTCGAAGCTGAACACTGAATCAAGCTTAGTTTATCATAGCAATATTTGCCTCCATGCCTCTGTTGCTTTGTTAATTGGATTGTTATCTTCCCTGATCAGTTAAATTATGGACCTAACGTTGAGATAATGTTTTAGCAGATAATTAGAGCTGTGACAGTGACAGTGACAGTCGACGAGCATGCCACTGTTATATTTTTGCTGATGCATCGACATCGACGGCGACCCGTGCATCCCTTTTGTCTGCTTTATACGTATGTATGAACTTCATAGTCTGTCACCTTCGTGACCTTGTTTTGGATTCTTCTAAACTAAGTTGAAAAAAATGCTCACAGGAACAACAATCCATCACTATCCTACCTTATCTTAATCTTGTTTATCTTGATGTAACCCAAAATAATCTGAGCACTGATCTTCTGTCCGTAAATTACGGATAAGAGGATGGTCCATGACATGAAGACTTTTAATTTGGATGGACTCCATTTTTAAATGGTGAGGTCCATCCAAGGGCAGGGATCCTCTAGTCCCGGATCCTTGAATCAGTCCTGATCTTTTGTTCATTCATTGGTTGGATGAGTTGGATTTCACCTGTTTAATAAGTGAGGTCCAGTCTATCCATCCAATGAATGAATAGGGCCTTTTCTTATCCAAAATTTTTTGAACCAGAGGTCTGACCTTATCCATCCAAATCAAATATCTAAAAAAGTGAACCATCTTATCCGTAAATTTGCGGTATCCCTACTCAAATAATTTGGATTAAGTGGGGCTAATGACTGCATTAAACTATTAGCCATATTAAATCAAGACCTCAGCAAGAATTTCAATGGCAAAACGGTCAAAAATAATAAATGTGAAATAGAGTGGGCATTTTCGTCATTTGGCTGATGCGAAAGAAGCTTCCATGGGGAAGAGGGGAGATGACGGTTATGCCCCTATCAACCACCTGTAGAAATCGTAGTAGCCGCCCTCCTCTGCCTCCCGCCGCGCGCTGCCCTCCAAATCCCGCGACCACCGCGCTCCCTCGCCGCCGTCGTAGCGGTGGCTCCACCTCCCAGACAACTGTAAGGAAGATATAGCGGAGGAAGCGGAAGATAGCCACCCCCTTCCTCCTCCCCCTGCCGCTTCTGCCACCTCCGCGCCCGGCTGCGAGGGCTCCGGCGGCGCTGACGCTTCGCTCTTTTCTTCCTTTACGATCCTCCTTGGGATCCACGACACCACCGCCTCCACTTCCTGGTCCACAATGTACTCGAACGACGACCCTAGCGAGAACGCCCGCAGATGCGGCGGAAGGTTCCCGGCAGCTGGATCCGACTCCGATGTTGTTTCTCGCCGGCTGACGCTTCCGATCTCGACCTGGAAGCTTCCTGGAGTGGAGGTTTCTTGGCGAGGCGGCGGCAGGGGTGTGGCCGGGAGAGTGATGGAAGTGCGGCAGAGAGGGCACGAGGGGGCGGATCGGAGCCATGGATCGACGCATTGTGAATGGAAGGCGTGACGGCAGGCCGGGAGGAGGCGGAGCTCGTCGTGCGGGCGGAAGGGGCTGAGACAGACGGCGCAGTCTGGGGAGGATTTGGGGAGGACGGCCAGGGAGGATGCGAGGGAAAACAGAGGAAGCGAATCCACCAGTGCTGCCTTGTCTTTGTCAGAGAAACCGGAGTTGGAGTCAGGGGAGTCAGGTCGCGGTGGGAGTGTTGGAGGTGGCGGAGGTAGCGGAGGGGGTGTTGCGGCGACAGAAGAACTGCGGATACGGGAGGAAAGGAAGCGGAGGAGGAGGTGGATGGAGGCGGAGGCGACGAACACGAAGGCCACGATGGCGGAGACGATCAAGAGGCTGGGGTTGAGGGATAAAGAGGCGGAGCTGCTGGTTCCTTCAGGATAGATCTCTTCCGCCGGAGGTTGGAGCTTGGGTGGCCGCTGCAAAAGCGGAGCGGACGGCGGCGGCCGTGGCAGCGAGGAGGGAGAAGCCATGGAAGACGCATAAATTTGGTTCGCTTCACTCCTTTCCGCATTATATGTTTCCGCATAATTATTAGAATGCCCTTAAATTTATTTTTTATAAATGCCCTTAAGGTTTCACTAATATCTCTTAAAATATCCCCTTCAATAATTTAAATACCTTTTTTACCCTTATACTTATTAATAGAAAATATTTAACAAAACTTCAAAATATTTTAAAAGTTACTTTATATTAGTTGATTACATTAGTCATAATTTTAGTTTCAAATATAAATATCTTGAAGTAGCATTTATTTATATATGAATACATAAATTAATTTATCCTTAGACTAGTATTCACATCTTTGGCAATAATTAAATTGTGAGGAATCAATTTTGGAGTGATCTTCAAGTAAAGAACAATATAAAGTCAACTAGAGAGGCCATTAAGTTATAGAGTTTACTTATTATTTAAATATATTTTGTAAAACAAGTAAATTTTTATTGCTATTAATAACACATTTTATTTTTGATAAGATCAACACAACATGCTAGATCAAGTGATAAAGGATGTTATTCTATAAAAGCTTTATCATGTTTAGTATATGAATAGCATGATATGAGATGAATTGTTACTCTAGTTATAAACCCTGTATCATATATCAGAACCAAAACTAAAAGTCTTGACACTTTAGTTTAAAATGTACCATGGCAACAATCGAGGAGAAGCAAGACGACTGTGGTTTAATACCCCAGGGAGACTTTCAAACCACTGGAAAAAGCTATGGCCTGTGGATGATATCATTGAAGCAATTGTAGCAATGCGTTGGGTGAGGAGTGATGGTCCCTCAAGATGAAACACTGATGGGGACCAAACCAAAGGCAGTCACTCTCCTTGTCTCACAGAAAGGAAAAGCTACTTAGGAAGCTTTAGCAGTTGGAGTAGTACATTCCCTTCTTCCTCCAGAATTGGGCCACAAGAGCTCTCAGTTTGCAGAGGTGCAGTGGTGTTTGCCCTAAACAACAGTAACTCTGTGGAGATTTCCAACAAAGCAAGTAGGTTTCTTTTCAGCCTTTCAGAGATTATATCTACATGTGTCTGCCATTGACTGTCTAACTCTTCTTTAGGTTGCCAAATTACTGCAACTTTCAGATGTCTGTATGTTAAGAACACATTGGTTGGGTAAATGGTAGGCCCTTAATTTAATTCAACTTTTCAGTTGTCTGAGACTAGTTTGCTTATCATGAGATTAAGTATTGGCAACTTACTTCAACAATCAGGTACGCTACAGTTTAAGAATTTTGTTTATTTTATGATGTATATAAGATAATTTTTGCAAGGAACATCATTCAGTTACGAATAGCATGGAAAAACAAAGCAAAGATACCTTAACTGTCCTTGGTTGGTGCTTAACTGAATTCCTGCCTCTTCAAATTTCAGGTTCTTATTACTTTTATTATTTGTCAATTAATTTGATTATGAAAGCCAACCTTTGAATAAATAAGTCATCATTGAGACAAATTTATCTCATCATTATCCTGCAGCCTAGATTCCAAAATGAGTAAACAACGACAACAATAATGATAAAGAAATGTGTATATATTGCAAGCTTTGTACTTTGATTTGATTGTTGAGAGGCAAGCTACTTGAACTCAATTTATTCTTGTAGATTGTCATGATGCTTCCAATTTGCTTTGCGGGTTGGTGTCTGGGCTTTTGTACTGAATACCAGAGCACTCAGATCTTGTAGCAACCATTAGGTGGTTATATGTTGTATCGATCCATTAAAAATTCCAAGGATCTACTTTTATTTTGATGAGAAAACCATCAATTTCACTTTCAAATCCTGTGAAAATTTTGGCGCACGCTGTCTTTTGAGATTTAACTCAGCTGAAGCAAATGACTCAGGTTGATTTAATACTGCTGGCTGTATTTTCTTTCCCCTGCATTATTAGCATATTTATATTACCCCATATGAGTGGATTGTTGGTAATGTTTCTCATTGTGTTTAGCTGCTTCTTGGAGCTTGATTTGATTAATGGCTTCGTCATCTCTGTCTAGGGTGGCAAGCTGTGTATCAATCTCTGTTGTGTGTTTTTCGAATGTTGAAGCTGAAGTCGAAGCCAAGACTCCATGGACTTAACCAGCCTAAATGCTTCCAATGTGCCATTGTTGCTCGTTCAAGGTAGATATGTCTGCTCCTATTTCTGAGTTGCTAATTTTAATAGATGTTTTGCCTTTTAATCTCATGAAGATTCTGAGTGAGAAATGGCCATGGCCAATCCAAACATGCTCTGGTATTCATCTTTATTTTACTTTATGCTGGTATCCATGTGTTATAATCCGACTAATCGTGATCAGTCCGGCCTTATGAAAATTTTCATTCACCATCAGAGTAAATCCGAAAGTGTAAGTGGTAGTCCACACAATGGCCTAGCGATCCCCATGGTTTAAACACGAGAGGTGAATTTCTTACAGTCTCTCGGTTTTAAACCTAGGTGCATGGGAGGCCCAATATTGATTCCTACATCATAGTCCGGGGGCTTGATTTTAGCTTTCTTGCTTTTAGATAATGTTCCACTTATAGGTTAACAAGTTATGATATGCCCCTCGGGACGAGAGTGCAATGGTTAAGTCCCTTTAGTGGTTAATCAAGAATCTAAGGGTTGAATTTTAGTTGCGACATACCATAAAGATTTTTTTCAGTGGGACGACAATCTTAAGAATGTTGGCCGCTTGGATGCATTAGCGGAGTCACGTTAACGCCTACCTAAGTTTTAGCCTGACGGCTCAACCGTGTTGAGAAGAAGATAAATTTGGATTTGTAGTGGAGAAAGAAAAAAAATACTGAGAAAAAGAAAAGTAGCTTGGAGTGATGGTGTCGACATCGACGCTCGTGGCCCACGGCTCAAGTAGATCATCCGGACGGGTTCTACCATTGCTTGGATGGACCTCTATGAACACTTTTTGATATACCCTGGTGATCGACCGATGAAAAATTTTCATGAAGTTAGATCAATTATCTCTAAAATTAATTGATTCAAATAGCTAGATATTAAATTATATAAAAAAAACAAGTTACGATATTATTATAGTCCTTTACAGTCCAAGACTAGAATAATGGTGTCATTTATAATGCTTACAAAAACTGACTGAATTTGTAAAATTTTAGTTTCTTTAATTATTTAGAAAATGAGTACTTTTAAAAGTATATAAAAAATATATTGACAAAAATTATCATTATCCTTAAAATTTTTATTCGTAAAAATAATTTTGTAATAATGTTGTCCTACAGTTTGGATAAAAATTACTGTATGTTATAATTTATTTTAACAATAATAGCTATAATAATTTTGACTAATTAAAATTAATATTAAAATATTTTTTATTTTTTAGTTAAATTTATTATAATATTGCTGAAGATATTTTTAAGAATGAAAAATAAAATACAATTATTATTTTGATATTTTTTTTAATTTCTCTATCCTTTCCACTTCAGCTTTTTAGCATAATTATAAATCATATATCCTAATTTTAAAATTACATAATTATGTATCCACTTCTATTTTTGTCCCTATTATTATTCCCAATCGTGTATCTTTTTTAAGCAGTGGAATCAAAATTTTTTTAACTGATTTTGATAGATTTGTATTTAAAAAATTATTACTCTTACTATATTACATCAAATTAATATTTGAGGGTATAATTATAATCATAAGAATTAGACGAAAAAATAAGAAATATCTTCATGTCATTCTGAGATCTTTAAATCAATTAGTCAATCATGATAATTAGATGGACATATTCGTGTTAAAAAATAAATCCTCTCAATATGTATTAAGTCAAATTGATATTTGAAGATATATATATAATTATAAAAATTAGACGAATTCACACGACATGAAACCTCGGAATGACACGAAACTAATTTTTATGTGTTTATATAGTTCTCATAATTGTAAAAATATTTTTAAATATTAATTTAACCTAATATATCGAGAATAATAATTTTTTAAATATGAATTGGTCAAAATTGATTTAAAAAATCAATTTGTCAACTTAGAAAGCAAATTGCTTCCCCCTTTGACAGCACACCCCTCCCCCCTCCTCTCTCTCCCTTTCAAATGACATTTCTACTTTTTATTCTTTATTTTATTTTAATTTTTATTTAGTTTTATTTTTTAAATTAATTTTGTTTATTATACGCATGTCAAGACACTTTTTTCCTTTAAATTACCCCTCTTCAACACTTGACATATGTCAGAATCTCCTCTCTCTTTAAATTACCCTTCTTCCAGCCCTTGACAAATGTCAAAATCTTTTATCCATTTAAATTATCCCCTTTCAACTCTTGCACATGTCAAAATCTCTCATTCTTTTAAATTACCCCATTCCAACCCTTGACACTTGTCAAAATCTCTCATCCTTTTAAATTACCCTACTTTCAACTCTTGACACATATCAGAATTTCTCAGTCTCTTTAAATTATCCACCCTCTAATCCTTAACACATGTCAAAACACCTTTCTCCCTTTAAATTACCCCCTTTAATCCTTGACACAAGTCAGAACTTCCCCTCCCCTTAACCCACACTTCAATTTTTGACACATGTCAGAATCTCCTCTTTTAAATCCTTCCTCACACTTCATTTTTAATCACTCTTCAGTCACACCTCCCTCCATTGCTATCTCCCTCTCAACCTCTCCTTCTCTCTTCCTGAAACATAGTTATCTTCTTAGCCATTACTTTTCGTAAAGTATAGAAGAAAATTATGAATGACTATTTGAGTTTATTTTCAGATAGTTAGTCAATTGAGAATGTTGTTCCTAGTGGAGAGTGTATCTTCAACAATAGTTGTGATTATACAGTCGTATTTATCACAGATCAGGTTAGTTATTATCGTTATTTTATACATATTCGTTATTTATTTTATAAGTAGAGAAATTATGTTAAGATTGTATAATGTCATACTTACACATTTTTGTTATAATTTTTTATATAGATGTTTAAGAGTAGAAAAGATTTGATAAATTGGGTAAAGACAGTTGATCTGAAGAATAGTATTGTAGTGGTTATTAAAAATTCTGCTAATTTAAAAGGTGACAAGCTGTCAAAGTGCTATCTTATGTGCCAAAGAGGTGAAAAGTACAAATCACCACGAAATCTAGTTAATGGGCAATCCTTAAAAAAATATTGGGATTAAAAAATGTGAATGCCTATTTGAGCTGCGAGGTATACCAATACTTCCAGATGGTGTAATGTAAGGTTTAAGGGTTGTTTGTGGTTTCCATAATCATCAATTAGCAGAATATATTGATGGTCATGAGTACCCGTGTAGGTTAAAACCAATAGAGAAAGAATTTATGCTCGACATGACCAATAACACCACAGCTCATGGAATTCTTAGTATTTTGAAGGAAAGAGACCCATCAAACATTACAGGGATCAAAAGCATTTACAATGTTATTTTCACAAAAAAATCCGCTAAATAGGGCGGTCTAAATTCTATTCAGTATGTCTTGGACCAATTAATTAAGAAAGAATACCTCCATAATTATCGTACAAATCCAGACACCAACAAAATCACAGATATTCTTTGGGTTCATCCAAAAAGTCTAGAGTTGTCTGTCAATTTTTCATCTGTGTTGATCATTGATGTCACATACAAGACCAATGAGTATCGGATACCACTATTGGGGGTTGTGAGTATCACATTCACAATGCGAACTTACTCACTTATGTTCGCATATTTTAGTAATGAGAGGACAGAACAACTAACATGGGCATTAGGTACCTTAAAGAAGTGGATGGTTGAAAAGAAGACATTGTTGCCATTGGTGTTTGTTTCAGATCGGGATTTGACGCTTATTAATGCCATTGAAACATGTTTTCACAATTCATGTCACATCCTTTATATTTGGCACATAAACTAATGCGTAATGAAGAAATGCACCCCTATGCTTAGTTTGGAGTGACAATGTTTTTATATATCATGACACTTACTCGTTAATTCATCGACATAGTGGTCTTACCAGCTGAAGTAGGATGTTATGCGCAAGGAGTATCAATGATTCGAGGGTGTTCTAAATTATCTTTGGGATACATTGTTACACTCTTACAAAGAGCGGTTTGTTTCAGCATGGGCTGATACATGTACGCACCTCGGGAGCAATTCAAATCAAAAGTATAGTCACTTTGTAGCTTTATTATTTAAATTTTATTCATTGTATATTTTAATTATTTTCAGTATTAAAACACAATGTATTTTTTTATTATAGGGTAGAGTCTGCACATGCGAGATTGAAGTTATATTTGGGAAATACCATATCATCCCTACAAACATCTTTTGAAAAAATACATAAGATGTTGAGAATTTAGTTCGGGGATATTAAGAAGTCATTCGAGAGATCTCTCAACATTCCACGCTATCAACATTTACATGATGACATTTTTAGTCAAATAAGGTGTCAGATTTCATTAGAGGCAATGAAGTTAATTTCTGGTCAGCTAAAATGCATTGAGGAAGCATCTCATCAGCTAGCCGACAGATGTAACTGTTTTATCAAAATTGTATACGAATTTCCATGCGAACACGATCTTGCACATTACCGTTATTTATCCATTCTAATTCCGCTACAAAGTATCAATGTTCATTAGAGGAGATTGTTGATGCACGTACATCGGTTTAATGACAAGGGAGCACGACCCAACATGACATCCCCACGTTATTGAGATATTAGATGAGATGGATACACATATGCGAGAGCATATAATAGATAAGTTTTTTGATATGATAGATCCATCTCAAAGTACAGTTCAAGCTCCTTCATACAACACAGAACATAGAGGTCGACTTACGGGTAGAGATGAGTAAAGTGAACGTCGCATACTTTCTTTTGCAGATTAATAAATAAAATTGATTAAAAAATTAAATTAAATAAAATTAAAAATATATATAAATGCGAGAGCTAGCTGCTTTTAAACAAAATTAATAAAAAAATAAAATTAAATAAAATTGAAAAGAATATACAAAGGAAAAAAAAAAGATAGAAGCATCATTTGATGGTAATAATGACAAAAGACGAATAAGTTTGCTCTCATTTGATGGTAATAATGACAAAAGACGAATAAGTTTGCTCTCAATGTCCCGGTTAATTTATTTTATGATCAATACAGAGGAGGTAAATCATGGATAACTATTAATTTTTAGAATAATGACTAATATATAAGAAAGATATTTACTTTAGATATATTAAAATTCGAATTTTAAATCATATGATAATAACACTTTATATATGTTAACCAGTACATCATCTTAAGAGGACGGTAGAAGCATCATTTGAAAGAGTGGGGGCGGTGCTGTGAGAAGGGAGAAAAGCAACTCTGACTTAGGAAAGGTACTCGTCTGTAAATGGTAACATGCATAAAAATAAAAGGGTATTGCTAAATGACCAGAATCTGGCCAGCTAGAATATATGCATGCATGCATATGCATGGGTATTTTAGTAATTTCATATGGCCACATTAATTATATGCATGTCCATGCATGCATTTTAATTGGGAGATAGCGATTTCTAGCTGGCCAGATTCTGGCCAACAAGATTTACTCAAAATAAAAATAGATATATGATTTAGTAATTTTAGGTTAAGTATACATTACTGAGTAATTTTGAAAACCTGTGGTCCGGTCAAACTGTTTCTACTTAAATGCACGGATCCCAGTGAATAGTCCAAATCAAACAAGTTATCTAAAGCATTTAATAAAATAATAATAATAATATAATGTAATAAATAAAACGATAAGCCTCCATGCATGCAAACTCTTCCGACGTGGATTATTGACTTTTTCAAAGTCTTTGCTTGCATTAATTAATTTCACGTGGACTGTAGACTGCAATTCCCACAACCACTCCCTTAATACATGCACAAATCAATCGCAATCTTATCTCTAAATAAACACTTCAAATTTTCAAATATTAAGTAAATCGAATATAATATCAAATCAGTTTGAAATTTATCTGTTAATTTATCAAAATTAAAACCACCTTGAATATCTAATAAATTGAAAAGATATCCTGCTGTACCATTTCTCCAATAGAAATCTATGCCTTTTATTCTTTATTTTTTTCTTCTTCTTTCTTTCCCACATTATTCCTTTCTTATTCGTGGTGAAATCGAAATCAGATAGAGCACAAGTTGAACAAGGCACCTTGTGATGAGATTCCCTTGCAGCATTTGGATTTGTCTGCTAAGCAAGCTGCTGTTTTCCAATTTGATCGATCTCTTCCAACTGGTTCCTTCTTGTGGACCATCCACACACAAAGCAGCGAGTTTGTTGGGGAATTTATTGAAATTTAAGAAAACCAAAAGAAACTTGCACAAAGAACCAAATGACTCAGCAGCTGATATGATGATTTCTTCTTGCACTCACACAAGAAACAAAATAGTGCCATCACAACCCCCCCTCATATTGTCTCAAGAAACAAAATCCAAGCAAATGAATGTACATTGATCTTCTCCATTTGCTGCGGTATCAACCGGAATTATTGTAAGTCGCGATTAGCTCTTTGAATACAGGATTAATTTTAAGTTTCCTTCATTTGCAGCTATAGCTCTCAGATTTTCCATCTTCAGAGCTGTCTCCATGCAGGCCTGAATGCAGTGGACTCATCGGAGAAATAGATTGCGAGACACTATGATGCGATGAATTAGTGTATTGTTCTTCGGGAACCCGTAAGCCTCCATCAATTGCTCTGCTTGTTTTTTGAGTGTGCAATCTGTATTTCTGTGTAACAATGATGATACAGCTGGATTAGGATTAGTAAGATGAAACTACATGTGGAAATTGGAAAGAAGAATCCACCTGCAAATGGCTCTTTACTTCATCATTTGTGAGTTCATCAACTAGCATCATTTCTCGAATCTGCTTAGGAGTAGCCACTGCATCATAATAAGAAAGGTTTTCTTGTTTTCTGTCAGATGGAAGATGAACAAATCGACCAATTTCCTTTCTCCACATGAGCAAAATAGTAATTCTGAAGTATAGACAGCAATAAGAGCTTCATTCAACTGAGGTCTTACCATGTGCACCACCGAGCTCCTCGGTCGCGAGCACAAACCGCCGATGCAGCTCCTGAGACCAGCACCTCCTCATCTTCCTAGGCTGCTTCTGTTGCAGATGCAAGCCATAGTGTGTGCCAGGTGCTGCCGCCGGAGATGCTTCCAGGGATTCTTTAGTACAGTACTTATGGCAACTAACTGGATGGTTCTTGATGGCCGGAGTCACATAACCATGAGTGATCGTAGTAGAGCACAGAGAGAGGTCAGACAACACAGCGGCAGACTCATCGTCCTCCTTGGAGCTGTATAGTTCCAATACCGGCAGGGACGTGTCTCCGCCGTTCCGAGAATCGAATACTGATTTCTGCAATCAGAACCAAAGGAATCCATTTAAGATCAAAAATACTCCGAGAAGTGAACAAAGATTCATTTTTTCCCCCAAATAAATGACAAAGAATTATGTATTTCCAACCTCTTTAAAGTTCATCTTATCATGTTTCTGGTCATCTTTACTTTCCTCGCAGATCCAGAGTTGGAACGAGCTCGTCCAGTTCTTCTTATCTCTGAAATCCGAGCTACTCTCGTGGATTTTACCCTTAATCGGCATGAATTCCTGGAACACACGGCCGAAACCCTCGGCGCGGCACCGATCGATCTCCCTCTTCAACTCCTCGATCACTGCGATCGAAATTCCCAAACAAAAGAACCCTAATTTTAACCTACAAGGATCCTAGCGAAATCAATTAAAGGAAGGGCAGAAGGGAGGAGCATCGGACCGACCCTCGCAGACGAGGCGCATGCAGAGAGGGAGCTCGCGCTTGAAAGCTTCGATCTTGCGCTTCTCCTCCTCCAAACTCTTGATGGACTCCTCCAGCCGCCACACCTGCCGCCCTCTCTCCCTGCTCTCCGTCACCACCTTCTTCACGAACCCGACGGCGACGGCCCGCATAGCACACAGCTCTAACTCCGATCCCATCTCCACCACTGCCGAACCCATCATCGCCGCCTCCGTCTCCGTCTCCGTCTCCGTCTCCGTCTCGATGGGATGTAACGATGGAGAAGACGAGAAAGAGGGCGATTGATTTATAGACGAACCGGTCCGGTCCGACCAATCGAGCCAAGATTCGCGGCGACTCGTCGCCGTGTAGCGCGACGCTCTGAGATCTCGCGGCGCCGAGATGCCGCTTCTCAGCTCTCCGGATTTGGAATCTTTGTGTCCTATTTAGCATTTTTAAATATATTTTTGGTTATGATTATTTTAAGTGATTATTTATTTATTTCTCTCTTTTTTTTTCTACGAAGCAATTTTTTTTGAATTTTCCGGTTTTGTCAATGGTCAAATAAATCAAGCTCGCGGAATCTATTTTTAATATATAATTGAAATTCGTTGATCTTTATCTTAATTTGATAGTTTTAGTTTCAATATTATCATGGGCAGGTGGTGAATTAGGAATCTCAAAAATTTAGATAAAAATAATGAGATGGTATCGTATCCTATTTGGAATAGTATACTTTTGAACCTATATATTTATTTTTATTTAAAAATTTAAATATATAAAATTATAAAATATACATCATGATCATCGACATCAACTTTCCTAAAAGCATACATGCATTAATAGGATGTTATAACACTTCCTTGGTGTTAAAACCATTGTGAAGGGATATTATAGTACCCTTCTCTTGAACACGTTCAAGGTATTCAACGTGTTCAAGCAAACGTCAGGCCCACCTCGTGTGTATATTTTTTTTTATTTTTTTATTTTACTTATTAAAAAATTATAAATTTTAAAAATGATTGAAATAGTAAAATTTTAATATATTTTTTTAAAATAGTAAATTATTTTTTTAAAGTAAGGTTATTATTAAAAATAAATAATTTAATTATTTTAAAATATATTTATTTAATATGATATAATTGTAAGATTATTGGTTAGATTGTGAGACTCATAAATAATAAGTGGTAATGTTAAAAGAATGTATATGAAAGAGAGATGTTATTATAATGAGTTTGTGACAGTGGACCTTATGTTTTTTGATGAGGTGGTGGATGTTATAATAGGAGTGGCTTGTGGATGCTCTAAATACATAATTTATCTTAAATTTTATATTTTATTTAAAAAAAAATCTTTGCATTAGAATATTTCATAAATAGTACTTCTCTAAATTAATTCGCTAGATATTAAAAGATTATTTAATTTGGAAGAGAGAAAAAAATAAAAGAAATGGATTGGATAATGAAAATTAGATATTACATAGGAAAACAAATAATAAAAAAATAGAAGAGAGAAGAAAATAATAAACAAATAAATATAATGAAAATTTTAGGATAACTAATGTAATGTATAGTGAAAAATGATTATCTAAATCTAATAAAATAGATGATTTATTCTAAATTTTAGAAATATTATAAAGCAACTGATATGGATATTCTTAAAAAGCCACAACTAAATTCATGAAAGCAAAATATACGTGTATATATATACAGTTCACTATTCAACTTGAAACTCTTATTTTATATGATATATGTTAATCTTATGGATAAGACTAGACTTCAACTTTAACTGTTAGAGCATCCATACAAATTTTTCTATAATATCTCTAAATTTTGAGATAAATAATGTATTTATTTAATTTAGATAATTATTTTTTATTACACATTATATTTACTATCCTAAAATTTTCATTATTCTTTATTTTTTTTATTTTCTTCTCTCTTTTATTTTTTTATTATTTTGTCTCTCTCCTTATATAATATTTACTTTTCATTATTCAATCCCTTTTCACTAAATTAAATGATATTTTAATATTTAAAGAATATATTTTATTCCCTAAATAAAAAAAAAATACTTTTCATGAAATCTAAATTTAGAAAATAGATAGGTTAATTGATGTGAAAGTTTTTTTTACATAAAATGTAAAATTTAAAATAAATTCTGTATTTAAGAAAATTAATATGAATGCTCTTCTAGTGTCAAAAGCTAAGCTCTCTATTGTAATAGAAGGTGGAATCCACCACTCCAGCGGCTCTAGACTGTTCACCTCATACGTTCATCTGTGAAGAAGTAAATCGGGAAACTACAGTTGACCACTATGAGTAGGATATTTTTCTCGACTTTATCGAAATTTGACTCCTTATCTATTATAGTAATATCAACCCCATAATAACTAACTCAACCATATTTTGGACCAATTATGAGCTCTCTAGAATCGGTGCATGTGCATACCAAAGACAGATCTCTTTATTTAATTGCTTCAAGAGTTTTTTCTTACTTCTCTATGCATTTATTTGTGTGTATTCTTCAATATTATCATGGCTCGAATTTGTTCGTCTATTGTTTGATATGTAATGCACCTATTATTACGGACGAATCTAGAAATTAGAGGTGGGGGTGTGCTAATCTCGAGTTGGGCGATTCCTCCATCTAAGTTCACTTTGTATGAGCACGTTATCATCTCATATTTTTTTTATATATATTTCACTTAATTAAAAAAAATTATTGAATACTTTTTTTATTATTTATAAAATTATTAAATTAATTGACCGGTAATGATACATAACCATTCAAAATTTGAAGATCATGATAAAAGGCATGATCGCTAATGCAATGTTAACTTACGTGTGGCCGATGGTGAGGTAGAGGTAGTAGGTCCTGAAAATTGATGTCCTGAAAATTCAATGGCAAGAATTTTGGACCAAAATTTGATCCAAGTTGCAACATAGAAATAGGACTCCTGCATAGCTTGAGGTTGCCATCGAAAATTGGATCAAAATTCGATCCAAGTTGCAAGTTAGGGGCAGAGCGAACTCTTGCATAGCTTGCTAGTTTTCCGCTTGTATTCAATTTCATGTTCCTAAACAACAAAACAAGCACACGAAATCAAGCAACCTCACGCGATGCTCACAGAAGGAACGGGGACATAGAAATGGTGGACGAGAGGAGGACCGCGAGGATGGCGACGACGATAGCTCCTATGGCGCGTATTAGAGTCCACCGGAAAGCTGAGAGGGCAGTCGACGTTGACCTACGCGGCTGCATCCCTCCGATTTGCCTTGGCTTACTTCTTTGTCTCCCCTTCTCTTCTAGTTTACAGAAGGCGAGACGAGAAAGGTGCAGAAATAAAAAAAAAAAGGAAAAAATCCAGAGACAAAATTTGGATTGGGCTATAGCCCAGGATAGCCCATATGTACATCCGTCTCTACCTATTATATCAACATCCAAAGAATAAGTGGTACGCGGTCTCAAAGTACATTTCTTTGTAAGTCACATCGGTTATCAAAAGATATGAAAGTCAGCCTTTGATTAGCAATAAATCTTTTACTTTAAGTAACAAATAAATAACTAAGAGATAAACTCGTCAATTTGGATTGGATCAATCCAGTTGACCCATCATGTCAAATAGTTTAAATAGATTGAGTTAAATTTTATTAATTTATTTAAAAAAATAGGCTTAAATGGACCAACCTATGCAGGTTGCCTATCCAGGTGAGCCGTCCAATGGTGAGTTCAAGTTAGCCAACGAATCGAGAAGGATTTTTTTTTTTTTTTTAAAAAAAGGATTATGGATTATGAATATACATTGAAATATGTTTATTATATATATATATGTGTGTGTGAAATCAAGAATCAAAAAATTTATTGGAGATTTTTTTTAGACATCTTTATTTATGAAATGATGGAACTAAATAAATTGTAAGGATTTTTCTATATTTATTACTTTTTGATGTGTTGCTCATCTAACTCAACCCATCTTGAATTGGTCTCATTTGGAGATTTCCTGACTTGTCAAGATGGTGGACTACCCAGCCCACCCGGCTGACAACTCTACTAATTGATAAACAAGAACTTCCCATCTCCTTCGTATATAGCTAATTCCATCCTTTGAATTAAAAAACTTATTTGTTGGTAGATCAAACAATCGCTATTAGAATCTAGATCCATTTGTTTATCATAAACAAAAAAAAATTGAAACTGTCAAAAGCATCGAAAATAAAACAATCAGTTATTTGTGTAAAAACTTTGCCCATGGGAATGTAAACCTAATCCACTTGTAAGGCCAAGTGAATTACTGAGAGAAGTCCCTCCTAACAATATTATCCTCTACGATTTATGTCAGTGTTGATCTTGGGATAGATTAACGGGAAATGTTTGGGACGAGTGCGGTCGTCTTTTTGCCGACTCTATAATTTATGTCAGATATTTATCTAATATATAAAATTATACGTATTATCAAAAACACCAAATATATTGATGAATATTTCCTTTATTACAGTCATACTTGTTGGCCAACACGACCATTTGTCATTTGAGAAAATACCCAAATGAACGAAGCAGACTTGTAAGTCTTGGTCCTCAAATTATTACCTTATTAGGCTTGTCGGCCGTTCCAACCCTAGCTTCGCATATATACTTCAATTTCTCTCAAGTTTGTTGGGTGGTGAGAAGTTGGATGTATTCCTAAACAATTTAGGATTTAATTTTTACACTTGATACACCTACAATAGGGTCATCTTAACGTTCCATGAGACTCGGCATGTCGAAGCATATCTTCTCCCATGTCTTAGTCACTTGCAGAAGTGACCCTAGGTAATTTTTTTTTGCACTTAAAAACCTAATTTATGTTGGGACTTTCGGGCTGCAAAAACCGCTTTTTGCGTTGCGGAAACCCCGAAGTTTTGCCACGGATCCGTGCGAAGATATATAAAAATTTACATGTACATGTTTCCTACCTTAGATCTACACTAGATCTACAAGAAAGTGAGTATAACTTTGAAGCGAAACACTTGGCAAATCCCGCTCGTCCAAGGTCCATCGGATCTCAAGTGTGTTCAAATGTACACACCTCTAGAAGTATCCACACAAACAAGAGATGAAGAAGAAACCTTAGAGTGTGCTAGCACCCCAAAGGAGTCTTAGGAAGGATGAGAGGGAGAGCAAGAAGGAAGAGAGGAGGAAGAAGATGATGCTGTTAGGATGTATACTAAAAGCCTAGCTTTTGGTATAAATATTTATCTAGAAATAAGAATCACATTGGTCAAATGTCTACATTTATGATAAATGTAGTTGTTCAATTAATTTATATTGTAGATAACATGGTGTGTGGTGTCACACACAGAGGATCATGTTATCAGTACCTTATAAATTATAAACAATAGCTCACGACCAAGATGGAAAGGAACAAACCATTGGAAGGTCGTAGTGTAATTAGATATTAGTTTATCTTAACTATATAGTTACACTAGTACACTTAGAGTGTATTGAGTAGGACCATTAGAGGTCGTTTCTTTTATACTGACTTTATAAAGGAACAAAGATCTCAGTTATTATGGAAGTGTGTGCTCTTAATCCTAATATAATAACAAGCACATATATTTGATATTTATTTCTTTAATTTATCAATGGGTGAGATTTAGTTCGATAAATCAATAAGCCCGATAAGTTGGGAAATGATATCACTTATAGTGTGTGTTGTTGATTATATAAGGAAATTGTGTCCTAGTAATCTAGGTTGAGAATGTCCCCAAGAGGAGCTCATAAGGATTGTCATGTTAAACCCTGCAGGTGGACTTAGTCCGACATGACGATAAAGTTGAGTGGTACTACTCTTGGACTAAGATATTAATTAAGTGAGTTGTCAGTAACTCATTTAATTAGTGGACATTCATTATCTTAAACACAGGGAGACTAACACACTCATAATAAGAAGGAGCCCAAAATGTAATTTGGGATTGGTGCGGTAGTTCAATAATAGTTCTTTAGTGGAATGAATTATTATTGATGAAATTAAGTTGTGTGTTCGGGGCGAACACGGGAAGCTTAATTTTATCGGGAGACCAAAACCAATTCCACCTCTCGGTCCCTATCGTAGCCTCTTGTATATAGAGATTTATACCCACCACATACCCACCACATACCCACCTTCTTACCCATCCATTGAGGCCGGCCAAGCTAGCTTGGAACCCAAGCTAGGGCCGGCCAAGACCCAAGTTGGTGGGTGGCCAAAGCTTGGGTCCCAAGCTTGGGTGGCCGACCACTAGAATATTAAAAGGATTTTTATTAAAATTATTTCTTATGTGGATGATTTTAAAGAGAGTTTAAAATTAAAATTTCCTTTTATAGCTTTCTACAAAGATTAAGAGAGATTAATCTCTTTCCTTATTTGTAGATTAAAGGATGATTTTAATTTTTGGTAAACTTTCCTTTTTTGTAAATCATCTACATGTTTAAAAGAGAGTTTAAAATTTGAAATCTTTCCTTATTTGTTGATTAAAAGGTGGATTTTAAATTTTAAGAAAACTTTCCTTTTTAACCCTGTTCATGATTTAAAAGAGAGTTTAAAAATTAAATATTCTCTTTTATAAGTTTCTACAAGAGATTAAGAAAAGATTTGATATCTTTCCTTATTTGTAGATTAAAAGAAATTTTAATTTTTAGAGATAACTTTCTTTTTATCCACATGTTTAAAAGAAAAATTTTAATTTATAAAATTTCCTTTTTACTAACCATGAAGGGATTAAAATTATTGGAGAAATTTTTATAAATTTCTGTAGACAAATTAGAAATTTTAATTAATTAAAACTCTCCTTGTTTATAGCTTATGGTGGCCGACCATTATAATTGATGAGAAAAAAATTATTTTTAATTAAATAAATTTTCTTTTTCAATGGCAAAAGAATTAAGGAAGTTTTTATTAAATTTTCCTTATTTGCCAAGACTAAGGATTATAAAAGAGGGGGTAGAGGAGGCTTCATGGCTAACGACTCTATTCTATTTTCTCTCTCTTTTCTTCCTTGGTGTGGCCGGCCCTTCTCCTTTTCTCTCTTCCTCTTGTGTGGCCGAAATCCTTTATCTCTTGGAGCTTGGAGTGTTGGTTGCTACTCGGAAAACCTAGAGGTTCCACTGTACAAAAATTTTGTACAAAGGTCTGAACCTTTTCCTAGCTACCATGTGTTCTTTTAAATTAAATTTTGGATCGCCTGCGGAACTTAACACGTTTGATCCAAAACTTAATCTATTTGTTCTTTTAGGTTTTGACTTGGATCTCCTGCGGAACTTTACACGTTTGATCCAAATCACCTAAGTTATTAATTCCATTAAATATTAATTTCCATAATTGGTTCTCAGTACTGACGTGACGAGGCACATGACCTTCTTGGATATGGGAACAACCATCACCGACTAGACAAAACCTTTTAAGGAAAGCTAATATTTAATTTCCTAAAATAACTTTAGGTTAACCGAAAAGAACAATCAAATCACAAGGAAAAGAAAAAACAAAAGAACGCAACATCGAAAAACATATTCGAAATACTAGAATCGTAAGCCTCTTGTATTTGGTATTTATTTCCAAAAATAACTAGTATGATGCGGAAAGGAAAAATGACTAGTTATACCTTTTAGAAAGACCTCTTGATCTTCTACCGTATTCCTCTTCTAACCTCGAACGTTGTGTGGGCAACGATCTTCCGAGATGAAAAATCACCAACACACCTTCTTCTCCTCCTTGCTAGGTTCGGCCAAAACAAAAGCTTCACCAAGGATGAAGAAAACCACCAACTAAGCTCCAAGGGATGCAAGCTTTCTCTCCTCCTTCTTCTTCTTCTCCAAGTAGTATCCGGCCACCACAAGAGCTCCAAGCCAAGAGAGAGGTTTCGACCACCACAAAGAAGAAGAAAGGAAGAGGATGGCCGGCCACACCAAGGAATAAGAGAGGAAGAAAAATAATAGAGGTTGTACCTCTTGAAGGCACCCCAACCCCCTCTTTTATATTCCTTAGCCTTAGTAAATTAGGAAATTTAATTACAATAAAATTTCCTTAATTTTCGTTGACATGAATTAATTGAGAAAAATAAAATAAAATTTCCCAATTAAACTTATAATGGCCGGCCACATCATAGAGAGACAAATTAGACAAGTTTCAATCAACAAATTAAAATTGCCTAATTTGTCTTTGGAAATTTTTAAAAAATAAAATTTCTCTTCAAAATCCCTTCATGGTTGATAAAAAGAAATTTCTATAATTTTAATTTTCCAACATGTGAATAATTTTTAAAAAGAAAATAAAATATCTTTCCAATCTACAAATAAGGAAAGAGATCTAATCTCTTTCTTTTAATCTTTTGTAGATCCTTTAAAGAGAGATATTTTAATTTTAATTCTCTATAATAAATTATATCTTTCACATAATAAAAATTAAAAATTAAAATTCTTTTTAATTACATTAGGGCCGACCCCTTCTAGCTTGATTCCCAAGCTAGCTTGGCCGGCCCCCTTTAGGTAGGTATAGAAGGTGGGTATAGTACTCTATAAATAAGAGGCTACGATAGAGACCGAGAGGAGGAATTGGTTTTGGTCTCCCGATAAAATTAAACATCCCGTGTTCGCCCCGAACACATAACTTAATTTTATCAATAATAATTCATTCCACTAGAGAACTATTATTGAACTACCGCACCAATCCCAAATTACATTTTTGGGCTCCTTCTTATTATGAGTGTGTTAGTCTCCCTGTGTTTAAGATGTCAAATGTCCACTAATTAAGTGAGTTACTGACAACTCATTTAATTAATATCTTCATCCAAGAATAGTACCACTCAACCTTATCGTCATGTCGGACTAAGTCCACCTACAGGGTTTAACATGACAATCCTTATGAGTTCCTCTTGGGGACATTATCTGTTGAAGTGTATACTGAAAGCCTAAGCTTTGTAAACATTCATTATGAATAAAGAATCACATTTGGTCTAATTGTCTACATTTGTTTGTAGTTGTTCATTTAATTTATATTGTAGATAACATAGTATGTGGTGTCACATACAGAAGATGATGTTATCAGTACCTTATAAATTATAAACAGTAGCTCACGACTAAAATGGAAAGGAACAAACCATTAGAAGGTCGTAGTGTAATTAGGTATTAGTTTATCTTGACTATACAATTACACTAGTACACTCAGAGTGTATTGAGTAGGACCATTAGAGGTCGTTTCTTTTATACTGACTTTATAAAGGAACAAAGACCTCAGTTATTATGGAAGTGTGTGCTCTTAATCCTAATATAATAACAAGCACATATGTTTGATATTTATTTCTTTAATTTATCAATGGGTGAGATTTAGTTCGATGAATCAATAAACTCGATAAGTTGGGAAATGGTATCACTTATAGTGTGTGTTATTGATTATAGAAGGAAACTGTGTCCTAGAGATACTAGGTTGATAATGTCCTCAAGAGGAGCTCATAAAGATTGTCATGTTAAACCCTGCAGGTGGACTTAGTCCGACATGATAATAAGGTTGAGTGGTACTACTCTTGGACTTAGATATTAATTAAATGAGTTGTCAATAACTCACTTAATTAGTGGACATTCGATATCTTAAACACAGGGAGACTAACACACTCATAATAAGAAGGAGCTCAAAAATGTAATTTGGGATTGGTGCGGTAGTTCAATGATAGTTCTCTAGTGGAATGAATTATCATTGATAAAATTAAGTTGTGTGTTCGGGGCGAACACGGGATGCTTAATTTTATCGGGAGACCAAAACCAATTCCTCCTCTCGGTCCCTATCGTAGCCTCTTATTTATAGAGTTCTATACCCACCTATACCCACCTTCTATACCCACCCAATAAGGGTCGGCCAAGCTAGCTTGGGATCAAGCTAGGGCCGGCCTAGGTATGAGATTGGGTGGCCGGCCCTAGCTTGAACCCAAGCTAGTAGGGCCGGCCAAAATAAATTAAAAAAGAAATTTAATTTTAATTTTTATTATTATGTGGAAGATATAATTTAAAGAGAATTAAAATTAAAATATCTCTCTTGTAAAAGATCTACAAAAGATTAAAGAAAGAGATTAGATCTCTTTCCTTATTTGTAGATTGGAGAGATGTTTTATTTTCTCTTTAAAAATTATTCACATGTTGATAAAATTAAAATTATAGAAATTTCCTTTTATCAACCATGAATAGATTTTAAAGAGAAATTTTATTTTTAAAAATTTCCGGAAACAAATTAGGAAGTTTTAATTGTTGATTAAAACTTGTCCAATTTGTTCTCCAATGATGTGGCCGGCCATTGAAGTTTGATTTGGAAAATTTATTTTATTTTTCTAAATTAAATCATGTCAAGGAAATTGAGGAAATTTTATTGTAATTAAATTTCTTAATTTGCCTAGGCCAAGGAATATAAAAGAAGGGGTGAGGGTGCCTTCAAGAGACACAACATCTATTATTTCTCTCCCTCTTTTGTTCCTTGGTGTGGCCGGCCAACCTCTCCCTCTCTTCCTCTTGTGGTGGCCGAATCTCCCTCTTCCATTGGAGCTCTTGTGGTGGCCGGATACTACTTGGAGAAGAAGAAGAAGAAGGAGAGAAAGCTAGCATCTCTTGGAGCTTGGTTAGTATTTTGGTTTTCCTCCTTGGTGAAGATTTTCCCTTTGTGGCCGAACCTTGCTTGGAGGAGAAGAAGGTGGTTGGTGTTTTCTCATCTTGGTAGATCGTTGTCCACACAACGTCCGAGGTTAGAAGAGGAATACGGTAGAAGATCAAGAGGTCTTTCTAGAAGATATAACTAGTAGTTTTTCCTTTTCCGCATCATGCTAGTTATTTATAGAAATAATACCAAATACAAGAGGCTTACGTTCTAGTATTTCGAATATGTTTTTCGATGTTGTGTTCTTTTGTTTCTTTCTTTTCCTTGTGATTTGATTGTTCTCTTTGGTTAACCTAAAGTTATTTTAGGAAATTAAATATTATCTTTCTATTAAAGGTTTTGTCTAGTCGGTGGTGGTTGCTCCCATATCCAAGAAGGCCATGTGCCTCGCCACGTCGAACCTTTTATGGAAATTAATATTTAATGGAATTAATAACAAGGAGACTTGGGTCGAACGTGTTAAGTTCCGCAGGAGATCCAAGTCAAAACCTAAAGAACAAATAGATTAAGTTTTGGATCAAACGTGTTAAGTTCTGCAGGCGATCCAAAATTTAATTTAAAAGAACACATGGTAGCTAGGAAAAGGTTCAGATCTTTGTGCAAAATTTTTGTACAGTGGAACCTATAGGTTTTCCGAGTAGCAACCAACATTATCAACCTAGTATCTCTAGGACACATTTTCCTTCTATAATCAACAACACACACTATAAGTGATATCATTTCTCAACTTATCAGGCTTATTGATTCATCGAACTAAATCTCACCCATTGATAAATTAAAGAAATAAATATCAAATATATGTGCTTGTTATTATATTAGGATTAAGAGCACACACTTCCATAATAACTGAGATCTTTGTTCCTTTATAAAGTCAGTATAAAAGAAACGACCTCAAATGGTCCTACTCAATACACTCTGAGTGTACTAGTGTAATTATATAGTCAAGATAAACTAATACCTAATTACACTACGACCTTCTAATGGTTTGTTCCTTTCCATTTTGGTCGTGAGCTACTGTTTATAATTTATAAGGTACTGATAACATCATCTTCTGCATGTGACACCACATACTATGTTATCTACAATATAAAATTATTGAACAACTACAAACAAATGTAGATAATTTGACCAAATGTGATTCTTTATTCAAACAAATGTTTACAAAAGCTTAGGCTTTTAGTATACACTCCAACAATCTCCCACTTATACTATTGACTAAGCTGCCATTTCTTCTACCATACATCTGATTCTCATTCCCTCCACATGCCGATCAAAAGCTTTCACCGGAAGGGCCTTAGTGAAAGGATCTGCCAGGTTATCCGCTGATGCAATCTTGGCGATGACAACTTCTCCTCACTTCACGATATCTCGTATCAGGTGGTACTTGCGCTCTATATGTTTACTTGCCTTATGAGCTCGTGGTTCCTTCGAGTTTACAACTGCACCGCCATTATCACAATAAATTGTGATGATTTTGGGCAAATCAGGAATCACATCTAAGTCCATTAGAAAGTTCCTGAGCCATACTGCTTCTTTAGCTGCCTCAGAGGCTGCTACATACTCAGCTTCCATGGTTGAGTCCGAAACGTATTTCTGCTTAACACTCCTCCATGAAATGGCTCCACCTCCTAAAGTAAACACATAGCCTGATGTAGACTTACTGTTGTCCCTATCTGATTGGAAATCTGAATCCGTGTAACCCACAGGGAGCAGATCGTCTGCTTGGTAAACTAGCATATAATCTCTAGTCATTCTCAGGTACTTTAATATATGCTTTACCGCAGTCTAATGTCCTTGTCTAGGGTTACTTTGATATCTGCTAACCATGCCCACGGCAAAATAGATATCAGGTCTCATACATAGCATTGCATACATTAGGCTTCCTACAGCCGAAGCATAAGGAACTGCTTTCATGTCCTCTATCTCCTTTGATGTCTTTGGAGACATCTCTTTAGATAGAGCTACTCCATGCCTAAAAGGTAAGAAACACTTTCTTGGAATCCTGCATGCTAAAACGAGCAAGGATTGTATCTATATATGAAGCTTAGGACAGACACAACATTCTTTTCTTGCGATCCCTTATAACTTTGATCCCAAGAATGTGTGCACAATCTCCTAAGTCCTTCATATCAAATTGTTTGGACAACCATACCCTTACGTCCGATAATACCTTGACATTGTTGCCAATTAACAAAATATCATATACGTATAGTACAAGAAATACCACCACGTTTCCGTTACACTTCTTGTATACACAAGACTCATTCGGACACTGAATAAATCCATATGACTGGATTACTTCATTAAACCGGATGTTCCAAGACCTTGAAGCTTGTTTCAGTCCATAAATGGACCGATTGAGCTTACACACTAGATGCTCTTTGCCTTTTTCAATAAACCCTTCTGGTTGCTTCATATGGATATTCTCTTCAAGACTTCCATTAAGGAAAGCTGTCTTGACATCCATTTGCCAAATCTCATAATCCATATGAGCAGCAATGGATAAGAGTATCCGGATAGACTTAAGCATGGCTATCGGTGAAAATGTCTCCTCATAATCGATTCCCTCTTTCTGAGTGTACCCTTTCGCAACAAGCCTAGCTTTGAAGGTTTCTACCTTCCCGTCTGTCCCTCTTTTCCTTTTGTAGATCCACTTGCATCCAACAACTTTTACACCATCAGGTGGTTCTACGAGCTCCCAGACCTTATTAGAGTACATAGACTCTATTTCAGAATCCATTGCCTTTTGTCAAGATGCTGCATCTATATCTTGGAGTGCTTCGTCATATGTTCGGGGATCAGGTTCATGTTTACCCGGGATCAAGTCTGAAGACTCTCCCAAAAACATGAATCTATCAGGCTGCCTAACAACCCTCCCACTACGACGAGGCACAGTCTGTGGTTGTGTATCATGTGTGACACGTGTTGCAGTCTCTTGTGGTACTTCATCTTGTACTGTTGGTACTAAGGTTGACGTGTCCTCTCTAAGTTCTTCTAAAACAACTTTGCTACTGGGTTTGTGATCCATTATATAGTCTTCTTCTAAAAACTGGGCATTGATGCTAACAATGACCTTCTGGTCTTTAGGACTATAAAATAAACCACCTTTCGTTCCTATGGGATACCCTACAAACACGCGAACTTCTGTACGAGATTATAACTTATCAGCATCTGGTTTCAGCACATGTGCTGGACTACCCCAAATCCGAATATGTCTTAGACTGGGCTTTCGCCCATTCCACAATTCTGTGGGAGTAGAAGAAACTGATTTAGAAGGTACTAAGTTCAGAATGTACACTGCTGTTTCCAGAGCGTATCCCCAAAATGAATTTGGTAATTCTGAATAACTCATCATTGATCTAACAATCTCCATAAGAGTCCTATTCCTTAGATTACATACCATTCATTGGGGTGTACCAACGGTTGGGATTGAATCCGACCTCGATAAGTAATTCCTAAACTCTCCTAAGAGGTATTCGCCACCACGATTAGACCGTAGTGTCTTGATACTTTTACCTAGTCGTTTCTCCACATCAGCCTTGTACTCTTTGAACTTATCAAAGCATTCAGACTTGCGGCGCATTAGGTAAATGTATCCATATCTTGAATAATCGTCTATAAAAGAGACAAAATATTCAAAACCTCCTCTTGCCTGGACAGACATAGGACCACACAAATCAGAATGAACCAATTCTAACACTTCTTTAGCTTTATACCCCTTAGACTTGAAAGGCCTCTTGGTCATTTTACCTTCTAAGCAAGATTCACAAGTTGGAAAATTTTCCAACTCTAATGAACCCAAAAGTCCATCGTCCATAAGCCTCTGAATCCTACTTAAGTTAATATGACCAATCCTTAGATGCCAAAGATATGCTTGGTTCATTTCCAAAGGTTCTTTTCTCTTATTAGAGTTAGAAGATGAATTATAAATTTCCATGTTTTGCTTTATGGGAGAAATTGGATTTAAAGTATACAAATTGCCAACTAATGCACCAGAACAGATAATCACTTTATTTCTCTTAATAACTACATCGTTACTAAATGAAACTGAATATCCATCCAAAAACAATTTAGAAATTAAAATTAAATTCTTTCTAAAACTGGGTACATAAAGATAATTTCTTAAAACCAAATTTCTATTTCTATTAAAAGATAAGTAGACATCTCCCACTGCAACAGCCGCCACCTTAGTAGCATTGCCCATGTAGACAGTAATCTCTCCTTCATATAGTCGTCGGGTTTCCTGGAGCCCTTGCAAGGAATTGCAGACATGATCAGTGACTCCCGTATCTACACACCAGGTGCTGGTAGATAACACCGCTAAACATGTTTCAACAACTAGAGCACGAGATATACCTTTGTTGTTCTGATTCCTTCCAATGTCCTGCCTGTTTGCGGATGAAGCACTTGCCCTTGCTTCTTCATTCCAGCTTTAGGTCCCGCTCCGAGATTTATTCACTTTCTTTGCTGAACCAACTTGTTTCTTCTTCTTCTTTCCTTCGGTTTAGAAGTAGAATCATTTTCAATAGTGAATATGAGAATTGTGACTAAACAAACCTTAAGTTCTGTTAGGAGTTCCGCCAATGAATATACCCTTTTGTTCATATTGTAATTCAGTGAATTGCTCAAAACTTCTAGGTAGTGTTTGGAGGATCATATCGATCCGGGTTTCCCATCAATTTCTCCTCCAAGGATCAGTATTCGTTCGGATAAGCCATCATCTTTAAGATATGATCCCTCACAGGAGTCTTGCATGGTGCGGTCATTATTTTTCTCATGGCTTCTTGCCTAGAAGCCCGATCCTGATGACCAAAGAGTTCCTTGAGATTGTTCATAATATCATAGGCTGTTGGTAAATCTTGATGCTGATGTTGCAATACATTTGACATTGAAGCCAAAATGTAACACCGCGCCATCTCATCTGCTTTTACCCATTTCCTATGATATTCAATCTCCTCTTGGATAGATTCCCCAGTGAGTGCATCAGGACAAGGTTCAATCAGTACAAACTTATAGCTTTCAGCAGTAAGAACAATGTCCATGTTCCTTTTCCAATCTATGTAGTTAGGACCAGTAAGTCTATTCTGTTGTAGTATGATGGACAGTGGGTTGAAAGTCATCCTAAGAATCACAAATAACTTTTGGTCAGAACTCTAAATTTAGAATAATATTGATTCCTCAAACAATACTATTTTAAGTTAACCAACGCCTCAAAACACCGTGAATTTTGTATGCCACAATAGTGTGGACGTATACAAATTCAGCATTTGTAAAAGGAGGGTTTAACCCATTAATTTTATTATCTTGTCAACCTAACTTTTTGACAATTAAAATTAATAGTTGGTATCCTTTGGTCACACGAATAATAGCAGTGACTCCGATGGGGAGGATACTATTAAACATGCCTAAGTGTATACCATTACTTGACACTAAGTCCATTAATAAGATTGTGCCCCTTCCGATGGGGAAGATCACACGCTCTTAATTAACTTCCTATAGTCATCCAAAATGGAAGTTTGTTCTAGTGATCCACAAACAAGCTCAGCCGATATGGAGGAAGGCACTCAGAGCCAACGCGCAAGTTTGTTTGCATCACTTACAAACCAGTAATGGAGACCGTGGAATTTATTTAAAATCCCTCTCCCACTTAGTTATTTATAAATGAGGAATTTTAACTATGCTAGCCTACTAGACTTGTATACTAACATGCACACACAGCATAATATAAAAGCAATAAATGAAAAACTAATTTTCAACTATTATGGATTTTATCTATGATTATCCTCCGTGTGTTGTCATCCCAAGCTGCTGCCATATTTGGCCACCGCCACTGGGTCTAGATGTCGCATCCATCTTGCTCCTTGTTCCGCTGCGCCTCTGGTCCTCAAAAACTTCCATGCTTTGCAAGATTCGATCCGCGACATAAATAGAATTTTACATTTTTCGATCCTATATTCCTCGAAAGAATGTACATGTAAACTAGATCGAACATAAAATAAACATTTACATCCATCGATCCTATATTCCATAAAAGGAATGTACATGTAACTAGATCAAAAATAAAATCCTATTAAAAACTAAATACAGCTCTTGCTGTATTTTATAATACAATCATGCACACACATATAATTGCCCTTGACATGTCCAAGGGTCCAATCACACACATAAAAAAAAACTATAAGCCATAATAGTTGGATCCTGCATCCACAAAGTTAGCACATCCTACTATTAACCTGCCTAAATTATGTATGACATGTGCATAATTAAACTAATACCAAATACACAGAGGCAAAACCCTCGCTCTGATACCAATTGTTGGTTGCTACTCGGAAAACCTAGAGGTTCCACTGTACAAAAATTTTGTACAAAGATCTGAACCTTTTCCTAGCTACCATGTGTTCTTTTAAATTAAATTTTGGATCGCCTGCAGAACTTAACACGTTTGATCCAAAACTTAATTTATTTGTTCTTTTAGGTTTTGACTTGGATCTCCTGCGGAACTTTACACGTTTGATCCAAATCACCTAAGTTATTAATTCCATTAAATATTAATTTCCATAATTGGTTCCCAGTACTGACGTGGCGAGGCACATGACCTTCTTGGATATGGGAACAACCACCACCGACTAGACAAAATCTTTTAAGGAAAGCTAATATTTAATTTCCTAAAATAACTTTAGGTTAACCGAAAAGAACAATCAAATCACAAGGAAACATCGAAAAACATATTCGAAATACTAGAATCGTAAGCCTCTTGTATTTGGTATTTATTTCAAAAAATAACTAGTATGATGCGGAAAGGAAAAATTACTAGTTATACCTTTTAGAAAGACCTCTTGATATTCTACCGTATTCCTCTTCTAACCTCGGACGTTGTGTGGGCAACGATCTTCCGAGATGAAAAATCACCAACACACCCTCTTCTCCTCCTTGCTAGGTTCGGCCAAAACAAAAGCTTCACCAAGGATGAAGAAAACCACCAACCAAGCTCTAAGGGATGCAAGCTTTCTCTCCATCTTCTTCTTCTTCTCCAAGTAGTATCCGGCCACCACAAGAGCTCCAAGCCAATAGAGAGGTTTCGGCCACCACAAAGAAGAAGAGAGGAAGAGGATGGCCGGCCACACCAAGGAATAAGAGAGGGAGAAAAACAATAGAGGTTGTAACTTATGAAGGCACCCCAACCCTCTCTTTTATATTCCTTAGCCTTGGTAAATTAGGAAATTTAATTACAATAAAATTTTCTTAATTTTCCTTGACATGAATTAATTGAGAAAAATAAAATAAAATTTCCCAATTAAACTTATAATGGCCGGCCACATCATAGAGAGACAAATTAGACAAGTTTCAATCAACAAATTAAAACTTCCTAATTTGTTTCCGAAAATTTTAAAAATAAAATTTCTCTTTAAAATCCCTTCATGGTTGATAAAAAAAAATTTCTATAATTTTAATTTTCAACATGTGAATAATTTTTAAAGAGAAAATAAAATATCTTTCTAATCTACAAATAAGAAAAGAGATCTAATCTCTTTCTTTTAATCTTTTGTAGATCCTTTAAAGAGAGATATTTTAATTTTAATTCTCTGTAATAAATTATATCTTCCACATAATAAAAATTAAAAATTAAAATTCTTTTTAATTACATTAGGGTCGGCCACCCATAAACCATGCTTAGGCCGGCCCTAGCTTGATTCCCAAGCTAGCTTGGTCGGCCCCCTTTAGGTGGGAATAGAAGGAGGGTATAGGTGGGTATAGTACTCTATAAATAAGAGGCTACGATAGGGACCGAGAGGAGGAATTGGTTTTGGTCTCCCGGTAAAATTAAGCATCCCGTGTTTGCCCCGAACACACAACTTAATTTTATCAATAATAATTCATTCCACTAGAGAACTATTATTGAACTACCGCACCAATCCCAAATTACATTTTTGGGCTCCTTATTATTATGAGTGTGTTAGTCTCCCTGTGTTTAAGATGTCAAATGTCCACTAATTAAGTGAGTTACTGACAACTCATTTAATTAATATCTTCATCCAAGAATAGTACCACTCAACCTTATCGTCATGTCGGACTAAGTCCACCTGCAGGGTTTAACATGACAATCCTTATGAGCTCCTCTTGGGGACATTATCAACCTAGTATCTCTAGGACACAATTTCCTTCTATAATCAACAACACACACTATAAGTGGTATCATTTCCCAACTTATCGGGCTTATTGATTCATCGAACTAAATCTCACCCATTGATAAATTAAAGAAATAAATATCAAATATATGTGCTTGTTATTATATTAGGATTAAGAGCACACACTTCCATAATAACTGAGATCTTTGTTCCTTTATAAAGTCAGTATAAAAGAAATGACCTCAAATGTGTTGGTGCAATATCCCTCAGGTCAAGGGTGACCTTGTTAACCAAGCTGAGTCTTGGTTAGGGTTTAGATGTTTGACAATAAGATATTGATTGAAGAAGAGTCAAGTAGGTCAAGGTTGACTGGATACTTGACTGGGAAGTCCTAACTGGAATGTCAGGCAGAAGGAAAGTCCTAGTGAGTGAAGCTAGGCAGAAGGAAATCCTGGTGAGTGAAGCCAGGTGAAAGTCCTAGTGAGTGAAGCTAGGCAGAAGGAAATCCTGGTGAGTGAAGCCAGGTGAAAGTCCTAGTGAGTGAAGCTAGGCAGATGGAAAACCCTAGTGAGTGAAGCTAGGTGAAAGTCCTGGTGAGTGAAGCCAGGCAAGGAAGGAAATCCAGATGGATCAAGGATGATCGGACATCTGGTGTTGGGAAGTCCAAGTAGGTCAAAGGATTGACTGGATACTTGGCAAGGAAGGAAATCCAGATGGATCAAGGATGATCGGACATCTGGTGTTGGGAAGTCCAAGTAGGTCAAAGGATTGACTGGATACTTGGCAAGGAAGGAAGTCCAGATGGGTCAAGGTTGACCAGACATCCGTGGGAGTCCAAGTAGGTCAATGGAGTAACCGGATACTGGCACGACGAGTAAAAGTCCAAGTGGGTCAAAGGATTGACCGGACACTTGGTCCGAGTACGTCAAGGGAGTGACCGGATGCGAGGCATGATGTACCACAGTGTCAAGGTTGACCGGATGTTGGTTAGGGAGGTTTGGGACTTGGTTTTGGGCAAAATTGCGCCGGATCGATCCGTGGATCGATTCAGCCGTGGATCGATCGCGATCGATCCGCATTCTTCCCAGAAGCTTCGGATCGATCCGTGGATCGAGAGGTCCCGATCGATCACCGATCGATCGGGACGATGTCGCCGCGATAGCGCCGGATCGATCCGTGGATCGATCCAGTGCTTCATCAGAAGCTCGGATCGATCCGTGGATCGATCCAAGCCTCCGATCGATTCGAACATTCGAATCGATCGGGATCCGACCGCTGGCGTTGCAGGCGAGCGTGGTCTTCGGCATCTCTTGACGAGCTCTTCTCAGATTCATTCTCCTCCACGACTCTCTACAAGCACGTGATCGCCAGTTCTTGAAGGTTCTTGGAGGCTTTCCAAGTCAAGAGGCGGATCTATTGCAAGAGGAAGAAGTTAGGGTTAGGGTTTTTACTGCACATCTTGTAAGCTTTTGCTTAACTTGTATTTCCCTTTCTTCTTCTTGTATTGAGAGTGTTGTAGGGCTTCTCCGCCTTTGGTAGTTACCATAAAGGAGTGTTATTCATAGTGGAGGGTGTGTGCGTTGGTGTGGATCCTTGGATTAGTCACCTCTTGTGAGGTGGATACCAAGTAAAATCCTAGTGTTAGCGTGTTTGTGTTTGTTTCTGTATTTTCCGCTGCACATCCAAGAAGAAACAAGCAACGCCAAGCAACGAAGCGCACCGAGCGAACGCGACGAGCTATTCACCCCCCCCTCTAGCTACTTTTGGTCCTAACAAGTGGTATCAGAGCGAGGTTGCTCTTCACCGGAATCATCGCCGGAAGGGTCAAGCGTAACAAGAAAAGCTAGAGGGTGAAGAAGTTGAAGCAATTTCTTCAAGTTCAAGATTTTATCAAGCTCAACTTCAAGATGCAATTCCAAGATGTACTTGGATTTGACACAAGGGTAGCTCCACCATACACATCGGCAAGCTTCGATTCTTGGAGATCAAGAATCGAAAATTTTCTTATGATGGAGATAGAGCAATGGTTTGCTCTAATGGAAGGCTTCAAAGCTCCAACGAACTCCAAGGGCAAGCTTCTAAAGAAAAGCAGATGGAGCTCGGAGCAAATTCAAAGGGGCGAGGCAAATGACAAAGTGACCAAGCTTTTGGTCAACTTATTGCCTAGCCACATCTTGGCTCAAGTTGGAGAATTCGAAGATGCCAAGGAGCTTTGGAGCAAATTGGCCAAGCTTCATGAAGAGATCCCCTCCACTGTACAAGATCAAGAAGAATCCAGAGGGTGACTCTTTGGAGCAAGACCAAGAGGAGGATTCCGAGGTTGAAAATGCTCAACCTCCAAGAAGAGGAAATCCAAGAAGCTTCATCCTCAAGGGAATGCAACGAAGGGAACAAGGAGAGAGCATACTCCTTGTTTCATATTCAAGATGATGAAGCCTCCACCTCTAGGATTGAAGGGGAGCAATCCTTGGTGACGCCGGATCAAGAAGAAGGAGAAGCTTCTACATCCGGGTCAAGAGAAGAAGAGGAGGAAGAAGCTTCTACCTCCACAAGTCAAGAAAAATCAAATGGAGGAGAATCAAGGTCCGATCAAGAGGAAGCTTCTACCTCCGGATCCAAAGAAAAGATGCCACCCCTACAAGCAAAGGTATAAATATTTCAATTAATAATAAAATCATATTATATGCTTTGAATGTAGGGAACATGGGCACTACAAGAGCAAGTGCCCTAAATTAGCCAAGAAGAAGGGCCAAGTGGCACAAAAGGGCAAGGTGAAGCCCAAGGAGGCCATTCCCAACAAAGAAGAGCAAGGAGCATATTATATGCTTCTCTTGCAATCAAAAGGGGCATTATCGTAGTCAATGCCCCAAGGGGAAGAAGAGGGTCAAGGCTCAAGGAGGCACTAGTCAAGGGGGAGCCTCCAAGGTAAAGAAGAAGGTAACATTTATTGAGCATACTCCTTTTTATTATGGTAAAAAGCATGATAGGTCTAACTTTTATCATTTTAATACAATTTACCATAAGAATAGAAAGCATGAGGGCTTTAAGGAAAAGCATGTGGCCCTACATGCTAAGACTATCACTCCTAGGGTTAGGAATGTAGGTAAAAGTCTAGGCAATAACTCTAAGGATTTTAGATACAAGCCGAGAAACCAAAATGCTCATGGACTTAATGAAAAACCAAATTCTAAGGATTTAATGATAGAAAATCAAGTCTTGAGATCAAGACTTGATAAAATGGAAAAGACCCTAAAAAGGATGGAAAATATCCTAAAAGGGCAAAATGAGCAAAACCTAGGGCTAGGAAAGTCAAAGCCATCAAATAGCCATAGAGGTTTGGGATACAAACCAAAGGCTAAGAAGGATGTGCCTAGTTATCATAGGGTTCCATATAGTTATGGAACAAACCCTAGGTTTAGTGGTCAAGTCAAGAATACTAGGGAAGTCATCCCTAAGAGTATTTTTGCAACCAAAGTGACTAAGACTTCTAAGAAGTCTAAGAAAGTCACTAACAAGGTCACTAGGAAGGTATCTAGGGAAGTTATCCCTAGTGAGTACCTAGAGCATCCAAGGAGCACCAATAGGTGTTGGGTTCCTAGGAGCATCTTCTCTACCCCATAAATGGGTTAGAGAGTGTCAACTCCAATTAGAAGGGTAGTTAACCCAACTTTGAGGAAATTGACACTCAAGGAGCATTTTCAAGGTTTTTGTTAACCTTTGAAAATGAAATGGAACTATTATTTACTCCTTGAAAGAGTAAAATGTGCCTAGTGGTGAAAATTTGATTTTAATCTTAAAAGGCACATATTGGGAAATTCATAAGAGCTACCAAGTTGGGATTTTGGTATGTTCTTAGGAAATTTAAGGCAATCCGGGCCTTAACTTTAAAGTGCTACTCTTGTGGAAAAATGAAATATGCCAACATTTGAGGAATATGCTTAATTTCAATTGGCATAAATTAATCAAGGGAATTAGAAATGCCAATTTAGGTTTTGGCGTTTCTTGACGCACTTAAGGGCAATCTAGGTTTAAGTTGTAAGTTTAGCTAAGGTTTTAAGGATACTTAGATAGTTAATCTAGGTATATTTTATTTATGCTAAATCTTGCCATGATTGTTTGCCCATCATATGCCATGACATCATGTCTACTTTTGCATTCATGACTTATTATGAAAAATACAAAAATACCATGTCATGACATTCATACATCATGTAGTTATAGGATATTTTCTTTTGAAAATTATTTCCTTTTGATGTATGCCATAACATTATCATGCATTAGTTTAATTCCTTGTAATTAAGGACAAAAGGCATTTAACAACACTTATTAACAAGTGACATCCTAGGTGGGTGTCTAATATCTCCAAAATGCCTAGATAGATATGCATGATCCCTAGATTAGGGCAAAAACCAAAATCTCTACATCTCACAAAGACCTATAAGATGACTTGTATGTGTTTTAGTGCACATTAGATACAAGTGAGATGTTAGGATGATGAACAAAACTCAAGATGTTGATTTAGTGCATTCTTTTGAGTTTTAGTTTCATCAAAACACATAGATATGTGTTTTCCCATCATTGGGAAAGCTAATGTACAAGTCATGTGCATTAAGCCCAAGGAATATGGTGGGATATTGGTTTTGAAAAAGTTTTCAAAATGATTTTGGAAAACCTTGGTGAAGGCTATCTTTTGATAGTAATCACCATTGAATAGTTAGACACAAACTTGAAGAAAACACTAAAGTTTTTGCAAGTTTTCAAGTTTGTGTCAATCTTTGAAAATATGATGTATTTTCATAGAAAACTATTTTTCCTTGATAATATATGCCCTAAACAATGTCTACACGAAATTTCATAATTTTTGGATTTTTGTAGAATTTTCTAGGGGTTTCTGAAGTTGACTGAAATGGAATTTCAGCAACTATCAGAGCTCCGATCGATCCATGGATCGATTGGAGTGCCTGAATCGATCCATGGATCGATTCAGGAGGCATTTCCCGCGAGCAGAAGCTCGCTGGATCGATCAGTCGATCGATCCAGGGTGTCTGAATTGATCAGTGGATCGATTCAGAGAGGTTCAATCGATTGGAACCCAACTCCAATCGATCCAAGTTGCTGATTTTGGCTGGGAAGGCCTGATTTCAGCATCTTTGAACCGATTTTAGTCTAGGTAACCATTCCAAACCCATAAAATATATTTGTATACATAAAAAGGGTGTTTTCATGTGAAAACAAGGATGGATTGGTTAAGGAAGGCTAAGTTGAAGTTTAGGTTGAGGTTTGTTTCAAATTTTGAATATTTGAACCTCAAAACTTCTAAAATTGGTTTTCCTAATGGTTTAGGGATTCCAAGTCATTGTTGGTGCAATGACAGAAGTTACCACCATGTCTTTAGGGGGAGGGACTCTTTAAAGACATGAAAATTATTTTTCATGAACCTTGGAAGGTGGTTAACCTTCTGTTGTGAACTTGCTCAAGGTTGAGCATTTAAACTTGAAATGTGGATAAATGGGGAGTGGATATCCTCATCATCTCAAGTGGCAACTCAAGTGGTTGAAAATGCTCAAGGTTGGGTATTTGTCAACATTGAGGGAGAAGTTAAGGATAATGAAGGGTATGAGACCTTCAATATTGAGTTGATCACAATGAGTGAAATTGTGATCACGATGAGCAACTCTTCAGGGGGAGAGTCTTCAACAAATGGAGTTGTTGAAGTGTGCCCAAAATTGGAGCATAGGTTGATGTGTGTCCAAAGACGGGTTGATGTGTTTTATTAGTAGGGGGTTGATGTGTGCCAATAGGGGGAGAATGAAAGGAAGTAAGTTAGGTTTTCATTACCTAGAGGGAGTTTGCCCTCTTAGGGGGAGAATGAAAAGCTTAATTTATGGGTTCATTACCTAGTGGCATGAAGAAGGAGGCTATAGGATTAGCCTAACTTACATGTGGGATTGTAAGTGTTATTGTGGTATTGTCAAACATCAAAAAGGGGGAGATTGTTGGTACAATATCCCTCAGGTCAAGGGTGACCTGGTTAACCAAGCTGAGTCTTGGTTAGGGTTTAGATGTTTGACAATAAGATATTGATTGAAGAAGAGTCAAGTAGGTCAAGGTTGACTGGATACTTGACTGGGAAGTCCTAACTGGAATGTCAGGCAGAAGGAAAGTCCTAGTGAGTGAAGCTAGGCAGAAGGAAATCCTGGTGAGTGAAGCCAGGTGAAAGTCCTAGTGAGTGAAGCTAGGCAGAAGGAAATCCTGGTGAGTGAAGCCAGGTGAAAGTCCTAGTGAGTGAAGCTAGGTAGATGGAAAACCCTAGTGAGTGAAGCTAGGTGAAAGTCCTGGTGAGTGAAGCCAGGCAAGGAAAGAAAATCCGGATGGATCAAGGATGATCGGACATCCGGTGTTGGAAGTCCAAGTAGGTCAAAGGATTGTTGGATACTTGGCAAGGAAGGAAATCGGATGGATCGAGGATGATCGGACATCGGTGTTGGGAAGTCCAAGTAGGTCAAAGGATTGACTGGATACTTGGCAAGGAAGGAAGTCCGGATGGGTCAAGGTTGACCGGACATCTGTGGGGAAGTAGGTCAATGGGGTGACCGGATACTTGGCACGACGAGTAAAAGTCAAGTGGGTCAAAGGATTGACCGGACACTTGGTGGGAGTCTGGCGGTCAAGGGTGACCAGATACGAGGCATGATGTACCAACAGTCAAGGTTGACCGGATGTTGGTTAGGAGGTTTGGGACTTGGTTTGGGCAAAACCGCCGGATCGATCCGTGGATCGATCAGCCGTGAATCGATCGGTGGATCGATCCGGATTCTTGTCAATAAAGCTTCGGATCGATCCGTGGATCGATCCAGGTCGCTCACTGTATGTGGGCCACGGATCGATTGGAATAGCCGGATCGATCCGTGGATCGATCCAGCGGGTTTCTGAAACTCGGATCGATCCGTGGATCGATCCAGCCTCCGATCGATTCGGAACATTCGAATCGATCGGGATCCGACCGCTGCGTCGTTTAAAGCCGCAGGCGAGCGTGGTCTTCGGCATCTCTTGACGAGCTCTTCTCAGATTCATTCCAGCTCCTCCACAGCTCTCTACAAGCACGTGATCGCCAGTTCTTGAAGGTTCTTGGAGGCTTTCCAAGTCAAGAGGCGGATCTATTGCAAGAGGAAGAAGTTAGGGTTAGGGTTTTTACTGCACATCTTGTAAGCTTTTGCTTAACTTGTATTTCCCTTTCTTCTTCTTGTATTGAGAGTGTTGTAGGGCTTCTCCGCCTTTGGTAGTTACCATAAAGGAGTGTTATTCATAGTGGAGGGTGTGTGCGTTGGTGTGGATCCTTGGATTAGTCACCTCTTGTGAGGTGGATACCAAGTAAAATCCTAGTGTTAGCGTGTTTGTGTTTGTTTCTGTATTTTCCGCTGCACATCCAAGAAGAAACAAGCAACGCCAAGCAACGAAGCGCACCGAGCGAACGCGACGAGCTATTCACCCCCCCTCTAGCTACTTTTGGTCCTAACAAAATGGTCCTACTCAATACACTCTGAGTGTATTAGTGTAATTATATAGTCAAGATAAACTAATACCTAATTACACTACAGCCTTCTAATGGTTTGTTCCTTTCCATTTTGGTCGTGAGCTACTGTTTATAATTTATAAGGTACTGATAACATCATCTTCTGCATGTGACACCACATACTATGTTATCTACAATATAAATTAATTGAACAACTACAAACAAATGTAGATAATTTGACCAAATGTGATTCTTTATTCAAAACAAATGTTTACAAAAGCTTAGGCTTTTAGTATATAAAATTTCCTTTTTACTAACCATGAAGGGATTAAAATTATTGGAGAAATTTTTATAAATTTCTGGAGATAAATTAGGAAGTTTTAATTAATTAAAACTCTCCTTGTTTATAGCTTGTGGTGGCCGACCATTATAATTGATGAGAAGAAAATTATTTTTAATTAAATAAATTTTCTTTTTCAATGGCAAAAGAATTAAGGAAGTTTTTATTAAATTTTCCTTATTTGCCAAGACTAAGGATTATAAAAGAGGGGGTAGAGGAGGCTTCATGGCTAACGACTCTATTCTATTTTCTCTATCTTTTCTTCCTTGGTGTGGCCGGCCCTTCTCCTTTTCTCTCTTCCTCTTGTGTGGCCGAAATCCTTTATCTCTTGGAGCTTGGAGGAGGTGGCCGGATCTAGCTTGAGGAAGAAGGAGAGAAAGCTTGCATCCCTTGGAGCTTGGTTGGTGAAAAAAGTTCTTCATCCTTTAGAAGATATGCTTGGCCGAAACTTGAAGGAAGGAAGAAGAAGGTGCCTTGGTGGTTCTCGTCTCGGAAGATCGTTGCCCACACAACGTCCGGGATTAGAAGAGGAATACGGTAGAAGACCTAGAGGTTTTTTTTGTTTACAAAAGAAAAGGTATACTAGTATTTAATTTTCGCATCATACTTTATTTCTTTATAAAAATACCAAATACAAGAGGCATGCGATTCTAGTATTTCGAATTAGTTTTCGATGTTGTGTTCTTTTATTTTTCTTTTCCTTGTGATTTGATTGTTCTTTTTGGTTGACCTAAAGTTATTTAAGGAAATTAAATATTAGCTTTCCTTAAAAGGCTTTGTCTAGGCAGTGGTGGTTGTTCCCATATCCAAGAAGGTCATGTGCCTCGCCATGCAGTCCTGGAAGCCAATTTTGGAAATTAATATTTAATGGAATTAATAACCTAGGTGATTTGGATCGAACGTGTTAAGTTCCGCAGGAGATCCAAGTCTAAACCTAAAAGAACAAATAAATTAAACTTTGGATCAAACATGTTAAGTTCCGCAGGCGATCCAAGTTTAATTTAAAAGAACACATGGTAGCTAGGAAAAGGTTCAGACCTTTGTATAAAATTTTTGTACAGTGGAACCATTAGGTTTCCGAGTAGCAACTAACAGATGCCTTGAATGAAAAATCAATTCATTCCATCACTAAAAGTGGTCGGCCACTTCAATGAGGTTTGTAACCTCCATGGAATCTCAAGAGTCAAGACTTTTGGTTTCCCTCATGAGGTGGCATACCATGAAGTTGCCTTGATGATGTGGCACATCATCATTGGCCGACCCTATGCCAAGTCACAATGACATGGCATTTGGTCAAGTCAAGGTCAAGTCAAACTTGACCCTTCATCTTCCCTCTCAAGTCAAGTCAAACTTGACTTAAATTCTCCCATGGTTGATCAAATCCAACCTTTGATTTAAGTCAATTTAATTTAGTGAATCTCTATCCATTAAATTAAATTGATTCAATGAGTCATAATCTAAATTAGACTCATTCAATACATGAATCAAATTGAGTCCAACTCAATTAGTCTAATTTGGATTACTCTTAATCCAATTTGGTTCATCATATGAACCTAATCCTCTTGGTTCATCATATGAACCTATCCTACATCTAATTGCCCTTTGTGTGTGACCCTATATGTTCTTGTAATGTTGGCAATGTTCCTAAACCCATTTAGAAGCATAAGTTGTTGGTGCGGGAAGCATCCGACGATCGAACTCGTGTTTTGATAATGGCAAAGAATTCAAAGTTAAGATGTTTTTTAGTCTAACAAGCCTACTTGAGGATTTCAGGAAAGTCCTAGCTAGGGTTAGGCAAAGGGAAAACCCTAGGGGGCGGTAACCCTAGGTCATAGGGGGTGGTAACCCTATGCGGAAAGTCTTGGCAGGTCGATGGCTTCAGGCAAAAGTCCTAGGGGGTGGTAACCCTAGGTGAAAAGTCCTGGTGTCGCGAACCAGGTGAAAGACTGGACTAGCCAGGGAAGCGGATGTCCAGCAGAAAGTCCGGAAGCATCGAGTCGATCTGGAGGATCGGCTGGCATCAGGTAAATCTTCCGAGTGGAGTAGGTGAGGACGCGTTCCCCGCAGAGGGAACAGTAGGCGTCGGGTCGACCTAGGGTTTCCAGATGGAAATCCAAAGTCAGACTCGGACAGTCCGAAGACTGTCAATTATTACTTACTGTGTTTTATCAGATTCTAACACTGTCTTGCAGGGTATTTTTCTCGGACTAACCTTTGTTTGCAGGTGAGGAACCTGCTGGAAAAAGGCTGTCCGGGCGCCCGGGATGGATCCGGGCGCCCGGAATAGGTCTGGGCGCCCGGGACCAAATTCTATCCCCTGCGCGACTTCGCCACGTGGAGCATCCTGGTTGGTTGGCCACGTCACACTCCAGGCGCCCGGAAGGGATCCAGGCGCCCGGAACCGCATATAAAAGGAGGGTTGAGGTGCAGCTTCAAAGGACAACGAATTCTAAGTGATCTTTCATCAACATGCTGCTCCAAAAGACGCTCCGAAGTGCTACTACAAGTGCCCGACGACCCGAAGCTTCAGAATTAGCATTTCTTGTCGTCGGTATAATTTTTGATAGCTTTTATTTGTACTCATAATTGTAATCTGTTAACGAGCTTATAGTTGTTGCCCACCGGAAGCGATCAAGGATCGCGGGCCTTCGAGTAGGAGTCGACTTAGGCTCCGAACGAAGTAAAATCGACCTGTCTCTTTGTGTTGTCTCTTTATTTTATTTTCGCTTATTCCACTGCACGCTTTAACTCCGATAGTTTTCCGATAATCGAACGAAATAGCCACGAGCGCTATTCACCCCCCCTCTAGCGCTTCTCGATCCAACAATTGGTATCAGAGCAGGGTCGTCTTGAATCAGTGCAACCACTATTTGAGACAATTTTTTTGTGGTTTTGTTCGGAGTCGATTAGAATTTAGCCTCATAGCTATATTCTAATCTCTTTTTACGAATCGATTTTCTGCTCAAAGCTGGTCAATACCACTTGAGCCTGTTATTTTTTCCTTCCTCCCGCACTACTAATCCAAGACTTAGTCTTGGAATAGATCTTGTTGTTTCTGTGTTTATAGATTTAAATGGCCCAACAAGAAGGATATAGCACCGTTCGTCCCCCACTATTTTCCGGAGAAGACTTCGGATATTGGAAGGGGCGAATGGAGATATATCTAAAGATCCAGTTCGACACCTGGATGATCGTCAAAACAGGACTGCAACTACCAACTGGTACAGACGGTAAGCCTACATCCTGTGAGAACTGGGAGCCCGCATTTATCAAAAAGGTGGAAGCCGACGCCAAAGCTACCTGCACCATCCAATGCGGTCTGACCAAAGAAGAGCTCAACAGAGTCGGTTCATTCTCCTCTGCAAAGGAACTATGGGAGAAACTGATCGAACTACACGAGGGCACCTCGGAAACCAAGGTAAGTAAGCGTGATTTGTTACTAAATAAACTATACAATTTGAAAATGCAGGAAGGCGAGACGGCAAGTTCTTTGCAAATTCAAGATATCCTGAATTCTCTACATGGAATCAGGTGGAAACAGAGATATAATAAGGTATGCCCTTAACTCATTCCCTAGGAGTACACTATGGGCATCAATGGTAGATGCCTATAAAGTCTCTAAGGATTTGTCCTCCTTGAAATTAGACGAATTATTTAGTGAATTCGAACTCCATGAACAAACTAATGCACAGCCATCTGAGAAAGGGATTGCTTTGATTGCAGGAACGAGTCGAACACGGGAATCAAGAGGACGGCGAAAAATTGAATCGGAATCAGAAGACGAACCTGACTCAGAAGATTCAGAAGATGAACTGACCAGCGAACTTGTGAATCTTGTAAAGAAGCTCTACAAGAAGAAGAAGGGCTTCAACAAGAAAGATCTAAATGTTGGGATCTCTTCGTACGACTAGAGAGGGGGGGTGTGAATAGCCGACCCCAATCTTTCGCGTTTCTTTCTACAAACTAGGGTTAGCGCAGCGGAAATAAAAACAAGAAACGAAAATAAGAAGATCAAACCTCAACGCGTCGATGTAACGAGGTTCGGAGATGAAACTCCTACTCCTCGGCGTGTCCGTAAGGTGGACGAAGCCTATCAATCCGTCGGTGGATGAGTCCCCGGAGAACCGGCTAATATATATACTCCTTCTGGGTGGAGAAACCTCACCACAATCTTTGCAACAGCAATAAGGAGTACACGAAGAACAAGAAAACAAGAACAACAGGAATGTAAAGACACTTGCTTGCCTCTTGTTGTCGATTGGAAACCAGGTGAAGCAGCAGCTTCTAGGATCCAAACTCAGCTAGAAAACCAGCAGGAAACTCACGCAGAGCTTCAACACAATGAGAGCTCAGCAAAGCTCAAATCACAGTCTCGTGAGAAAGAGAGTTGTTATCTTCTTCGTCTCCTGTAGAGGTCTTATACCTGCACCTGCGAAGAAGACACAGAATCTAGCCGTTGTGTCGCAACGGCTAGTGTGTGGACCGATCAGGCATCACCCTGATCGGTCTGGGGCTGGTCTGATCGGTCGTGGGGACCGATCAGGCTCTATGCTGATCGGTCCCCAGACCGATCAGAATAGAGCACAGAGAGTTGCCCAACTCTCTGTGCGTACCCTGATCGGTCCCGTGGACCGATCAGGCTTCCTGCTGATCGGTCATGGGGACCTGATCGGTCGGCAGACCGATCAGGATATCGCCTGATCGGTCTTGCAGACCGATCAGGCTCCATGCTGATCGGTCCCCAGACCGATCAGTAAGCTCACAGAATCGTGATCGCCTTCTGTTTGTTATCTGATCGGTCACCAGACCGATCAGATACACAAACGTATCGCTGGATCGGTCTGCAGACCGATCCAGAGCTTGGTTTTTGCCCAAACCAAGTCCCAAGTCTCCCAAACCAACATCCGATCAACCTTGACCTGTTGGTACATCATGCTTAGCATCCGGTCAGTTCCTTGACCTGCTAAGACTCTTCACCAAGTGTCCGGTCAATCCCTTTGACCCACTTGGACTTTTCTCTACACCAGATGTCCGATCATCCCTGATCCATCTGGATTTCCCTTGCCTGGCTTCACTCACCAGGACTTTCACCTGGCTTCACTCACCTGGATTTCCACCTGGCTTCACTCACCAGGATTTCCACACTGCCTAACATCCCAGTTAGGACTTTCTCACTGCCTGGCTTCACTCACCAGGACTTTCCAACTGCCTAACATCCCAGTTAGGACTTTCCCACTGCCTGGCTTCACTCACCAGGACTTTCCACACTGCCTAACATCCCAGTTAGGACTTTCCCACTGCCTGGTTTCACTCACCAGGACTTTCCACACTGCCTAACATCCCAGTTAGGACTTTCCCACTGCCTGGCTTCACTCACCAGGACTTTTCCACTGCCAAGTCTCCATATTTGGACTTTTCCCGTGCCAAGTCTCCACACTTGGACTTCTCGCGTGCCAAGCTCCCTGCTTGGGCTTTTCCGTTGCCAAGTCTCCATACTTGGACTTTTTCCCGAATCAGGTCAACCAGGTCAACCTTAACCTACGGTTGCACCAATAATCTCCCAAACATCTATTCTTGTCCCATATCAAGAATACAACTCTTCCACGAGTGTCAAACATCAACATGCAACTCAACTAGGTCAACCTCGACCTAAGGTTGCACCGACAATCTTCCCAAGTCAAACATCAAAATACAACTCGAGTCAAGTCACCTCGAGTCGGGTCAACCAGGTCAACCTTGACCTAAGGTTGCACCAACAATCTCCCCCTTTTTGATGTTTGACAAAACCCATAATCAAGTTAGGTTAACCCGATAACCTAACTTAGGTTTTCCAACCATCTTCCAATGTCCAATGTTCTTTCCTTGAACATTCTCTGGACATTCTCCCCTTAGGTTAACCCGATAACCTAACTTGGGTTCTCCAATAATTCTCCCCTTTTGACACACATCAAAAAGAATTTCAATGTTCTTTTCTTGAACATTCCTTGACATTCTTTCCCTAGCTTAGGTTAACCCGATAACCTAACTTGGGTTCTCCAATAATTTCTCCAATGAACACTCTCCCCTTTTTGACACACATCAAAAAGGAAAAAGAGGGTATCAAGGTCAAGAGTTTCTTCCTAATGAAAGTCTCATACCTTTCATTGAAACTCTTAATTTCCCCCTTGATACTAAACTCAACAATCAACTTAGTGATAATCCCATATCACTCAAGTCTTTAAGAGTAAAAACTCCCCCTAAAAGTCAACTCCCCCTTGACTAATAGGTAAAACTCCCCCTAAAGGTCAACTCCCCCTTGACCATTGCACCATCAATGTCTTGGAGAGTTTCAAACATTTGGAAATCCAAAGCACCAACTTCCCGAGCTGAAATTTCAGACAACAGCTGAAAAATCAGAAATTGGCACGCACTGATCGGTCCCTGGACCGATCAGAAACCCCCTGGATCGGTCCCCAGACCGATCCCCGCTTTCTGGATCGTCACTGATCGGTCACCAGACCGATCAGGACTTCCCTGGATCGGTCCGGTGACCGATCCATACTCTGAAATCAGAGATTTCTGATTTCCCTTCTCCGGAAATTCAGAAACTCCTAATAAATTTCAGAAAATTCCAAAAATCGTAAAATTTTGAGGATACATTCCTCATAACATATACTATCATGGAAAAATAATTTTCGATGAAAATAACTTCCATTTTTCAATCTTGATACAAAGTTCAAAAACTTTGAAATAGTTCAAGTTTAACTCAACTTTGTATCACAATGTTCAATGATGAATGCTATCACTAGGAAAGCTTCATCAAGGTTTTTCAAATCAATTTTAAAATGCTTTTAAAACCATTTGAATTTAGGACCATAATCTTAGGGCTAAATGTACATGACTTGTACACAAGCTTTCCCTATGATCCCCAATTTCTTGAATTAGGGTCATCTAGGTACAAGAACAATGCACCTTGATCCTAACTCATGATCCTAATATCTCACACACATCTAAGGTGTATCAAACCACATTCAAGTCAATTTGATGTGAGATATGGGTTAAGGTCATCTTAGGCTAAGTTCTCATGCATTTTCTAAACTACACTTTGATCTCAATATCAAAATGTGTTTTTATCCTTAAATCAATTTCATTGATTCTTAATGCAAGAGATGATGACATGTCATGAAATAATATCATAAATGAAAACATGTGCCAATGTCATGATGTCATGGCATAAAGTTTGAAACTTAAATAAACATGACATATAAATAACCTAAGCATTATCATGACATTTCAAATGATCATAAATTAAATATGATGTCATGGCATGGCATATGGCAACCAATCATGGCAAGTTAGCACAAATAAAATACCTAAATTCCCTATCTAAGTATCCTTAGCCTTTGCTAACTTAAAATCTAACCCTAGATTGCCCATATATCCCTAAGAGAAAACCAAAATCCCAATTATGGTATTTCTCTAGGTTTTCTTAAATTGTGCCAAATAAGATTAAAATCGATATTTTTCAAATATGGCACAATTTACTCTTCAAGGAGTAAACGATAATTCCTTTTCATTTTCAAAGGTTCACAAAACCTTGAAAATGCTCCTTGAGTGTCAATTTCCTCAAAGTTGGGTTAACTACCCTTCTTATTGGAGTTGACACTCTCTAACCCATTTATGGGGTAGAGAAGATGCTCCTAGGAACCCAATACCTATTTGAGCTCATTGGGTTCACTAAATATTCACTAGGGATGACTTCCCTAGCAACCCTCCTAATGACCCTCTTAGGCTTTGAAGCCTTGGTTGTTTGGGTCTCGTCAAGGTCAACTATAGGGGTGACTCCCCTTGTAACCTTGGTAATGGTCTTCCTAGCCCTAGGTTTTGTTCCATAATCGAATGGAACATTGTGGTAAGTGGGCTTGACCATTTGGGACTTAGGTTTGTGACCCAAACCTTTCTTGTCCTTGGACTTGGGTTTTTGACCCCTAGACCCTAGAGTCAAATCCTCAAGAGCCTTTTCTAGAGAGTCAAGTCTTGACCTCAAGACTTGATTTTCTTTCTCTAATACCTCAAGCTTTAATTTATCTTTTTTCTTTGAGGTATTCCTAGGCATATGTCTAGATGATTTTGGATTCCTACCTAGGTTTTCCTTAGCCTTAGATGGGCTAATTCTAGGGTTGGCTTTCCTAGTGTTATCCTTATCTAGGCTCACATGTTTGGCACCTAAGCATGTGTATCGATTTCTATAATTAACATGCTTATCATTCTTGACAATAGCAATAAGGCTACTAGCATGCATCCTACTAGAATTGCAAGAATGTGCCTTAGAGATTACCTTAGGGTTTTCCCTAGCTCCCCCTATACATGTGCTCGATCTCTTGTCCTTGTGAGATTGCCTCCCTCTCGGACATTGGCTCCGATAATGTCCCCTTTGCTTGCATTGGAAGCACACCACGTGCTCCTTGCCCTTGCGTGTTGGGACTCCGGCTTCCTTGACCTTTGGCGCCGGTGGAGTCTTTCTAACTCTCTTTGGACATTTACTCTTGTAATATCCATACTCCCTACACTCAAAGCACATTATGTGTAATTTGCTATAAATTAAAATGCTTGAGTTACCTAGGTTTGAGGGTGGATGAAAGCTCTCTTCTTCATCCCTTCCGGAGGTAGACGCTTCTTCTTCTTCTTGCTCCGAACTTGAAGAAGAACTCTCCTCCTCTTCTTCTTTAGATGTTGAGTGGCCCTCAACTTCTAAATCCATTCCTTCATGAAGTGAGCTCCTTGGCTCACTTGACTCCTCTTCATGACTTGAAGTGGAGTTCTCCTCATGGAGCTTTGTCAAGTTATTCCACAACTCCTTGGCATCGTTATACCCACCTATCCTACACAAAACATCATTAGGTAAAGAAAATTCAATGATTTTCGTTACCTCATCGTTGATGGTTGATTTGTGGATTTGCTCCTTCGTCCACCTCTTCTTCTTGAGAGGTTTTCCTTCTTCATCCTCCGGAGGAGTGAAACCTACTTGCACACACCTCCAATTCTCAAGATTAGTCATAAGAAAATATTTCATTCTTACCTTCCAAAACGCGAAGTTGTCGCAATTGTAGAAGGGTGGAATCGTGATGTCCTCTCCGAGTTGATCCATCTCTAGCTTGTGCTCCCTCGGGTGTTAATCCGGCGAAGAGCGACCTCGCTCTGATACCACTTGTTGGGATCTCTTCGTACGACTAGAGAGGGGGGGTGTGAATAGCCGACCCCAATCTTTCGCGTTTCTTTCTACAAACTAGGGTTAGCGCAGCGGAAATAAAAACAAGAAACGAAAATAAGAAGATCAAACCTCAACGCGTCGATGTAACGAGGTTCGGAGATGAAACTCCTACTCCTCGGCGTGTCCGTAAGGTGGACGAAGCCTATCAATCCGTCGGTGGATGAGTCCCCGGAGAACCGGCTAATATATATACTCCTTCTGGGTGGAGAAACCTCACCACAATCTTTGCAACAGCAATAAGGAGTACACGAAGAACAAGAAAACAAGAACAACAGGAATGTAAAGACACTTGCTTGCCTCTTGTTGTCGATTGGAAACCAGGTGAAGCAGCAGCTTCTAGGATCCAAACTCAGCTAGAAAACCAGCAGGAAACTCACGCAGAGCTTCAACACAATGAGAGCTCAGCAAAGCTCAAATCACAGTCTCGTGAGAAAGAGAGTTGTTATCTTCTTCGTCTCCTGTAGAGGTCTTATACCTGCACCTGCGAAGAAGACACAGAATCTAGCCGTTGTGTCGCAACGGCTAGGGGACCGATCGGCATCACCCGATCGGTCTGGGGCTGATCCGATCGGTCGTGGGGACCGATCGGGCTCTATGCTGATCGGTCCCGACCGATCAGCGAGTACTGATCGTCTCCTGATCGATCCGTGGACCGATCAGGCTTCTGCTGATCGGTCATGGGGACCGATCAGCCCGATCGGTTCCCGGACCGATCCCACCTCTCAGAGAGGTGGTGCGTCTCTGCTCAACTCTTCCGATCGGTCTCGGGACCGATCAGATGTCTCAGAACCTTTCATTTTGTCGATCGGTCACCGGATCGATCGGATACACAAACGATCATTGGATCGATCCAGAGCTTGGTTTTTGCCCAAACCAAATCCCAAGTCTCCCAAATCAACATCCGATCAACCTTGACCTGTTGGTACATCATGCTTAGCATCCGGTCAGTCCCTTGACCTGCTAAGACTCTTCACCAAGTGTCCGGTCAATCCCTTTGACCCACTTGGACTTTTCTCTACACCAGATGTCCGATCATCCCTGATCCATCTGGATTTCCCTTGCCTGGCTTCACTCACCAGGACTTTCACCTGGCTTCACTCACCAGGATTTCCACCTGGCTTCACTCACCAGGATTTCCACACTGCCTAACATCCCAGTTAGGACTTTCTCACTGCCTGGCTTCACTCACCAGGACTTTCCAACTGCCTAACATCCCAGTTAGGACTTTCCCACTGCCTGGCTTCACTCACCAGGACTTTCCACACTGCCTAACATCCCAGTTAGGACTTTCCCACTGCCTGGTTTCACTCACCAGGACTTTCTACCTGCCTAACATCCCAGTTAGGTCTTTCCCTTGTGCCAAGCTCCCTGCTTGGACTTTTCCAGTGCCAAGTCTCCATACTTGGACTTTTCCCGTGCCAAGTCTCCACACTTGGACTTCTCGCGTGCCAAGCTCCCTGCTTGGGCTTTTCCGTTGCCAAGTCTCCATACTTGGACTTTTTCCCGAATCAGGTCAACCAGGTCAACCTTAACCTACGATTGCACCAATAATCTCCCAAACATCTATTCTTGTACCATATCAAGAATACAACTCTTCCACGAGTGTCAAACATCAACATGTAACTCAACTAGGTCAACCTCGACCTAAGGTTGCACCGACAATCTTCCCAAGTCAAACATCAAAATACAACTCGAGTCAAGTCACCTCGAGTCGGGTCAACCAGGTCAACCTTGACCTAAGGTTGCACCAACACTAAAGAAGGCAGTCCAATCCAGGGAGGCCCAACAAAACTCAAAGGTAAAGTTCGAAGTCACATGTTACGGGTGCAACCAGAAAGGGCATATCAAGGCCAACTGTCCCAACCAAAAGGAGGTCAAAAAGCAAAGAAGAAAGAAGGCACTAAAGGCAACTTGGGACGAATCTTCTTCGGAGGACGAAGACGACGAACTCGACCAAACGAGTTTACTCGCATTGATGGCCCGGGACCAGATCATCGAATCTGAAAGCGAGTCAGAAGCCGACTCCGAGCAAAGTCACGGATCCGCATCCGTTTTCGAAGGGCCAGACTCCGCTGTAAGTATTCCTAGGCTTAATAATTTAGTCAATTATTTACTTCACAAATTAGCCAAGTCAAATTTGAAAATTAAGTCACTTTTAAAAGAAGTAACCATTCTTAAAGGAGTAACTAACTCAAAATCTTTAACTGAAGATTCAACTCAAGTACAACAACTTGAGAAAGAAAATTCAAATCTGAAAAATCAGTTAAATGATTTAAAAATTACTTTAGAAAAGTTCTCTCTGGGCTCCAAGAATTTGGATCTAATTCTTGGGACACAAAGAGCCGTCTACAATAGAACTGGGCTAGGATATAAAAGTAAAAAGAAATATAAATCTTATTTATCCTTAATAAACAAACAAAGTAGTAAATCAGTCCAAGCATGGGTCTCCAAGTCCAAATTGATAAATCAAATTGGACTTGGCCAATACTGGGTTCCGAAGGATCAAATATACTTCCTCGACAGACCATATCGAGGCCGTGATCCAGGGAAAGCTAAAATGAAAACGATCGTAATTCAAAATTCGAAATTAAATTAAAATTTTAAAATTAAAAATCAAATTCAAAATTCAAAATTCGAAATTAAATTAAAATTAAAAATTAAAAATCAAAAATCAAATTCAAAATTTAAAATTCGGAATTAAATTAAAAATTAAAAATCAAATTCAAAATTTAAAATTCGAAATTAAATTAAAAATTAAAAATTAAAAATCAAATTCAAAATTCAAAATTCGAATTTAAATTAAAAATTTAAAATTAAAAATCAAATTCAAAATTCAAATTTAAATTAAAAATTAAAAATTAAACAAATCAAAATTATAAATGAAAAATAGATGGAGGGTCCAAACTAGCTGACACCTCCAACTGAACTACCCGACAGGGTAACTGAACCTAATTTACCCGGAATGGGTAAAACAAGAATAGATTACCCGGCAGGGTAGTTAAGGTTAGATTAAAACGGGATAAGTTTAACTTGAACCACAGTACTGGTGAAGTTTTTGGATGATAGTACGTTAGGGAAACTTGGGCATCGCATGTCTAGGAAGATATGACTTCGACCTGGTGCATTTGGCCAAGTGGAACTGACCGAAGCTACCCTTAAATGGATCCTAACTAGTTAGACCAAGTTTTAGTATTAAGTTTAATGGGTAGGACTATTTGGAAAACCTCGAAGGCATGGTTACTTTAATGAGCTCCTTGTGACTCACCATAGCCCAGAAGTTTATCCAAAGAATGCTTACTTGTTGAATCCAAAGCTAAACCTGAATCTAACACAAGACTAAACAAAACCCTTAAATTGAACCTCAATTCATCTCACAAAAAATTATAGGATTCCCTGATTGAGAAATTAGATCGGGTGAGATGACTAAGTAATTAAAATCAAACTGAAAATTATTTTAAAAAAAAAAAACTTAAATTTGAAAATTATTTTAAAAAACTTAAATTTCAAAATTATTTTAAAAACTTAAATTTCAAAATTATTTTAAAGACTTAAATTTCAAAATTATTTTAAAGACTTAAATTTCAAAATTATTTTAAAAAAAAACTTAAATTTCAAAATTATTTTAAAGACTTAAATTTCAAAATTATTTTAAAAAAAACTTAAATTTTAAAATTATTTTAAAAACTTAAATTTCAAAATTATTTTAAAAACTTAAATTTCAAAATTATTTTAAAAAAAAAACTTAAATTTCAAAATTATTTTAAAAACTTAAATTTCAAAATTATTTTAAAAACTTAAATTTCAAAATTATTTTAAAAAAAAAACTTAAATTTCAAAATTATTTTAAAAAAAACTTAAATTTCAAAATTATTTTAAAAACTTAAATTTCAAAATTATTTTAAAGACTTAAATTTCAAAATTATTTTTAAATTTCAAAATTATTTTAAAAACTTAAATTTCAAAATTATTTTAAAATTTCAAAATTATTTTAAAAACTTAAATTTCAAAATTATTTTAAAAACTTAAATTTCAAAATTATTTTAAAAAAAAAAACTTAAATTTCAAAATTATTTAAAAAAAAAAACTTAAATTTCAAAATTATTTTAAAACTTAAATTTTAAAATTATCTTTAATACAATAGAATAGAAAATTTAAGTAGACAATAAACATAGTGTCTGCTTCAATCACGCTATCTTTAATCCATTAAAATGAAACCAATTCAACTACTTCATGTGTAGGAATTGGATCAATGGATGTTGGATAGTGGATGCTCCAGACATATGACTGGAGACAAGTTGAAGTTTACCAAACTCAAGTACAAGAGTCTAGGATCAGTTGCATTCGGCAACAACGGTAAACTTAAAGTAATCGGAAAAGGTAATATTGAACTTAGTTCCAATTTCATTATTCGAAATGTTTTATTGGTTGACAATTTTAACTTTAATTTACTAAGTATAAGTCAATTGTGTGACAGCGGATATCTAGTTAATTTCGATAAATCTGGATGTCTAGTTAAAAATATTGAAAATCCAGAAATTAAACTTAAGGGACTTAGGAAAAATAGCATCTACACAATTAATTTATCAATATCCTCTATAAAGTGTCTCCTGACACAACAAGAGGAAACCCAACTGTGGCACAGAAGGCTGGGTCACACACACACAAGACTTATTTCAAGAATGAGTCAAAATGGTCTAGTTAGAGGTTTGCCCAAATTAAAATTTATTGAAAATTCAATCTGTGATGCATGTCAAAAAGGAAAACAAACCAAGTCAACCCACAAGTCAACTAACCTAGAAAGATCCAACACCATACTTGAGCTCCTTCACCTTGATCTATTTGATTCACATGGAGCCAAATCACTAAACAAGAACCAATATTGCTTAGTAATAATTGATGACTACTCTAGGTACACTTGGGTAAAATTTCTAAAAACAAAAGATGAAACCTATGAAATATTTAGTAATTTTTGCAACTTAACGGAAAATGAAAAAGATACTAAAATTAAAAGAATAAGAAGTGATCACGGAGGGGAATTTGAAAATCATAAGTTCACCCAATTTTGTAAAATAAATGGATACCAACATGAATTTTCATGTCCTAGAACCCCCCAACAAAATGGACTAGTAGAACGTAAAAATAGAACACTACAAGAAGCCGCTAGGACAATGTTAAACGAATATGAGTTAAGTCACCAATTTTGGGCTGAAGCAATAAATACGGCAAATTATATTCAAAATAGAATTTTAATAAACAAATATCACAACAAAACACCGTATGAACTCTACTATCATAAAATTCCCAATCTAAACTATTTAAAAGTATTTGGTTGTAAAGTTCACATTTTAAATACTAAAGATTACTTAGGAAAATTTACACCCAAATCTAACCAAGGAATATTCTTAGGATACTCCTCTACCAGTAGAGCCTTTAGAGTATATAATCAAAATACATTGAAAGTTGAAGAAACAACTAATGTAATATTTGATGAAGAAAACAACTTACCTAATATAAATACAAATATTAACACTAATCCAAGAGATGTAGATGATGATGAAATCCAACCTAATCTTAATGAGTCTGAACAACCAGTTTCTGACTCACAGATAAGACCAACTAGAATAAGCACCTCTCACCCACCTGACCAAATTTTGGGTGACCCAAACCTAGGAGTCAGAACTAGATCGTCCTATAGAAACCTTAGTCAGATTGCTCTAATTTCGAAAATTGAACCTAAAACTATAGAAGAAGCCCTGCCTGATCCAGACTGGTTCATTGCAATGCAGGAAGAATTAGCCCAATTTGAGAGAAACCAAGTCTGGGACCTTGTACCTAAACCCATAGATAAATCAATAATAGATACTAAATGGGTTTTTAGGAACAAGTTAGATGATCACGGTGATATAGTAAGAAACAAGGCAAGGTTAGTAGCTAAAGGGTTTAGTCAAGTCGAAGGCCTAGACTATGATGAAACCTATGCTCCAGTAGCTAGACTCGAGTCCATTAGGATGTTATTAGCCTATGCAGCCAATAAAGGATTCAAATTGTACCAAATGGACGTTAAGTCAGCCTTTTTAAATGGTTTTATCAAGGAAGAAGTCTACGTAAGCCAACCTCCAGGGTTTGAAGACATAGACTACCCTAATCACGTTTTTAAATTAAAAAAGGCACTATATGGACTAAAACAAGCTCCTAGAGCATGGTATGAAAGATTATCTAATTACTTAATATCCAAAGAATTTAACCAAGGACAAATCGATCCTACTTTGTTCGTGAAAACTATAGGAAAAGACATCTTTATAGCCCAAATCTATGTTGATGACATAATTTTTGGCTCAACTAACTCAAAATTTCTAAAAGAATTTATTAAGTTAATGGAAAGTGAATTTGAAATGAGCATGGTTGGGGAACTCAACTTTTTCTTAGGCTTACAAATAAAACAAACCAAAGATGGAATCTACATTTATCAAACTAAGTATGCTAAGGAGTTAATCAAAAAATTCAGCATGGAAAACTCAAAAATTATAAATACTCCAATGACAACCAACATAAACATTGACTCTGACCCTGAAGGAAAACCTGTAGACCCAAAATACTATAGGAGTACCATAGGGAGTTTACTTTATCTAACTGCAAGTCGACCTGACATACTGTTTGCAGTAGGTATGTGTGCAAGATACCAATCCTGTGCAAAAGAGTCACACCTAACATATGTTAAAAGAATACTGAGGTATATTAAAGGAACTCTAAATGTAGGACTTTGGTATCCAAGAACTTGCACTTTTGACCTTTATGGCTATTCTGATTCAGACTATGCCGGGTGCAAGCTAGACAGAAAAAGTACAAGTGGTGGCTGCCGTCAGTGCCTAGTAAGTTGGTCAAGCAGAAAGCAACATTGTGTTGCTCTATCCACTACAGAAGCTGAATACATAGCTCTAGGAGAATGTGCATCTCAATTGTTATGGATGATGCATACACTAAAAGACTATCAACTAGACTATAAAAATACTAAAATCTTTATTGATAATATCAGCTCAATTAATCTGACCAAAAATCCTATACACCACTCTAGGACCAAACACATAGAGGTAAAACACCACTTTGTAAGGGATCATGTAGCTAAAGGTGAAATTGCACTCAACCACGTTGAGTCCAAATCAAACCTAGCTGACATTTTTATAAAACCCTTACCTGAACTTGAGTTCAGTGGACTTAGAAGGCAAATAGGAATGTGTTGGGTAGAATAGATATCTTACTATTATTATTTTGTTTTCAAATTCTAGGAAAAATAGTTTTTCAAAAGTCCAATTTTACTAGACTTTCAAAAGTTGGGTTTAGTCTAGGTTATCCCCCTAGATATCATGTTCCACTAGAATTAATCCAGAGCATCTCACAAAACACCTAGGTTTACCTTGATTGTGATTGAAAAACATAGAATGGCGTGAGATGCATAGGGTATAGCCTGGACTCAAGAATGCTTATATCTGTGCATCAATATGAGTCTGGGCGTTAAATATGCAATAAACATTAATCAAGTTAAAGTTCTCCAGCTCTAGTCAAGTCTATCTGGACCTAAATAACTTAACTTGACTAACCTAGTAAAAGCTATTGTCCTATAGACAATCAGCAAGTAGCTAAAGGTTAGACAGTTGGCAAAAGATACTCAATTTCTTTTTTAAGAATGTTTTGCTCTCTATGGCTCTGATACCTAATATATAAACATGACTTGTGCTTGGACTTAAGGACCAACTGAACTTAAAAGAATAATCTTGTCCTAAAAACTTAAATTCCAATTGACCTTAAACTTCCAAACTCTGTTGAATATTGCTAACTTTAATCATGTACAACTCTTTATACATTGCCCATTTTTTTGAATTATGGCAAAGGGGGAGAGTAGCAAAAATGTAAACATAAAATTCAAGTTAAAAATTAAGGGGGAGCAAAAATTAAGGGGGAGCCAAAGTTAAGGGGGAGTATATAGGGCAAAATTTACTTTAGTTACCTTGTTCATCTATACTTAGCAAATTTTGCCTGTGTTTAAAATGACTATCTATTCGCTTGTTTACTTAACTTCGAATTTGTGTTGCCATAATCAAAAAGGGGGAGATTGTTGGTGCGGGAAGCATCCGACGATCGAACTCGTGTTTTGATAACGGCAAAGAATTCAAAGTTAAGATGTTTTTTAGTCTAACAAGCCTACTTGAGGATTTCAGGAAAGTCCTAGCTGCGGTTAGGCAAAGGGAAAACCCTAGGGGGCGGTAACCCTAGGTCATAGGGGGTGGTAACCCTATGCGGAAAGTCTTGGCAGGTCGATGGCTTCAGGCAAAAGTCCTAGGGGGTGGTAACCCTAGGTGAAAAGTCCTGGTGTCGCGAACCAGGTGAAAGACTGGACTAGCCGGGGAAGCGGATGTCCAGCAGAAAGTCCGGAAGCATCGAGTGCTGAGCAAAAGTCCAGTCGATCTGGAGGATCGACTGGCAACAGGTAAATCTCCTGAGTGGAGTAGGTGAGGACGCGTTCCCCGCAGAGGGAACAGTAGGCGTCGGGTCGACCTAGGGTTTCCGGATGGAAATCCAAAGTCAGACTCGGACAGTCCGAAGACTGTCAATTATTACTTACTGTGTTTTATCAGATTCTAACACTGTCTTGCAGGGTATTTTTCTCGGACTAACCTTTGTTTACTGGTGAGGAACCTGCTGGAAAAAGGCTGTCCGGGCGCCCGGGATGGATCCGGGCGCTCGGGATGGATCCGGGCGCCCGGAGGTCTGGGCGCCCGGAACAGGTCCGGGCGCCCGGGACCAAATTCTATCCCCTGCGCGACTTCGCCACGTGGAGCATCCTGGTTGGTTGGCCATGTCACACTCCAGGCGCCCGGAAGGGATCCATGCGCCCGGAACCGCATATAAAAGGAGGGTTGAGGTGCAGCTTCAAAGGACAACGAATTCTAAGTGATCTTTCATCAACACGCTGCTCCAAAAGACGCTCCGAAGTGCTACTACAAGTGCCCGACGACCCGAAGCTTCAGAATTAGCATTTCTTGTCGTCGGTATAATTTTTGATAGCTTTTATTTGTACTCATAATTGTAATCTGTTAACGAGCTTATAGTTGTTGCCCACCGGAAGCGATCAAGGATCGCAGGCCTTCGAGTAGGAGTCGACTTAGGCTCCGAACGAAGTAAAATCGACCTGTCTCTTTGTGTTGTCTCTTTATTTTATTTTCGCTTATTCCGCTGCACGTTTTAACTCCGATAGGTCTGATTGAGCCATGTGGGTACAATATTGACCTCGAACAAAGAAAGTGGAGGCTCCTATGTTCGGATTAAGAGGACCAGACACCAGGCAGGAAGTCCTAGTTGCGACTAGGCAAGGAAGTTCTAGTAGGTCGGGTGGACCGAGGGGCAGGAAGACCTGGTGGGTCGAGGATCGGACGTGGGAAGCCTATGGTCCTTTGTTTGAGGGGGGTATTGTTGGGGTTGGAAGGTTACAAACATAGTCCCATATTGGAAACACATGGGAAAGATCATGGGTTTATAAGAGAAAAAGATATCTCCATTGGGATGAGGCCTTTTGGGGAGAGCCCAAGAGCAAAACCATGAGGGCTTAGGCCCAAAGTGGACAATATCATGCAATTGTGGAGATATCTAAATTCTTTTCGATCCTACATAAGTAATGAGCGGTATCTAGCAACATATCATTACTACCCAAGTTACAAGAATGTTGAGATCCAACTGTTGATTGCTACTCGGAAAACCTATCGGTTCCACTGTATAAAAATTTTGTACAAAGGTCTGAACCTTTTCCTAACTACCATGTGTTCTTTTAAATTAAACTTGGATCGCCTGCAGAACTTAACACGTTTGATCCTAAGTTTAATTTAGTTGTTCTTTTAGGTTTAGACTTGGATCTCCTACGGAACTTAACACGTTCGATCCAAATCACCTAGGTCACAAAGACAATTAAATATCTATTTCCAAAATCGGCTTCCAGTATTGCATGGCGAGGCACATGGCCTTCTTGGATATGAGAGTAACTACCACCGACTAGACAAAGCCTTTTAAGAAAATTAAATATTTAACCTTCCCATAGTAACCCTAGGTTAACCACTAAGAACAATCAAATCACAAGGAAAAGAAAAAAACAAAAGAACACAACTTCGAAAACTAATTCGAAAAACTAGAATCGCATGCCTCTTGTATTTGGTATTTTTACAAAAAAACAAAACTAACATGATGCGGAAAACAATTATTAGTTATACCTTTCTTTGTGAATAATGACCTCTTGATCTTCTACCGTATTCCTCTTATAATCTTGGATGTTGTGTGGGCAACGATCTTCCGAGACGAGAACCACCTAGCACCTTATTCTCCTTCCTTCAAGTTTCGGCCAAGCACAAAACTTCCAAAGGATGAAGAACTTTTTCCACCAACCAAGCTCCAAGGGATGCAAGCTTTCTCTCCTTCTTCTCCAAGCTAAGATCCGGCCACCACTTGATCTCCAAGAAAGATGAGAGATTCGGCCACACCAAGGAGAGGAGAGAAATTGAAGAAACCGACCACACCAAGGAAGAAAAGAGGGAGAAAATAGAATAGAGGTTGTGTCCCGTGAAGGCACCCAAACTTCCTCTTTTATAATCCTTAGCCTTGGCAAATAAGGAAAATTTAATAAAACCTTCCTTAATTCTATTGCCATTGAAAAGGAAAATTTTAATTAATTAAAATTAAAATTCTTTTCTTAATGTATATGGTCGTCCACATCAAATAAGCAAACAAGGAAACTTTTCGTTAGAAAAATTAAAACTTTCTAATTTGCTTCCGGAAAAATTTTAAAATAAAATTTCTCTTTAATAATCCCTTCATGGTTAATGCTATAAAAGGAAATTTCTATAATTTTAAAATTTATCTTTTCAACATGTGAATGATTTACAAGGAAAGTTTTTACCAAAATTAAAATCAACCTTTTAATCTACAAATAAGGAAAGAGATTTAACTCTTCTCTTAATCTTTTGTAGAATCTTATAAAAGGAAATATTTTAATTTTTAAACTCTCTTTTAAATCATGTATTACACATAAGAAAAAAATTTAAAATTAAAATTCCTTTTGTATTTTTAATGGTCGGCCACCTAGGCTTGGGTTCAAGCTAGGGCCGGCCACCCATGGACCAAGGCTTGGCCGACCCTAGCTTGGTCCCCAAGCTAGCTTGGTCGGCCCCTATAACATGGGTATGAAGGTGGGTATAGGTGGGTATAGTACTCTATAACTAAGAGACTACGATAAGGATCGAGAGGTGGAATTGGTTTTGGTCTCCTGATAAAATTAAGCATCTCGTGTTCGCCCCGAACACACAACTTAATTTTATCAATAATAATTCATTTCACTAGAGAACTATTATTGAACTACCGCACCAATCCCAAATTACATTTTTGGGCTCCTTCTTATTATGAGTGTGTTAGTCTCCCTGTGTTTAAGATAATGAATGCCCACTAATTAAATGAATTACTGAAAACTCATTTAATTAATATCTTAGTCCAAGAGTAGTACCACTCAACCTTATTATCATGTCGGACTAAGTCCACCTGTAGGGTTTAACATGACAATCCTTATGAGCTCCTCTTGGGGACATTCTCAACCTAGATTTTTAGGACACAGTTTCCTTTTATAATCAACAACATACACTATAGGTGATATCATTTCCCAACTTATCGGGCTTATTGATTTATCAAACTAAATCTCACCCATTGATAAATTAAAGAAATAAATATCAAATATATGTGCTTGTTATTATATTGGGATTAAGAGCACACACTTCCATAATAACTGAGTTTTCAGACTTGATCCCGGGTAAACATGAACCTGATCCCCGAACATATGACGAAGCACTCCAAGATATAGATGCAGCATCTTGACAAAAGGCAATGGATTCTGAAATAGAGTCTATGTACTCTAATAAGGTCTGGGAGCTCGTAGAACCACCTGATGGTGTAAAAGCCGTTGGATGCAAGTGGATCTACAAAAGGAAAAGAGGGACAGATGGGAAGGTAGAAACCTTCAAAGCTAGGCTTGTTGCGAAAGGGTACACTCAGAAAGAGGGAATCGATTATGAGGAGACATTTTCACCGATAGCCATGCTTAAGTCTATCCGGATACTCTTATCCATTGTTGCTCATATGGATTATGAGATTTGGCAAATGGATGTCAAGACAGCTTTCCTTAATGGAAGTCTTGAAGAGAATATCCATATGAAGCAACCAGAAGGGTTTATTGAAAAAGGCAAAGAGCATCTAGTGTGTAAGCTCAATCGGTCCATTTATGGACTGAAACAAGCTTCAAGGTCTTGGAACATCCGGTTTAATGAAGTAATCCAGTCATATGGATTTATTCAGTGTCCGAATGAGTCTTGTGTATACAAGAAGTGTAACGGAAACGTGGTGGTATTTCTTGTACTATACGTATATGATATTTTGTTAATTGGCAACAATGTCAAGGTATTATCGGACGTAAGGGTATGGTTGTCCAAACAATTTGATATGAAGGACTTAGGAGATTGTGCACACATTCTTGGGATCAAAGTTATAAGGGATCGCAAGAAAAGAATGTTGTGTCTGTCCCAAGCTTCATATATAGATACAATCCTTGCTCGTTTTAGCATGCAGGATTCCAAGAAAGTGTTTCTTACCTTTTAGGCATGGAGTAGCTCTATCTAAAGAGATGTCTCCAAAGACATCAAAGGAGATAGAGGACATGAAAGCAGTTCCTTATGCTTCGGCTGTAGGAAGCCTAATGTATGCAATGCTATGTATGAGACCTGATATCTGTTTTGCCGTGGGCATGGTTAGCAGATATCAAAGTAACCCTAGACAAGGGCATTAGACTGCGGTAAAGCATATATTAAAGTACCTGAGAAGGACTAGAGATTATATGCTAGTTTACCAAGCAGACGATCTGCTCCCTGTGGGTTACACGGATTCAGATTTCCAATCAGATAGGGACAACAGTAAGTCTACATCAGGCTATGTGTTTACTTTAGGAGGTGGAGTCATTTCATGGAGGAGTGTTAAGCAGAAATACGTTTCGGACTCAACCATGGAAGCTGAGTATGTAGCAGCCTCTGAGGCAGCTAAAGAAGCAGTATGGCTCAGGAACTTTCTAATGGACTTAGATGTGATTCCTGATTTGCCCAAAATCATCACAATTTATTGTGATAATGGCGGTGCAGTTGTAAACTCGAAGGAACCACGAGCTCATAAGGCAAGTAAACATATAGAGCGCAAGTACCACCTGATACGAGATATCGTGAAGTGAGGAGAAGTTGTCATCGCCAAGATTGCATCAGCGGATAACCTGGCAGATCCTTTCACTAAGGCCCTTCCGGTGAAAGCTTTTGATCGGCATGTGGAGGGAATGAGAATCAGATGTATGGTAGAAGAAATGGCAGCTTAGTCAATAGTATAAGTGGGAGATTGTTGGAGTGTATACTAAAAGCCTAAGCTTTTGTAAACATTTGTTTTGAATAAAGAATCACATTTGGTCAAATTATCTACATTTGTTTGTAGTTGTTCAATAATTTTATATTGTAGATAACATAGTATGTGGTGTCACATGCAGAAGATGATGTTATCAGTACCTTATAAATTATAAACAGTAGCTCACGACCAAAATGGAAAGGAACAAACCATTAGAAGGTCGTAGTGTAATTAGGTATTAGTTTATCTTGACTATATAATTACACTAGTACACTCAGAGTGTATTGAGTAGGACCATTTGAGGTCGTTTCTTTTATACTGACTTTATAAAGGAACAAAGATCTCAGTTATTATGGAAGTGTGTGCTCTTAATCCTAATATAATAACAAGCACATATATTTGATATTTATTTCTTTAATTTATCAATGGGTGAGATTTAGTTCGATGAATCAATAAGCCCGATAAGTTGAGAAATGATATCACTTATAGTGTGTGTTGTTGATTATAGAAGGAAAATGTGTCCTAGAGATACTAGGTTGATAATGTTGGTTGCTACTCGGAAAACCTATAGGTTCCACTGTACAAAAATTTTGCACAAAGATCTGAACCTTTTCCTAGCTACCATGTGTTCTTTTAAATTAAATTTTGGATCGCCTGCAGAACTTAACACGTTTGATCCAAAACTTAATCTATTTGTTCTTTTAGGTTTTGACTTGGATCTCCTGCGGAACTTAACACGTTCGACCCAAGTCTCCTTAAGTTATTAATTCCATTAAATATTAATTTCCATAAAAGGTTCCCAGTACTGACGTGGCGAGGCACATGGCCTTCTTGGATATGGGAGTAACCACCACCGACTAGACAAAACCTTTAATAGAAAGATAATATTTAATTTCCTAAAATAACTTTAGGTTAACCAAAGAGAACAATCAAATCACAAGGAAAAGAAAGAAACAAAAGAACACAACATCGAAAAACATATTCGAAATACTAGAACGTAAGCCTCTTGTATTTGGTATTATTTCCATAAATAACTAGCATGATGCGGAAAAGGAAAAACTACTAGTTATACCTTCTAGAAAGACCTCTTGATCTTCTACCGTATTCCTCTTCTACCGTATTCGTTGTGTGGACAACGATCTACCAAGATGAGAAAACACCAACCACCTTCTTCTCCTCCAAGCAAGGTTCGGCCACAAAGGGAAAATCTTCACCAAGGAGGAAAACCAAAATACTAACCAAGCTCCAAGAGATGCTAGCTTTCTCTCCTTCTTCTTCTTCTTCTCCAAGTAGTATCCGGCCACCACAAGAGCTCCAATGGAAGAGGGAGATTCGGCCACCACAAGAGGAAGAGAGGGAGAGGTTGGCCGGCCACACCAAGGAACAAAAGAGGGAGAGAAATAATAGATGTTGTGTCTCTTGAAGGCACCCTCACCCCTTCTTTTATATTCCTTGGCCTAGGCAAATTAGGAAATTTAATTACAATAAAATTTCCTCAATTTCCTTGACATGATTTAATTTAGAAAAATAAAATAAATTTTCCAAATCAAACTTCAATGGCCGGCCACATCATTGGAGAACAAATTGGACAAGTTTTAATCAACAATTAAAACTTCCTAATGTGTTTCCGGAAATTTTTAAAAAATAAAATTTCTCTTTAAAATCTCTTCATGGTTTATAAAAGGAAATTTCTATAATTTTAATTTTATCAACATGTGAATAATTTTTAAAGAGAAAATAAAGCATCTCTCCAATCTACAAATAAGGAAAGAGATCTAATCTCTTTCTTTAATCTTTTGTAGATCTTTTACAAGAGAGATATTTTAATTTTAATTCTCTTTAAATTATATCTTCCACATAATAATAAAAATTAAAATTAAATTTCTTTTTTAATTTATTTTGGCCGGCCCTACTAGCTTGGGTTCAAGCTAGGGTCGGCCACCCAATCTCATACCTAGGCCAGCTTGGATCCCAAGCTAGCTTGGCGGCCCCCTATTGGTGGGTATAGAAGGTGGGTATAGGTAGGTATAGAACTCTATAAATAAGAGGCTATGATAGGGACCGAGAGGAGGAATTGGTTTTGGTCTCCGATAAAATTAAGCATCCCGTGCTTCGAACACACAACTTAATTTTATCAATGATAATTCATTCCACTAGAGAACTATCATTGAACTACCGCACCAATCCCAAATTACATTTTTGGGCTCCTTCTTATTATGAGTGTGTTAGTCTCCCTGTGTTTAAGATATCGAATGTCCACTAATTAAGTGAGTTACTGACAACTCATTTAATTAATATCTTAGTCCAAGAGTAGTACCACTCAACCTTATCATCATGTCGGACTAAGTCCACCTGCAGGGTTTAACATGACAATCCTTATGAGCTCCTCTTGAGGACATTATCAACCTGGTATCTCTAGGACACAATTTTCTTCTATAATAAACAACACACACTATAAGTGATACCATTTCCCAACTTATCGGGTTTATTGATTCATCGAACTAAATCTCACTCATTGATAAATTAAAGAAATAAATATCAAATATATGTGTTTGTTATTATATTAGGATTAAGAGCACACACTTCCATAATAACTGAGGTCTTTGTTCCTTTATAAAGTCAGTATAAAAGAAACGACCTCAAATGGTCCTACTCAATACACTCTGAGTGTACTAGTGTAATTATATAGTCAAGATAAACTAATACCTAATTACACTATGACCTTCTAATGGTTTGTTCCTTTCCATTTTAGTCGTGAGCTACTGTTTATAATTTATAAGGTACTGATAACATCATCTTCTGTATGTGACACCACATACTATGTTATCTACAATATAAATTAAATGAACAACTACAAACAAATGTAGACAATTAGACCAAATGTGATTCTTTATTCATAATGAATGTTTACAAAGCTTAGGCTTTCAGTATACACTCCAACAGTTAGCCTCTGTGGGTACTCTGCAAATCTTCACATCTCCTCTATCGATAATCTCTCGAATGAGATGGAAGCGCCGTTGTATGTGTTTGGTCCACTGGTGTGAGCGAGGTTCCTTATCCTACGCAATTGCTCCATTGTTGTCACAATAGAGCTCTATAGGATCTGCTATGCTAGGAACCACCCCAAGCTCAATAATGAACTTGCGGATCTAAACTGCCTCCTTTGCTACTTCTGATGCAACAATATACTCGGCCTCTGTTGTAGAATCAGCAACCGTGTCCTGCTTCAAACTCTTCCAGCTCACAGCACCACCATTAAAGCAAAACATGAACCCAGACTGCGATCTATAGTCATCTTGGTCAGTTTGGAAGCTGACATCACTGTAACCCTTTACAGCTAGCTCATCATTGCCTCCATATATCAAGAAATATTCTTTAGTCCTTCTCAAGTACTTAAGAATATTCTTGACCGCTATCTAGTGACACTCATCTGGATCTGACTAGTATATGCTCGTCATGCTCAAAGCATACGACACATCAGGACGAGTACATAGCATGACGTACATGATAGATCCTATGGCTGAAGCATAAGGGATCTTATCCATGCGATCTCTCTCCTCTCTAGAAGAGGGACTTTGAGTCTTCGAAAGACTCACACCATGTGACATCGGCATAAATCCTTTCTTGGAATTCTGCATGGCAAACCGTAGCAATACCTTGTCAACATATGTACTCTGACTTAGGCCAAGCAATCTCTTAGATCTATCTCTATAGATCTTTATGCCTAGAATGCAGGCTGCTTCACCTAAGTCCTTTATTGAGAAACAATTCCCCAGCCAAGTCTTTACAGACTGTAACAAAGGGATGTCGTTCCCAATGAGTAGTATGCCATCCACATACAATATAAGGAAGACAACTGTGTTCTCAACAACCTTCTTGTAGACACAGGGTTCATCTTTATTCTTGATGAAACCAAACTGTTTGATCGCATCATCGAATCGAAGATTCCAGCTCCGAGAAGCTTGGTTTAGCACATAAATGGACTTATGCAACTTGCATACTCTGCCAGTATGCTGTGGATCTACACAACCCTCAGGTTGTGTCATGTACACATCCTCGAGCAAGTTTCCATTCAGAAACACGGTTTTGACATCCATCTGCCAGATCTGATAATCATGGTATGCTGCAATAGCAAGCATGATCTGAATAGACTTAAACATCGCTACTGGAGAAAATGTTTCATCATAGTCAATACCATGAATTTGCTTGAAACCTTTAGTTACTAAACGACCTTTATAAATAAGTCCATCCATGTCAGTCTTTCTCTTAAAGACCCACTTACACCCAATGGGTTTGATGCCTTCAGGTGGATCAACCAAAGTCCATACTTGGTTGGTGTACATGGATTGATCTCGGATCTCATGACCTCTAGCCACTTCTCAAAATCTGGTCTCATCACAGCCTCCTGATATGAGGTAGGCACATTCTCAACGAGCATAACGTCATCATGGTCAGACAAGAGAAATGAATATCTCTCAGGCTGACGACGTACCCTATCAGACCTGCGAAGAGGTAGGTCTACATGAACTGGTTGTTGTTTCTCAACTCCTTGTGGAACAATCTCATCATCCACAACACTTTGTGGTTCCAGTTCAACTTCCATCAAGGCTTCAGTGCTATGGCCCATATCTTGAACTTCTTCAAGATTGAACTTACTCCCACTAGTTTTTCTAGAAACAAAGTCCCTTTCTAGAAATATCCCAGTCTTAGCCACAACTACTTTGTGTTGACTGGGAATGTAGAAGTAATATCCCTTCGTTTCCTTAGGATATCCTGTAAAATAGCACTTATCGGATTTGGGTCCCAGTTTGTTCGAGACTTGACGTCGAACGTAAGCCTCACAATCCCAAATCCTCATAAAAGACACCTGGGCATCTCTCCCAGTCCATATCCTATATGGTGTCTTTATCACAGCCTTGGATGGAACACGGTTAAGTATGAAGGTTGTTGTGTCTATAGCATAGCCCCAAAGAGATATAGGAAGATCTGTGTGACTCATCATAGATCGCACCATATCTAATAGGGTACGATTCCTCCTTTCGGATACACCATTCCACTGTGGTGTTCCAGGAGGAGTGAGTTTGTGAGATACGGTAAAATAAAATAACCTATAATGATTATTAGGAATTTTTGGACATTTTTCTGGATTTATTTGGAGGACTTATGACAATGTTTAAGGGGATAAATTGTTAAGCTTAAGGTGGTAAAGTAAATCATCATTAAAAGAGGGTTAGTTAAGGAGTTGTGAGAACTTAACCTAACCCAAACCCTCCCCTTATAAGCTACAGTGCACCCGCCGAGCCCTAAAACGCCGACTCCCCTCTTCTCGGGTCATTTCCTCCCGATCTCATCGACGGACGCAGCTCCGACGCACGGCCGCGTTTGATCGCCGGCTCCTTGTAGCGTGACGAGCCTCCGACTTCCTCGACATCTCCGTAGAGGTCTCACCGACGGTGTCCTTCCTCAAACGCGCCGCTTCGCCAGAGAATCTCCGGCCGGAAGGAACAGATCTGAGCTCCGGAGTTGCTGAGGAAGAATTGTCGATCCCTAGGGCCGATTTTGGTGAGAAGTGCTCTAAACGGTGGGTTCGACTTGCCGAGCCTTAGGGCCGAACCATATTCGTCGGGATCTCTGTGCTGCTTGAGGTATGTACTGTCGTGGAGGTAAATTGAGGTAAGGATGGTTTAGATTAGGGTTTCTTTAGTGATGAAGACCTGTGATTTGATACCAGGTTGGGAGGATTGTATGGATTGAGGTTTTGTTGTGGCAGTGGCTTGCTGGGAAGGGGATCGATCACAACCACCACCAGCTGTTCATCATCCGAGACTCATGGGTAAGGTATTTACAGTATTAAGATAGTAGGTTTGTGGATCTGAGCTTGTATTCCAACCGAATTATGCATTGATAGTGTGATTGCAATAGTTTGAAGGCTCTGTAGGAGCTCTGTTCGTGAGTCGTGGCGGTGGGCATCATTGGAAGACATGAGTCGAAGACCTTACCTTCCGGCAGTGAGTGATCAGTGGGGTGTAAGGTAAGGTTTTAGGTCTTCCAATATCTAGTTTAATTGAACAGATATTTGGTACATTGGTGTATTGGGGACAAATGCATGATTTGGGGGAATCCTAATTTTATGATCTGAAGGCATACGGTTAGGGCTGTGGATTGGGTATTAGTAGGTCAGAATGGTTTCGTTGGGATAGTGAATGAAACTTGGATTTAATTCACCTATCATATACACTAGTATGGTTATTCAGTTTCATATGTACTTAGTTAAATTGATACGTTGACACAGGACTCTGATCGAGGAAGGTGTCGTGACGAGGTGGACGTCGGATTCAGCCTACATTTAGAGGCGGGTACTTCTTAACTTGCTCCTTTAGATATCGGTCTAAGTGCATGAGTTAGTTTCATATATGCAGTATTTATCTTGACTCCACTCATTTTATTTCTTGTGCTTGATACTTTATCCACTCAATCTTCGAGATGATCACTTTCTTATCTATACAGTCTCCCGTTGTTATTCTTGATACCTAGCAGATACTAGATGCCATGCTTACCTGTTTATGCTTACCTGTTTGATTACTGTTTATTTATGCTTAGTATTGAGCATGCGGATTCATGTAGCATACCTGATTTTTTATATATATATGATGACTGTTGCATTATTCGCATCATGTCATTGCATGCATAGACGACTTTGGCTCCCTTGTGGTTGAGATGGTTGGCGGCACGCTCGGCCACTCATGGGTAGTGGTAGCTTGGGCGTGCGCATGTTCTGTCGTGCCCCCACTCGCTCACTCATGGGTAGTGTCTGCTGAGTCGCGGCGGGGACCCCGTCGCAGATGTAGCTATTCGGCTACTATGCAACTGTCCGCTCGGCCACTTGAGAGTAGTGGTAGGCTGGAGTGTGTTTGTCATTGTCGACCTCTCGTCCATACCGGGTCATGGACTTGAGGGTGGGCGGAGTGACCATCCGTACGCTATTTTTTTTTTTGATATACACCTTATGTTGTTTATGCTTACTTATGCAGTTCGTGATCACATACCCGTTATATATGCTTGGACACGATTACTATTGCAGATACTTTATATGTGATTCGTAGTTATGAGCGATCTTGTGTGATTTACTTTATCTCGGACCTTACTGTTAGCCTAGGATATGGTTTCGGTATGGATATATATATACTTTGTTTACCCTGTAGTATCTGCTATTTATCTTTCCGAGACTGTATCCTTTTGTATTCCTGTTCTTTATGATACTCATGCACTGTCTATCCTATTACCCGCTGAGTTTTATACTCACCACCCGCATTGGTAATTTCACCAGGTAGCTGATAGCGATGCTAGTACGCTTGGAGGAGGATCACGACTGCCGGTCCCATGTCACTTCTGAGGATGGTTTTACGGTTTTGGTTTTCATTTTATTGTGAGTTAAACCTTTGAATTTAGCATTGTAATAATTGAGCTGTGGACTTGTTATTTGTATTTGGTTGTTTTGCCGATGAGTCAAGCCGGGCCGGCCCGCGGTGAGTTTTTGTTATTTTATCTTTGTTATTCTTGTTTTCCGCTGTGTTTGATTGTCCAGCTGTGTGGGCTATATATTATCTGCATGGTTATGATATATATTTGTATATGTATTATCTGTGGTGTTGTATACCGGTTCTATTTGTCACTACTACAGGGGAGGTACTGTCCGATTTTCATCGGACAACCTTACTCTCGGGGCATGACAATTTATTGGTATCAGAGCTACAGGTTTACGATTCATACGTTTTGGATTTTTCGTGATTTCATTCCTCGAAGTGGCTTTTCGGGATTTGGGACCAGGCGGCGGCGGAACACCTCCAAGTAATTGGCTGTAAGTTTTATAAGTACGAACTTATACTGTGTGTAATACTTATTAGTAGTTTACATCAGGTGTGAGGCGTGGTCGAGCGGGAGCCGGTTATCGTCGTGGTCCGGGACGACCACGGAAACAACCCATTGAGGCCGAGGAACCAGAACCAGTGACTCAGGAGGCGGATTCTTCTAGGGATCCAACGGATGTTGAGACGGCTAGTCGGGGACAGACCCATCAGACTCCTAGAGATCAGGGACGTCAGCCTCAGGAGATCCCTTCAGTCATACCATCTGGTAGGAATCGAGAATTTCAGCCTCGGGGATTCCCTCCGGGATACCATCAGCATTTCCTACTCCTGCTACTACTGATTGGATGAGGGACAGAGCTCGGATACCGTTGCTGGCGAGGTCCGTCAAGGACAGATTTACCTTATATTTGGGCGGAGCAGATCCTTGGGCTGCTCGAAGTTGGTTGAAGAATGTAGAGAGCACCTTTGAGTACCTGAGTTGCACGGATGAGGAGAAAGTGGAACTGGCAGCGTATCATCTCCGAGATCAAGCAGTCACATGGTGGGACATGCATAAGACGATCTTTGGAGAGCAGCGCATCACATGGGCGATGTTCCGAGACGCGTTTGAGCGGCAGTATTTTCCAGCCACATTCTGTTTAGCTCGACGACAGGAATTCCTGAATTTCAAGTAGGGCGATCGATCGGTGATGGAGTACAACGCTGAATTCTGTAGATTGGCTGAGTTTTGCCCTCATTTGGTGGCACAGGATTATGACCGGATGCAGCAGTTCACCCAGGGTCTTGCTGCATACATTCGAATCCGAATGTCAGGTTTTCCAGGTAGTTCCTATCGGGAGGTGTTGGATCGAGCATTGTTTATTGAGATGACTCAGCAGCTAGTGAATCAGGAGAAAAGTAAGGACAAGCAGCTGTCGCAGAAGAGAGGGAATAAAGGTCAAGACTTGCAAGTTACTTCCGAAGGATCTTCTCGGCCACAGGAATCAGGGCGCACCACGGATGGGTCTACTAGTTCCCCTAAGAGAAATCGGAAGAATGATAATAGTGAAACCAGGTGTTACCAGTGCGGCTCGAAAAGTCACCTCAAACCCGATTGTCCGTTGGATCACTCTATATGTTTCTATTGTAAGCTTCCGGGCCATGAGAGTTGGGAATGTACCCTGAAGGCTCGGTTGGAGACTACTAAAGTTACCTGTCAGGGAGATCGACCCACCCAGCCATGGCAGCAGAGAGGATCTCAAACGAATCAGGGTGCTCCACATCAGCAGAGACCTCAGCCTTCTCAGGGACAGATATATCATGTGCAGGGTCAGGAACCAGCGACTACACAGTATTCTGCCGCAGTATCTTCTCATCAGACATTTCCTGTACAGCAGGTTTTTCATCCACCTTAGCCCTACTCAGCGTTCCAACAGCAGCCTCAGTCTCAGTATCAGCAGCCGATTCCTGCACCTTCGATTCCAGCACAGACCACCCCAGGCATGCCTCAGCTGAGCTCAGAGGAGGGTCGCGCTTATGCTATTACACGAGAGGAGGCACAGGGAGCTGAGAGATCGGTCTTCCGAGGTATTATTTTACTTTATACGTTTATTATAGGACTATTAATAGATGCTAGTGGAACCCATTTGTTTATCTCTCAAGTATCTTTTCGGGGGGTGTTGCCTACACGCTAGACGCGTTACATAGCAGTATCTTTATCGTTGGAGAGGAACTGGTTGTACGTCTAGAAGACGGAGGATGTTCTTTGGTTTAGATGGTTCGATATTTGTGTTATAAATTTGGGGACCAAATTTTTATTAGAGGGGGAGAATGTGAGATACGGTAAAATAAAATAACCTATAATGATTATTAGGAATTTTTGGACATTTTTCTGGATTTATTTGGAGGACTTATGACAATGTTTAAGGGGATAAATTGTTAAGCTTAAGGTGGTAAAGTAAATCATCATTAAAAGAGGGTTAGTTAAGGAGTTGTGAGAACTTAACCTAACCCAAACCCTCCCCTTATAAGCTACAGTGCACCCGCCGAGCCCTAAAACGCCGACTCCCCTCTTCTCGGGTCATTTCCTCCCGATCTCATCGACGGACGCAGCTCCGACGCACGGCCGCGTTTGATCGCCGGCTCCTTGTAGCGTGACGAGCCTCCGACTTCCTCGACATCTCCGTAGAGGTCTCACCGACGGTGTCCTTCCTCAAACGCGCCGCTTCGCCAGAGAATCTCCGGCCGGAAGGAACAGATCTGAGCTCCGGAGTTGCTGAGGAAGAATTGTCGATCCCTAGGGCCGATTTTGGTGAGAAGTGCTCTAAACGGTGGGTTCGACTTGCTGAGCCTTAGGGCCGAACCATATTCGTCGGGATCTCTGTGCTGCTTGAGGTATGTACTGTCGTGGAGGTAAATTGAGGTAAGGATGGTTTAGATTAGGGTTTCTTTAGTGATGAAGACCTGTGATTTGATACCAGGTTGGGAGGATTGTATGGATTGAGGTTTTGTTGTGGCAGTGGCTTGCTGGGAAGGGGATCGATCACAACCACCAGCAGCTGTTCATCATCCGAGACTCATGGGTAAGGTATTTACAGTATTAAGATAGTAGGTTTGTGGATCTGAGCTTGTATTCCAACCGAATTATGCATTGATAGTGTGATTGCAATAGTTTGAAGGCTCTGTAGGAGCTCTGTTCGTGAGTCGTGGCGGTGGGCATCATTGGAAGACTTGAGCCGAAGACCTTACCTTCCGGCAGTGAGTGATCAGTGGGGTGTAAGGTAAGGTTTTAGGTCTTCCGATATCTAGTTTAATTGAACAGATATTTGGTACATTGGTGTATTGGGGACAAATGCATGATTTGGGGGAATCCTAATTTTATGATCTGAAGGCATACGGTTAGGGCTGTGGATTGGGTATTAGTAGGTCAGAATGGTTTCGTTGGGATAGTGAATGAAACTTGGATTTAATTCACCTATCATATACACTAGTATGGTTATTCAGTTTCATATGTACTTAGTTAAATTGATACGTTGACACAGGACTCTGATCGAGGAAGGTGTCGTGACGAGGTGGACGTCGGATTCAGCCTACATTTAGAGGCGGGTACTTCTTAACTTGCTCCTTTAGATATCGGTCTAAGTGCATGAGTTAGTTTCATATATGCAGTATTTATCTTGACTCCACTCATTTTATTTCTTGTGCTTGATACTTTATCCACTCAATCTTCGAGATGATCACTTTCTTATCTATACAGTCTCCCGTTGTTATTCTTGATACCTAGCAGATACTAGATGCCATGCTTACCTGTTTATGCTTACCTGTTTGATTACTGTTTATTTATGCTTAGTATTGAGCATGCGGATTCATGTAGCATACCTGATTTTCTGTTATATATATATGATATTGCATTTGCATCATGTCATTGCATGCATTGCCAGCGACTTTGGCTCCCTTGTGGTTGAGGAGCACATTCGGCCACTCATGGGTAGTGGTAGCTTGGAGCGTGCCGCATGTCTGTCGTGCCCCCACTCGCTCACTCATGGGTAGTGTCTGCTGGAGTCGCGGGCAGCAGGGACAGACGTAGCTATTAGCTACTATGCAACTGTCCGCTCGGCCACTCGAGAGTAGTGGTAGCTGTGTTTGTCATTGTCCGGCCTCTCGTCCATACGGGGTCATGGACTTGAGGGGTGGGCGGAGTGACCATCCGTGCATACGCTTATTTTTTTTTGATATACCGCTTATCTTGTTTATGCTTACTTATGCGATTCTGTGATCACATACCATTATATATGCTTGGACACCGATTACTATTAAGATACTTTATGATTACAGAGTAGTACTGTAGCAGGTTTATCTCACCCCTGACCTTTGTTAGCCTAGGATATGGTTTCGGTATGGATATACATATACTTTGTTTACCCTGTAGTATCCGCTATTTATCTTTCCAAGACTGTATCCTTTTGTATTCCTGTTCTTTATGATACTCATGCCTATCCTATTACCGAGTTTTATACTCACCACCGCATTGGTAATTTCACGGTGATAGCGATGCTAGTACGCTTGGAGGAGGATCCCGACTGCCGGTCCCATGTCACTTCTGAGGATGGTTTTACGGTTTTGGTTTTCATTTTATTGTGAGTTAAACCTTTGAATTTAGCATTGTAATAATTGAGCTGTGGACTTGTTATTTGTATTTGGTTGTTTTGCCGATGAGTCAAGCCGGGCCGGCCCGCGGTGAGTTTTTGTTATTTTATCTTTGTTATTCTTGTTTTCCGCTGTGTTTGATTGTCCAGCTGTGTGGGTTGTATATTATCTGCGTGGTTGTGATATATATTTGTATATGTATTATCTGTGGTGTTGTATACCGGTTCTATTTGTCACTGCTACAGGGGAGGTACTGTCCGATTTTCGTCGGACAACCTTACTCTCGGGGCATGACAGAGTTAGGATAGAATCCTACACTCAGCTAGATAGTCACGAAACTTATGGCTAAGGTATTCACCACCTCGATCTGATTAAAGTATCTTAATACTTTTGCCAAGCTGGTTTTGTACTTCATTCTTGAATGGTTTGAACTTTTCAAAAGATTCTGACTTATGTGTCATCAAATACACATAACCATATCTACTGAAGTCATCAATAAAGGTAATGAAGTACCTATAACCACCTCTGGCAGTGACATTGAAAGGGCCACATACATCACTATGTATAAGTCCTAACAAATCAGTCGCTCTCTCGTTGTGTCCACTAAAGGGAGTCTTGGTCATCTTGCCTAGTAGGCATGACTCGCATGTCTCATATGATTCAAAATCAAATGAGTCCAACAAACCATCTTTATGGAGCTGGGATAAGCGTTTGTCATTTATATGACCTAAGCGACAATGTCAGAGATAGGTTTGATTCATTTCATTTTATTTGAACATTTTAGTATTTATGTTATAGGTGGGGTTCTCTAAGTCTAGAATATAGAGTCCGTTCATCAGAGGTGCACTACAATAGAACATATCATTTAAATAGACAGAACAATATTTGTTCTTTATGATAAACGAAAAGCCTTTCTTGTCCAAACAAGAAACTGAAATTATGTTCTTAGTAAGAGCAGACACATAACAACATTCATCTAATTCTAATACAAGCCCAGAAGACAGAGATAGAAAGTAAGTCCCTACAGCAACAGCAGCAACCCATGCTCCATTTCCTACTCGTAGATCCACCTCACCTTTCGTCAATGTCCTGCTATTTCTCAGCGCCTACACATTAGTACAAATATGAGAAGCACATCCGGTATCTAATACCCATGATGTAGAAATAGATAGATTGACTTATATAACATATATACCTGAAGTAGAAGTCTCACTTCTCTTCTTCTTAAGATCTTCCAGGTAAACTTTGCAGTTCCTCTTCCAGTGCCCGGTCTGACCGCAGTGGAAGCAGGTAGCATCCTTGGCAACCCCTCCTTTGGGTTTCAGTGTCTTGCCTTTGCCCTTGTCTTGGGACTTTCCTTTGCCTTTAGGCTTACCCTTGCCCTTATGCTTTTGTACCATCAAAATGGAGTTGGGCCTTACCTTCTTAAGGTTTAGCTCAGCAGTTCTCAACATGCTTAGCAGCTCAGGCAGTGGCTTGTCAATTTCGTTCATGTTGTAATTCATGACAAATTGACTGTAGCTCTCTGGCAAGGATTGCAAGATCAAGTCTGTGGCCAGCTCTTGGCCAAGTGGGAATCCCAACCTCTGTAGGTTTTCTATGTACCCAATAATCTTGAGCACATATGGACCTACGAGAGTCCCATCTTGCATCTTGCACTAAAACAGTGCCTTGGAGATCTCGAATCTCTCGTGCCTTGCTTGTCCTTGATATAGTTGACGAAGATGTTCAACCATATCATAAGCACCCATCAACTCGTGTTGCTTCTGAAGCTCAGAGTTCATGGTCGCGAGCATGAGGCATAACACATCTAATGCATCATCTTGATGCTTCTTATAAGCATCTCGGTCATCTCGCGTGGCAGTGGCAGGAGGTGCCTCCGAAATGGGCTGCTCCAGGACGTACAGTTTTCGTTCTTGTGTGAGAATGATTCTCAAATTTCTGTACCAGTCCAGGAAATTAGCTCCATTGAGCTTGTCCTTGTCAAGGACAGAACGCAGGGAGAAGGAGTTCGTGTTTGTCGACATGGCAATCTACAACATAAATAAAGCAGAGAATAAATATCATATTTCACTAATCATTTAATTAGTCCTTTAATTAAATGATGCTCCCATTGAATTATAGAATTTTTGTAGAATCAGGCCATGGATGTGGTCAAACCACACTTACTAGATTCTAACCAATGAACTATAATTCATGCGGGACAAGATCCACATCATACTACGCCTTGAGTTAGCTTTGGCTAAATCGCTCAAGACTTAGTATAATCGGTAGATAACTAATTATTAATTACATCTCTACGCAACTCTTGTTTATAGGATCAAGATCCTCATTTATATTAGAACTTGAGTTAGCTTTGGCTAAATCACCCAAGATTTAATATAAATGTGAGTTTGCCCTATTTTCCAACCGTTGGAAAAATGCCTATAGTTATACTCGATCCAATTGAGTTAACTAGTTATACTTAATCCAATTAAGTTTGTACTCACCCAAACTTTGATAGGCGGGACCAAGATTATCCCTCCGCACCCTACCAAGATAAAATGCATTGCTCTGCTTTGACAGATTCAACAATAACAAATGATCGAGGTAGTGATGGGTATCCGAACTTAGTAGGCATTTCGAGTTGAGTTGATTTAGATCTAATCTAATCATAGATTCGTATCTTATACGCATCAAGGCACTAATTAATTACTCTACATTATCATGCATCACATACACAAGCAATTAATTAAATTTTGATTAGGTCATGGCCCTACTACAATCTTCTCAAGCCAATGAGAAGATTGGACAGTCAACCTAGGGTCAACAACTTCTCCAAGCTCCTCCCTTTGACCACCATGTGTTGCTTGCACCCTCCTCGTCGTTCCTTCTCGAATCGACCTTCCACCGCTCCATTTTTTTTATACATTACAGATATGCAACTCAAGTTACATTCGAGTCTAAAAATCTATTTACAACAGGAAATAAAAATGAGGGAGGTACGACACGTAGGTCGCATAATATATACAACACGCACATCACACAAAATGGCGCGCAGGCCATATTATGAATTACAACACATTTAGTCCAATCAAATTGGATTTTTGGGCCATGACCATCACAAAATCATACATAATTCTAAATTATGTATTTTATATAAATTTATGTAATTTTACTACTATTTTTACAATTTTATGAGTTAAAATTTCTCGACAGTCCCGTTTAGCGATTTTCGGGCGTAATCGCGGGACAATGCCCCTTGCGGGGTTAGGGGCAGTGCCCCTTCTCGTGAAATGAGTATCACGAGTGTCCTGCTACGATCTAACAGCGCCTTAAGCCGCTGTCCCAAAACAATTTGGGCGGGACCTAGCCGTTTCGGAAAGTTTTTCTCGGTAGTCGAAGCCTACAAGTGTCCTAACACTTGTTGCTTCGCCTCTACGAGAAAAACATCCATAAAATCTATAAAAATAGTAAAATTACAGAAACTTACAGATCTGATATTTTTCATAAAAATACAAACGAAACAAGTACACGCTTCACACGTGGCTCTGATACCACTGTTCGAACTTTCGGGCCGCAAAAATCGCTTTTTGCGTTGCGGAAATCCCGAAGTCTTGCCACAGATCCATGCGAAGATATATAAAAATTTATATGTACATGTTGTTGGATGCTACTCGGAAAGCCTAGAGGTTCCACTGTACAAAAATTTTGTACAAAGATCTAAACCTTTTCCTAACTACCATGTGTTCTTTTAAATTAAATTTTGGATCGCCTGCGGAACTTAACACGTTTGATCCAAAACTTAATCTATTTATTCTTTTAGGTTTTGACTTGGATCTCCTGCGGAACTTAACACGTTCGACCCAAATCACCTTAAGTTATTAATTCCATTAAATATTAATTTCCATAATCGGTTCCCAGTACTGACGTGGCGAGGCACATGACCTTCTTGGATATGGGAGCAACCACCACCGACTAGACAAAACCTTTTATAGAAAGCTAATATTTAATTTCCTAAAATAACTTTAGGTTAACCGAAAAGAACAATCAAATCACAAGGAAAAGAAAAAATAAAAGAACACAATATCGAAAAAACATATTCGAAATTCTAGAATCGTAAGCCTCTTGTATTTGGTATTATTTCCAAAAATAACTAGTATGATGCGGAAAGAAAAATTACTAGTTATACCTTTTAGAAAGACCTCTTGATCTTCTACCGTATTCCTCTTCTAACCTCGGACGTTGTGTGGGCAACGATCTTCCGAGATGAGAAACCACCAACCACCTTCTTCTCCTCCTAGCTAGGTTCGGCCACAAAAAGCTTAACCAAGGATGAAGAACAAAACACCAACCAAGCTCCAAGAGATGCTAGCTTTTTCTCCTTCTTCTTTTTCTTCTTCTCCAAGTAGTATCCGGCCGCCACAAGAGCTCCAAGCCTTTGAGAGTTTCAGCCACCACAAAGAGGGAGAGAGGAAGAGGATGGCCGGCCACTCCAAGGAATAAAAGAGGGAGAGAAATAATAGAGGTTGTATCTCATGAAGGCACTCTCACCCCTGTTAGGACCTTGACGTCCGCTAGAGGGGGGGTGAATAGCGTCTCACCCAAATCGATGGCTTCCTACGTATTTGTTAGTGCGCAAGCGGAATAATACAATACAAATTATGAATACGAAAGCTAAAGATAAAGAAAAGAACAAGCAAACCAATGCACGTCGATGTAACGTGGTTCGGAGATGATGCTCCTACTCCACGACTGTCCGTAAGGTGGACGATCCCTCAATCCGTCGGTGGATTAGTCCCCGGAAACTCCGGCTAGCTCAAACCGCTCCTTGTAGGTGGAAAAACCTCACCACAACTTCAACCAAGAACACTTGGACATAAGAGATCCTTGAGCACTTTAGTGACTACTAATTAGGCTTTAACCAAGTCTAATTTCATCACCTTGGCCGACCATACCAAGCTTCTTCTTATAGAGCTTGGAACAAATCAGAACCTGATTTGCCCGTTACCAGTCGACTGATGCCAGCCCAACGGCTCTCTCAACGGCTATCTGCTACAGTGCATCAGTCGACTGGTCCATACACCAGTCGACTGCTACAGTACACTACAGTAACTGCTATAGTGCCGCTACAGTAAAACCCTAAAACTAGGATTTTACTCCGGGTACAATCTCTCATGCACTCGTACCCTCACGACTCATTTGACTCTTCTTTGCAGCCTTGACCTCTTGCCTTCAAGCCTACTTCCTTTGGCTCTCGTCCCTCGGATGCATCCAAGCCCGCGGCTTGTCTCCAATGCCATCCTTCGCATATGCCTCGAAGTTGCTTCCCTCAGCCATTGTCCTTGCTGCCTTGTCCATGGTCCCTCGGATGCTCCATCCTTCACCGGACCCGAAGCTGTCAACCTGAGTCACATGTGTCACCTGCAGTCCTGCACAACTCAAGTACACATATCAAATAACAAGGGTAAACCTAACTTAAACCCTTTGCCCAAACACCAAAACACATGGTCCCACGAACCATTGGGATTGCTCCAACAACCCCTTCTTTTATATTCCTTGGCCTAGGCAAATTAGGAAATTTAATTACAATAAAATTTCCTTAATTCCCTTGACATGATTTAATTGAGAAAAATAAAATAAAATTTCCCCAATTAATCTCTAATGGCCGGCCACATTAAAAGAGATAAATTAGACAAGTTTTAATCAACAATTAAAACTTCCTAATTTATTTCCGGAAATTTTAAAATTAAAATTTCTCTTTAAAAATCTCTTCATAGTTGATAAAAAGAAATTTCTATAATTTTAATTTTATCAACATGTGGATAATTTTAAAGAGAAAATAAAATATCTCACCAATCTACAAATAAGGAAAGAGATCTAATCTCTTTCTTTAATCTTTTATAGATCTTTTACAAGAGAGATATTTAAATTTTAATTCTCTTTAATAAATTATTTCTTCCACATAATAAAAATTAAAATTAATTTTTTTTTTTAATTTAATTTGGCCGGCCCCCACTAGCTTGGGTTCAAGCTAGGGCCGACCACCCTAATTTATACCTAGGCCGGCCCTAGCTTGGTTCCCAAGCTAGCTTGGCCGGCCCCCTATTGGTGGGTATAGGTGGGTATAGTACTCTATAAATAAAAGGCTACGATAGGGACCGAGAGGAGGAATTGGTTTTGGTCTCCCGATAAAATTAAGCATCCCGTGTTCGCCCCGAACACACAACTTAATTTTATCAATAATAATTCATTCCACTAGAGAACTATTATTGAACTACCGCACCAATCCCAAATTACATTTTTGGGCTCCTTCTTATTATGAGTGTGTTAGTCTCCCCGTGTTTAAGATATCAAATGTCCACTAATTAAGTGAGTTACTGACAACTCATTTAATTAATATCTTAGTCCAAGAGTAGTACCACTCAACCTTATCATCATGTCGGACTAAGTCCACCTGCAGGGTTTAACATGACAATCCTTATGAGCTCCTCTTGAGGACATTATCAATCTGGTATCTCTAGGACACAGTTTTCTTCTATAATAAACAACACACACTATAAGTGATACCATTTCCCAACTTATCGGGTTTATTGATTCATCGAACTAAATCTCACCCATTGATAAATTAAAGAAATAAATATCAAATATATGTGTTTGTTATTATATTAGGATTAAGAGCACACACTTCCATAATAACTGAGGTCTTTGTTCCTTTATAAAGTCAGTATAAAAGAAACGACCTCAAATGGTCCTACTCAATACACTCTGAGTGTACTAGTGTAATTATATAGTCAAGATAAACTAATATCTAATTACACTACGACCTTCTAATGGTTTGTTCCTTTCCATTTTGGTCGTGAGCTACTGTTTATAATTTATAAGGTACCGATAACATTATCTTCTGCATGTGACACCACATACTATGTTATCTACAATATAAATTAATTGAACAACTACAACTAAATGTAGACAATTTGACCAAATGTAATTCTTTATTCATAATGAATGTTTACAAAGTTTAGACTTTCAGTATACACTCCAACACATGTTTCCTACCCTAGATCTACACTGGATCTACAAGAAAGTGAGTATACCTTTGAAGCGAAGTCCTTCGCAAATCCCGCTCGTCCAAGATCCGTCGGATCTCAAGTGTGTTCAAGTGTACACACCTCTAGAAGTATCCACACGAACAAAAGATGAAGAAGAAATCTTAGAGTGTGCTAGCACCCCAAAGGAGTCTCAGGAAGGATGAGAGGGAGAGCAAGAAGGAAGAGAGGAGGAAGAAGATGAGGCCTTGACTGAAAAATCAATTCATTCCATCACTAAAAGTGGTCGGTCACTTCAATGAGGTTTGTAACCTCCATGGAATCTCAAGAGTCAAGACTCTTGGTTTCCCTCATGAGGTGGCATACCATGAAGTTGCCTTGATGATGTGTCACATCATCATTGGCCGACCCTATGCCAAGTCACAATGACATGGCATTTGGTCAAGTCAAGGTCAAGTCAAACTTGACCCTTCATCTTCCCTCTCAAGTCAAGTCAAACTTGACTTAAATTCTCCCATGGTTGATCAAATCCAACCTTTGATTTAAGTCAATTTAATTTAGTGAATCTCTATCCATTAAATTAAATTGATTCAATGAGTCATAATCTAAATTAGACTCATTCAATACATGAATCAAATTGAGTCCAACTCAATTAGTCTAATTTGGATTACTCTTAATCCAATTTGGTTCATCATATGAACCTAATCCTCTTGGTTCATCATATGAACCTATTCTCCATCTAATTGCCCTTTGTGTATGACCCTATAGGTTCTTGTAACGTTGACAATGCTCTTAAAACCATTTAGAAGCATAAGTAATGAGCGATATCTAGCAACACATCATTACTACCCAAGTTACAAGAATGTTGAGATTCAACATCACCTTGTGACTACTAATTGTGATCCTTCACAATATATGATAATATCCTTCTATCCTTGACATCTAGATTGATTAAATTGAGGCATAGACCATGTCATCCTCTAATTAATCTATATCTTGAACTCCAAGTAGACTCACTATAAACAAATGAGCTCAATATCTCACATTGACTCATTTGGGCATGACCATGCACTTAGTGGTCTCACTCTATCAAGAATGATGATGTCACTCCCGTCATATAGGAGGGATAGATCCCATCTACATCACTCACATCCCTCCGCATAATTTGTTACATATCCAGTAATCGCCTTTATAGTCCACCCAGTTATGGGTGACATTTGACGAAGCCAAAGTATGCAACTCCTTATGTAGGGAACCATGGTGACTTCAGGGCCAAGGACTAATAGTCATACTAATAGTCACATGAGAAAGTATATGACACTCATATAACGATTCATGATACTTTCTCATGACGGGTCATTCAGTATACATTCTCCAATGCATACCCATGTGTCAACTTGATATCTCTATATCCATGACTTGTGAGATCAAGTCAACGAGTTGACCTACATGCTAGTCTCGTCGCATTAACATTGTCCCTGAATGTTAATACTTGACTAGGAATGATTAAGAGTAGTGTTCTCTATATCATCTCACTATCGATTCAACCAATCGATTGATATAGATATGAACCTTCTACTCAAGGACGCTATTATACTTAGTTATTTGGCACCAATACAAGTAAGTATAATAATCATAAAGAAATACCTTTATAAGTATATAGAAATATGATACATCGAGTCTATACAACAATCATCATATGATTGGCTCTAGGGCTCTAACTAACAATTTATGCATTTAAAAACCTAATTTATACACTTAAAAGTATATAATAAACTAGATAAGTGCACTTAAAAAGTATCATATTTCATAATTTTTTAAGTGTGAATTGTGATGGTAGTAATTTGATATTTTGCTTGCACCGAAAATAAGAAAAAGTGTGGAAAAATTTCTCATGCAATTGCTATTAATTTATTTTTCCAACTTTGTTTGGGTCCATTCAATTCATAATTTATCTTTTATATAAAATAATAAAGAATATTTCAAAAGAGAAGAAAATAGTAAAAAAGAAATATCATCCGAGCGGAGATAAGAAGGTCCTTTGATAGAATCACTGACGATGGAGGAAATGTATGATATATTTTAAGACGGTAGAACGTGACATAAGCTCGATCCCATAATCATAGATTTCTATCGTAAAGCGGATCTTATCAAGTATATGAACGAATTTAGAGAATAAGAATTACTTGTGTTGAGTGCCGACATAATTGAAGACTCGATCTTCACCTCTTTCGTTCTACGAAGGAGGTTAAGGACATCCTTTGATAGAATCAAAGATGATAGAGAAAAAACACATAACCCTTATGATAGAATGAGATGATTGATAGATTATTTAATTATAAAATATTATGGAAAAAATGAAATTGAGTCTTATATTCTAGCAGTAGGTAGAATTTTAGGAAAATGTAAAATTGTAATTAATCTAGAATTAATTGATAGATTGAATGGGGAAATTAGAAGCAAAAATCAAAGCATCATTAGAGCAAAATAGAAAAGTTCCTTGTGTTAGGATGTATACTAAAAGTCTAGCTTTTGGTATAAACATTTATCTAGAAATAAGAATCACATTGGTCAAATGTCTACATTTATAATAAATGTAGTTGTTCAATTAATTTATATTGTAGATAACATGGTGTGTGGTGTCACACATAGAGGATCATGTTATCAGCACCTTATAAATTATAAACAGTAGCTCACGACCAAGATGGAAAGGAACAAACCATTGAAAGATCGTAGTGTAATTAGGTATTAGTTTATCTTAACTATATAATTACACTTGGAGTGAATTGAGTAGGACCATTAGAGGTCGTTTTTTTTATACTGACTTTAAAAAGGAACAAAGACCTAAGTTATTATGGAAGTGTGTGCTCTTAATCCTAATATAATAACAAGCACATATATTTGATATTTATTTCTTTAATTTATCAATGGGTGAGATTTAGTTCGATAAATCAATAAGCCCGATAAGTTGGGAAATGATATCACTTATAGTATGTGTTGTTGATTATAGAAGGAAACTGTGTCCTAGAAATCTAGGTTGAGAATGTCCCTAAGAGGAGCTCATAAGGATTGTCATGTTAAACCCTATAGGTGGACTTAGTCCGACATGATGATAAGGTTGAGTGGTACTACTCTTGGACTAAGATATTAATTAAGTGAGTTGTCAGTAATTCATTTAATTAGTGGACATTCATTATCTTAAACACAGGGAGAATAACACACTCATAATAAGAAGGAGCCCAAAAATGTAATTTGGGATTGGTGCAGTAGTTCAATAATAGTTCTCTAGTGGAATGAATTATTATTGATAAAATTAAGTTGTGTGTTCGGGGCGAACACGGGATGCTTAATTTTATCGGGAGAACAAAACCAATTCCTCCTCTCGGTCCCTATCGTAGCCTCTTATTTATAGGGTACTATACCCACCTATACCCACCTTCATACCCATGTTATAGGGGCCGGCTAAGCTAGCTTGGGGACCAAGCTAGGGTCGGCCAAGCCTTGGTCCATGGGTGGCCGGCCCTAGCTTGAACCCAAGTCTAGGTTGCCGGCCATTAAAAATACAAAAGGAATTTTAATTTTAAATTTTTTCTTATGTGGAATACATGATTTAAAAGAGAGTTTAAAAATTAAAATATTTCCTTTTATAAGATTCTACAAAAGATTAAGAGAAGAGTTAAATCTCTTTCCTTATTTGTAGATTAAAAGGTTGATTTTAATTTTGGTAAAAACTTTACTTATTTATCATCCACATGTTGAAAAGTTAAATTTTAAAATTATAGAAATATCCTTTTATAGCATCAATCATGAAGGGATTATTAAAGAGAAATTTTATTTTAAAATTTCTCCTGAAGCAAATTAGGAAGCTTTAATTTTTCTAGCGAAAAATTTCCTTGTTTGCTTATTTGATGTGACCGGCCATATACACTAAGAAAAGGATTTTAATTTTAATTAATTAAAATTTTCCTTTTCAATGGCAATAGAATTAAGGAAGGTTTTATTAAATTTTCCTTATTTGCCAAGGTTAAAGATTATAAAAGAGGGGGTTTGGGTGCCTTCACAAGACACAACCTCTATTCTATTTCTCCCTCTTTTCTTCCTTGGTGTGGCCAACCCCTTCAAGTTCTCTCCTCTCCTTGGTGTGGCCGAACCTCTCTTTTTTCTTGGAGATCAAGTGGTGGCCGGATCCTAGCTTGGAGAAGAAGGAGAGAAAGCTTGCATCCCTTGGAGGTTGGTTGGTGGAAAAAGTTCTTCATCCTTTGGAAGTTTTGTGCTTGGCCGAAACTTGAAGGAAGGAGAAGAAGGTGCTAGGTGGTTCTCGTCTAGGAAGATCGTTGCCCACACAACGTCCGAGATTAGAAGAGGAATACGATAGAAGATCAAGAGGTCATTATTCTAAAAGAAAGGTATAACTAATAATTGTTTTCCGCATCATGTTAGTTTTGTTCCTTTGTAAAAATACCAAATACAAGAGGCATGCGATTCTAGTTTTTTTAATTAGTTTTCGAAGTTGTGTTCTTTTGTTTTTTCTTTTCCTTGTGATTTGATTGTTCTTAGCGGTTAACCTAGGGTTACTATGGGAAGGTTAAATATTTAATTTCCTTAACAGGCTTTGTCTAGTCGGTGATGGTTGCTCCCATATCCAAGAAGGTCAAGTGCCTCGCCATGCAGTACTGGAAGCCGATTTTGGAAATAGATATTTAATTGTATTCGTGACTTAGGTGATTTGGATCGAACGTGTTAAGTTTCGCAGGAGATCCAAGTCTAAACCTAAAAGAACAAATAAATTAAACTTAGGATCAAACGTGTTAAGTTCCGCAGGCGATCCAAGTTTCATTTAAAAGAACACATGGTAGCTAGGAAAAGGCTCAGACCTTTGTACAAAATTTTTGTACAGTGGAACCGATAGGTTTTTCGAGTAGCAACCAACACCTTGCACACATAGCGGCGTGATGTAATACTGTACCGAACGAATCGTCCTTTTACCACGTGATGTAGATGGACAATGCTATTACTAGTCCGATGCCATATTATGATTTTTAGTTGATACGGATATATCTATGGATCCAAAGGGAACTATGGAGAAGTGGGAGAATATTTTAGGGGGTGTTTGGTTCTTTCATAGGAATAGGAATCATTGTATTATGGAATGTGAATGGGTATGAGCATGAATATCACTCTTAAAAGTAGTGTTTGATTAGTTGCATATTTTCTATCGGAATAAATCAAAATTTCCTTTTTTACCCTTAAAGGAAAATAATAGAAAAAAATAGATGTGAGAGAAAGATGAATATGAGAGAAAAATATGATGAAAGAGAATGATGAGAGAGAAAGTGTGATGAGAAAGAATGAAGAGAGAGAAAGTGTGATGAGAGAAAATGAGAAAAGAGAGTGTGATAAGAGAGAGCATGATAAGAGAAGATGAGAGAGAAAATATGATGTGAGAAAAAGTATGATGGGAGAGAATGAAGAGAGAGAAAATGTAATGAGAAAAAAAATTAGGAGAGAGAGTGTGATGAGAGAGATTGAGGAGAGAGAAAGTATGGTGAGAGAGAAAGTATAATGAGAGAGAAAGTGTGATGAGAAAAAAAGAGAACAGTGAGTATGATGGGAGAGATTGAGAAGAGAAAAAGTATGATGAGTAAGAAAGTATGATGAAAGAGAAAGTGTGTTGAGGAAAAAAAGGAGGGAGTGTGACAATAGAGATTAAGAAGAGAGAAAGTGTGATGAGAGCGAAAGTGTGATGAGAAAAAAGAGAGTGTGATGGGAGAGATTGAGGAGAGAGAAAGTATGACGAGAGAAAAAGAAGAAAGAGAGTGTGCTGGAAGAGATTGAGGAGAGAGAAAGTATGATGAGAGAGAAAGTGTGATGAGAAAAAAAGAAAAAAGAGTGTGTGATGGCAACGACACGCAGGCCGGAACAAGATAACGGCTCATAGGCCAAAAAAGGGGAAGAGGGGAGGTTTTTGGAAAACGCTCTATCTCATACCTTCTCCTGCCAAGTCTGCCTCTCTCCCGTCCCCGTCACCTCTTCTCCTTCATTTTCATTTTCGTCTTCTACTCTTTCCGAGGTCTCGCGATGGTCGTGCCGTGCCTTTCCCTTCTCCAACCCAACCGCTGCCTCCGCATGCGAGGTCTGCGGCGCCCCCGCCGTCTTGCCTAGGGCCTCTTTTCTCGCGGAGTTGGAGCTCGAACCCTGCGAGCTCGCCGATCCCTCCATCGGCCGCATCTACCGCCCCTACTGTCTATTTCCTCATCTCGTTTTCTCCGATCTCACTTCTGCTTCGCTTGGCTTCCTCTCGAAGCTGCTCCGCTGCCATCCCCCAATTCCATCGCCTCTGCCCGAGTCCATCCGATCGCACCGCCTCCCTTCGATTCGCCGTCGAGCCCAGCATGACAGACGAGGAGGACTACCTTTGTGATTTGGAGGATTGCTACCTCACTGATCATGAAGGCGTTATCGAAGAGAATGTCCTACAGGGCCTCGAAGACGGGCGCGAGGAAGAGTGCCACTGGTCACTGTCGTCGGTTATCACAAAAGAGTCCCTCCTAGCAACACAGAAAGAGGATTTGCGGAAGGTGATGCAGCTGCTGGCTCTTAAAGAGCAGCATGCGAGGACCCTTCTTATTCATTACCGCTGGGATGTTGAGAGGATCTTTGAGTTGCTCGATCAAAAGGGAAGGGACAGATTGTTCTCACAAGAAGGAGTACCCGTTGTCGATAACAAAGGCTTATCCACTTCAGTGAATCCTGTCACCTGTGATGTATGTTTTGAGACCGTTCCTACAGATGCAATCACTGAAATGGACTGTGGGCATACTTTCTGCAATGATTGTTGGACTGAGCATTTTATAGTGAAGATAAATGATGGACAAAGCCGTCGCATTAGATGCATGACACCCAAATGCAGTGCTGTATGGAATTCGGTCAGTGCAAGGTGTCCAGATATTGCTGATCGTTTTGATAGGCTGTCGGCGCTGCAAGCAGTAGCGATCAGATCTCATCGCCGCCTCAGGCCTTAGGGCCACTGCTACCACGGATCCCGTGCAGTGCTTCACGTCGGCTCCGGCCCTTCTGCTCGCCACCTTCGGCGTCAGCCATCGGCTGACCCATGGCTTCCACCGCCACCATGGAGATGCGCTGGATGTCTCCTTCTCCGCCTCACCCTCACACAAAGGCACTAGGTTTTGATTCGCCACCTCATGGCGGCCGACGTTGATATCAGTCGACGACTCCGACACTGCTCCTCTCCCCTTCTCGTGTATACATGTCGTCGACACACAACCCCGAGCCACATCCGGTTCCCATTGTCGCAAACGACCTCCGATCCGCACTGTCGTACGCTTCCGACGTCGATCCGCCTTTGTACCACTATTATGATTGTGAGCTGTGGGTATTATTCGGCCTATGAGCCGTTATCTTGTTCTGGCCTGCGTGTCGTTGCCATATTCCTACCTATGCGTCGGTACTGTATTCTGACTGTGTGCCGTCTTCCGGATTCATACCGCACTGGGCTCTGTGTTGTCGCCTCCGGACCGAGCTTCCCATCCAGCTCACATTTACCTACTCTTCCGGTTTACGATAACTTGATCAGCTCACCAATCTACCAAAGGGCACCCCCCCCCCCCTCCCAGGTATGTCAACATACTCATTATTTAGTCATTTCATTGCTCTACTATTATTGGACTGCTTATGTGTTTTTGGGACATGCCTTAGCATCGAGGTACCAGGGATCGGGACAACCCGGTCGCTGACAAGAGATAGTATTGAATGGAGGTCTCCTGATGATTTGGTCAACATGGGAGACAACTCATCATACCCTCCACCTTCGGGTATGACAACTTGGTCAGCATTCCAGCCACATCATTTCGACAGTTCTATCTTCTCATATTCTCGACAGGATCAACCATAAAATACTCACACATTTAAAAAAAATTATAATAATGACTCTAATTTTATTCAAGACCTAGGCCTTAAGCCTTACCTTGTCTATGATACTTGAATTACTAGGGAACCCGAGGAGCCATACAAGGAGTTACCGTGCTTGAATTTTTTGTATTGATAAAATACGAGACAAACTATCTATCGTAAAATTAGTTAGAGGTTAAGGGGGTGTTTGGTTAAATAATGGGAATCACTATGGGTATGAGTTTGATAGTAGGGTGGAATGAGAATAGAAATGGAAATGAAACCCATCAAGTTATATGGGTTTGGTTGATTCCCATAAATCTAGTAATCATTCCCAAAATATCATTCCCAAACTCACAATCCAAATACTATCTTTTACTATCATTCCATTCCCTCATTCTCAAACCCATCAACCAAACACCCCCTAAGATATGAATACTTGATATTTATATAAAAAATGTCTTTATTTAAATCTCATCTACCCTTAACCTTCTCCTATTTGTAACCACAAGGAAGTTTATGTTGGGAAAAAATAATATGTTGTCGGAGATTTTTGGGGACTTAGCTGAATTTAAAATTACATAGAATTTAAATTCAATTTACAATAGAGATGACCTGAGCGGATAATGTCATGCTGTTAGCAGGGGTTGGTTTCTGCTACGTGTCGAAGAGCGGCAGATCGTACTCAGTCGTCGAGCGGGCAGATCTGCTGAGCAGCAGGTCTGTGTTGCAAAGCCGAGCAGTCGAGAGCACATAGTCTGATTGGACAGAGTAGTCATCCAGCCAGAGAGACCGACTGAGCAGTAAGGCAGACCAGGCAATACGGTCAGGCAGGTAGACAGGCCTAGCGAGAGGCAAGTTGGGCGAGCAGACAGGCCGGGCGAGCGAAGCGACAGGCCGAGTGGCCAGAGAAGTCAGTCGGGTGGATGAAGAGACCGACCGGGCGAGTGGAGAGGTCGGTCGAGTGAAGGGGCCGACCGGGTTGATGAAGAGACCGGGGCAAGCTGACCGAGGCCTGCGAGAGTCGCAGTTTCCTTGAAACACATTCTCCTCACCTTCGGCTGTGCTTCGAGGCTTACTAGGGTTGTCTGTTTCCTAGGATATAATGACTGACCATGAATTCCACCAAGCACTGGTGGTCATGGCGAACTGAGAGGCACCCGATTGCTATCACGGACACTCTGTCGAATAGGAGTTACATGACATAGGAGGAGAGAACTCACTCATTATCACTCGATCGTTTCGATTTTGCATTAATCTCAAATTTAATGCATCCGTTACACAAGCAAAAGGTTGGTTGTTCCACTTGACCTGCACATGAATCAACATGGTTCAGTGTAATCCGGGCCTTGGATTTGCAGTCCCCCTGCCCACCCATGCATGAGAGAAAGCTTCTCCCCATGCATTTGTTACCATTCTCAATGCATGTGAATCAATATAAACTAACCAATATGTCTTGAAATTTCCAATGTGAGACTAAAATCTCATTTACAATAAAGCTTCTATCCTCTTCCACCTCTTCTCTATTAACACTTATTCAACAATCCCGCACATGAATGGAGATTGGGTATATGATAGCATTCAACAGTTGAGTCAAGTATAGGATAGATATGTTTTACCCTTTGAATCTTCCCTTGTGAAGGTTTGGTTGCTTACTAGTTGATAGTAGACATGATGTCCTTAAACTATATTGCCGTCTGTATAAATAGTGACATTTTTTTATTAATTACTCACTAAACAAAAATTCATCTGTTAATTATTAAAACTAAAACTCAATTCTTAAAAGATAATTAAAAAAATATCCTGCCGTTCTACTATTGCTTTCAAGTGCTATCATCTTTCGTTTTACTTCGAATGATACGAAGAAAACAGGCTCAATCTTGTTAACCTCAAATATACCATATTTTATTCTAGTTATACATATTTAGAATGTTTTATATACATGACAAAAATATTGTGCAAATTTCAATTGTTTTTAATAAAAATTGAACAATCAATTAGAAACTTTATTTTAACATAAAATTGGTATATTATGGAAATTTTAGTAAAAATAAAAGGTGATATTGAATTAAAAAAATTATTCAAAATTATGCTATATTTATATATTCACATTTTTTTTAATGAAGTTAAGGGTGCGTTTGGTTCAAGTTATCGTATATAACCTTGGTTATGTGATTACTAAGTAATCACATAACCAAGGTTATAAGTGAATAAAACATAATCTTAATCTTGTTTGGTTCAACTAGGTAATGGTATAATCTAACTTGACATTTACTATATTACCCCTTGTTTAATTATATGATTAATTTTGTAGAATAAATTAAATTAAATTATTAATAATAGTAATTATTATTATTATATTAATGAATAAGTTGATAATATATATAATAAATAAATAAATTTGATTTTATATAATAAAATTGATTTGTCTCCATGGATTCGAGACCGAGCACGATTTTCCTATGTCCTCCGGTGGGAGGCATCAACAATGAGAATGTCGCAGCCGCCGGCGGTGGCGTGTACTTCGACTCCTCCAGCCTCCGAAAGTATACTAGGATTCCCAAGGCTATCGTATGGCCTTGGAGTGACCGGCAGGTCGCCATCGAGGAGCTTGACGCCCCGGTGGTGGACCTACATGGCTTCCTCCACGGCGAAGAGGCGTCCACGCGGTGGGCGGCAGAGCTCGTCCAGCTCGCCTGCGAGAGCCACGGCTTCTTCCAGGTGACCAACCACGGCGTCGCGGAGCAGCACGTCCGTGACGCCATGGACTGCACCGACACCTTCTTCAGGCTCAGAGGGAAGAGAAGGCATAGGCTTTTCTCCTGCTCTTCAAAGGGTATTCGTCCATGATGCCATGGACTGCACCGACGCCTTCTTCAGGCTCAGAGGGAAGAGAAGGCATAGGCTTTTCTCCTGCTCTTCAAAGGGTATTCGTCCGTGACGCCATGGACTGCACCAACGCCTTCTTCAAGCTCGGAGGGAAGAGAAGGCATAGGCTTATCTCATGCACTTTGAAGGGTATTTTTGGAAAAAAAATATTAATAACCCTGGAATCGTAAAAAACCTAAGATTTCCAAGGTTTTCTGATTCCTGGTTCTATTTCCTAATTGCTGATGTGGCGGGAATGTTGCATTACCAGGTATCACCAATTACTTAAACCAAACAAGGTTATCATTGATAACCAACTAACGTTATCAGCGATAACCCCGAACTAAACACGCCCTAAGAGATTGAAAATTAGGAGACGTCATTACGAAGGAAAGGTAAATTATCAAAATTAATGCTAACGGGTTTGAACCCGAACCCGAACCCGTTGGATAAAAAAGATCCGGTAGTGTCGCGACAATGAAAGTATCTGGAAGCTTCCTCCACCCTAGGAATCGAGGAATGCGTGCTCGATCGTTCCTCATTCACGAATCTGTTTCGTCTGCATCTCGTTCCTCGATTTGTGACGGTTCGAAGTCTCTCTTCGCCTCGTCCCGATCAGTTTCGGTTCCAGGTGTAAGAAGAAGAATAGGGAGAGAGGAAGGAATAAGATGAGAATAATAAAATTTATTGTTCATTAATATTTGCCCTAAGGACAATACAATATATAATGTTCAAAAGTACTTGGTCAAATAACTAATTAATAAATAACAGAATTATTCTAAGAATAATTCTAAGAATAATTATAACAGAATTATTAGAAAAATCCAAATACTAATATGATTTGATTTGGTAATTTAATCCGGTCAATTTGGATAATTCTGTTATATCTCTTTTACCCCCCGACAAACTCAGCGGGAGATCTCTGACGTTGAGTTTGCTTGCTAACTTGTTGAAACGTTGTCTGGATAGTGGCTTAGTAAATATGTCAGCGATTTGATCTTCAGCAGAAATATAAGAGACGGATAACTGCTGAGTTGCCACAAGTTCACGAACAAAATGAAAATAAATTTCCACATGTTTTGTATGAGCATGAAAGATTGTATTTGCTGTAAGATATGTTGCTCCAATATTGTCGCACCAAATTTTTGGTGCAATATTTGATGCAAGATGAAGTTAAGAGAGAAGTGATTGAAGCCAAATAATTTCTGACGTTGTATTTGCTATAGCTTTATATTCTGCTTCAGTGCTTGAACGAGATACCGTAGGTTGCTTTTTCGAATTCCATGAGATAAGATTTCGTCCAAGAAATATTGCATATCCACTAGTAGAGCGTCTATCTTCAGGAGAACTTGCCCAATCCGCATCACTATATGCATGTAAATCTCGAGATGATTAGCGATATAAAAGAAGACCATGTAGAATAGTGCCTTTGAGATAGCGAAGTATTCTTTTTACATTATCCCAATTTTGTTCGTTGGAGCATGCATGAATTGACAAGCACGATTTACCGCAAAAGTAATATCAGGACGTGTGATAGTGACATATTGTAAGGCCCCAACAATACTTCGATAAATTTGTGGATCAGATAGAGCAGGAGAGGATGAAGTTGGAGAGTTGTTTATAGCAATTGGCGTAGAGACCGGACGTGCTCCATCCATTTTGGCTTTTTGAAGAAGTCCAGTAATGTATTTGCTCTGAGAGAGAAGATAGCCATCCTCATGTGGAATAAGCTCAATACCAAGAAAAAAACGAGCAATACCCAAATCTCTAGTAGGAAATTCTTGATTGAGAAAACTTAATAAAGTTGTGATACCCTTGTGATCATTGCCGGTTATCAGAATATCATCCACATAAATAAGAAAAAATATCATATTTTCATCATTGTATTTGTGAAATAGAGACGAGTCAGTCTTTGATCCAGAAAATCCTTGAGCTTGTAACCAATTAGATAGTCGATGAAACCATGCACGAGGAGCTTGTCGAAGACCATATAAGGATTTCTTGAGTTGGCAAACATGAGATGGAAATTGTGGATGAATGAAACCAGGTGGTTGCTCCATAAATATAGTTTCCTCAAGATGACCATGGAGAAATGCATTTGAAATATCCAATTATCGTACAGGCTAATTAGAACTAACAACTATTGATAATAATAGTCTGACAGATGTAATTTTGATGACTGGGCTGAAAGTGTCATTAAAGTCAATACCTGGCTGTTGACTAAATCCTTTAGCTACAAGTCGAGCTTTGCATCTTTCAAGAGAACCATCAGCTCGATGCTTAAGATGGAATACCCATTTAGAGCCCACAACATTCATTGAGGGAGTGCGCGGAACTAGAGTCCATGTTCCATTGCGAAGAAGTGCATCAAATTCTGTAGCCATTGCACTACGCTGGTGTCGGCCTTTTTGCATGTCACAAGGCGCTCCAAATTAATAAAGATTGGAACCCATTTAAACTAAAGAAAATGCGTGTAGTAAGGAGTCCCAAGTCATATTTTTCCAAGGATAACTAATATGTGTGTGCATTCTGGAATTGGTTCCAATCAAATTCTTACGTCAACAAGGTCAATTAAGTACATCATTTTACTTACAATTCAATTTATCTTCATCTAATGCATTCAAGATCAGAATTAAAGATAATTCATCCTCATCAAAACATGATTAAACTTCTTTCAATTCAAGTTGTTAACAATTAAGCATCATTGGATCAAATAAATTAATAACCATCTCTCCAATTCACAATCACAATTTCCATCAATTTCTTAAGCTCAAATAACTAAACTTGGACAGAGATAACAAATCACAAGCTCAAGTTCAACATTCCATTTTCAAGCATAATCACAATCACCACAAAATTCAACTATTAAACTCAAAAGCTCAATCAGTGACAACAAATCCATCGAATAGAACTAAGGTTTGCTAATTAAATGAACAACACTCAACAATTTGTGACAAGCGAATTATCTATGTCAAAAACAGTAACTAGATTAATACCTAAGTCAGTAGCTAAGCATGGGGTTTGAATTGCAGAAATCTAAAGAAATCAAAGTTACGAACAAGAAATCAAGAATAGAATTGCAATTGAAATTCAAACAAAACAAGATAGCAAGGAATAGAATCAGATCTGATGATCTGAGCAAATTCATGGGCAATTCAAAGACAACTAATGAAGAAAACTAAAACCCTAAACATCCCTCAATTCAAATCCCGTAGCAAAGACTCCTCACAATCTGCCGTGAAGCAAAAATGCTCTCGGAACCCCTATAAGCATTCAACAACAATCAAACAAGCTTCTAGTTATTTCCATAGGGCACTCACAGCTCACGGAAACCTCCGTTCAAGCTCCATCCATCTGGAAACCTCATCGGCAGAAGAAACAGAGCTCAAGTTCTGTTGAGTCGCAAATCAGATCGATCGGCCAAATCGACCCAGCTTTGCTGCGTAATGAAGATCGGAAAAGGTCCAGTAGCTCTCAGGAGACCTCCCTCTAAGCTCCGGTGGATGCGAAGATCGCCGATTGGGAGACCTCCACAATCGGAATCGTGGCAGTGAGCAGAACCTGAGTCGCGTCCGAGAAACCTCTCTCAACACTCTCTGATCACCGGAAGATGAACGCCGGTAGCTGATGATCGTCGTTGTCGAAGAAATCTAGCTCAGGGATCTGGATCGAGGAATGGGAGCGTCGGCGTTGCGGCGAAGAAGAAGATGAAGGCACTGTAGCAAAATCGCGAACCGAGCCCAAGTGTTCCTGTAGCTTCTCGCGGGATTTAAACCCCTTCTTATCTGATCGGACGGTCCAGAACAATCCGGGTCTTGATCAACGGCTGGATGAGGTCAGATCTGGATCAAAACTTCTGGATATTCATCAATGGACGAGATCTGCTCCTCATTAGGTCGGATGGACCAGATGCTTGACGGATGGCTCAGATCTCTCCAATCTTCAATGGACGGCTCATAATGCTCCAAGGTTTGATCGCCTCATTAAGCCCTTGATTTGAGCCCAAATGCGGTCTGATTTGATCGGGTCCATGACCCTTTTGATGCCTACAAAATAATAATCAAAGATTAGCATCAAATACTATGATAATTGGCTAAATTACAATTAAGTCCAAGGTCACATGCAATTATGAAATATAATGTATATGTGAGATTAAGCTATGAATAAACCATCAAAAGCATGCATTATGAATCAAGATAATATAGCCAAAATCATGGTTATCATACGCCAGTTTGGATCCTTGTTTGCTTGTGTAAAACAGGTTGGTTCAATAGATTTGGAAGAAACCACTAGAGCTCGTGGAAGGAGATATCGAGTTGCATTTGGTGGGCAACGCTCATAAATATCACTAATGGGAAGCATGTGACGAGGAGCATTATCATCTGAATCACTTGTTGATGACGACGAGGAAGTAGGCTGACATAGTGATGTAGATGATGGACTTGCATTATCCGAGGAACCAGAGAGCATATTATCTTCGATCGGCGAGACTTCTAAGATTAGAGCAGCAATCGGAGGTGATTCTGATGGTATAGGAGAGTTATTAGAGAGCTCCGGAGCAGGACCTAGAATTCCATCACTTCTGATAATATTAGGTGGCATTAAGAAGGTGCCACTTGTATCTGGAGGAGAGATTGAAGAAGCTACCGAAAAAGGGAATAAAGACTCATCAAAAGTAACATGTCGTGAAATATAAATTCGTCCTGTTGGTATATGCAAGCAACGATAACCATGGTGCAAATTGCTATAACCAAGAAAAACACATTGTAGTGAACGAGAGTCAAGTTTGTGTTTAGAATAGGGGCGTAACCATGGATAACATGCGCAACCAAAAATTCGAAGGAAAGTGTAATCAGGGGTTTGATTATAAAGTGTTTCAAAAGGATATTTATGATTGAGCAATGGTGTAGGAAGTCGATTTATGAGATATACTGCAGTGCTAACTGTTGGTGCAACATCCCTCAGGTCAAGGTTGACCTGGTTAACCAAGCTGAGTCTTGGTTTGGGTTTAGATGTTTGACAATAAGATATTGATTGAAGAAGAGTCAAGTAGGTCAAGGTTGACTGGATACTTGACTGGGAAGTCCTAATTGGCAAGCTAGGCAGAAGGAAATCCTGGTGAGTGAAGCCAGGTGAAAGTCCTAGTGAGTGAAGCTAGGCAGAAGGAAATCCTGGTGAGTGAAGCCAGGTGAAAGTCCTAGTGAGTGAAGCTAGGCAGATGGAAAACCCTAGTGAGTGAAGCTAGGTGAAAGTCCTGGTGAGTGAAGCCAGGCAAGGAAGGAAATCCAGATGGATCAAGGATGATCGGACATCTGGTGTTGGGAAGTCCAAGTAGGTCAAAGGGATTGACTGGATACTTGGCAAGGAAGGAAGTCCAGATGGGTCAAGGTTGACCAGACATCTGGTGGAAGTCCAAGTAGGTCAATGGAGTGACCGGATACTTGGCACGACGAGTAAAAGTCCAAGTGGGTCAAAGGGATTGACCGGACACTTGGTGGGGAGTCCTAGCAGGTCAAGGGAGTGACCAGATGCGAGGCATGATGTACCAACAGGTCAAGGTTGACCGGATGTTGGTTAGGGAGGTTTGGGACTTGGTTTTGGGCAAAAACCAAGTGCTGGATCGATCCGTGGATCGATCAGTGGATCGATCCAGATTCTTCCCAGCGAACAGAAAGCTTCTGGATCGATCCGTGGATCGATCCAGAGATCCCGATCGATCAGCCGATCGATCGGGACGATGCTGCTTCGCGCAATAAGCGCTGGATCGATCCGTGGATCGATCCAGGCGCGTTTCCTGAGCACAGAGGCGCTCTGAATCGATCCGTGGATCGATCCAAAGCCTCCCCGATCGATTCGGAACATTCGAATCGATCGGGATCCGACCGTTGCGTCGGGTTTAAAGCCGCAGGCGAGCGTGGTCTTCGGCATCTCTTCACGAACTACTTCTCCGATTCACTCCAGCTCTTCGCCAGCTTCTCCACAGCTCTCTACAAGCACGTGATCGCCAGTTCTTGAAGGATCTTGGAGGCTTTCCAAGTCAAGAGGCGGATCCATTGCAAGAGGAAGAAGTTAGGGTTAGGGTTTTTTTACTGCACATCTTGTAAGCTTTTGCTTAACTTGTATTTCCCTTTCTTCTTCTTGTATTGAGAGTGTTGTAGGGCTTCTCCGCCTTTGGTAGTTACCATAAAGGAGTGTTTTCATAGTGGAGGGTGCGTGTGTGGTGTGGATCCTTGGACTAGTCACCTCTTGTGAGGTGGATACCAAGTAAACCAACCGTGTTAGCGTTGTGTGTTGTTTCTTTGTATTTTCCGCTGCACATCCAAGAAGAAACAAGCAACGCCAAGCAACGAAGCGCACCGAGCGAACGCGACGAGCTATTCACCCCCCCCTCTAGCTACTTTTGGTCCTAACACTAACAGCTTTATCCCAAAATTTGCGCGGAACTGATGCATGATGAAGAAGAGCTAAGGCAGTTTCAATTATATGTCTATGTTTTCTCTCAGCAGAGCCATTTTGTTCTGGAGTGTGAGGACAAGAAACTCAATGAACAATTCCACAAGAGACAAAATGACGATGGAGAGCTTGATATTCGCCTCCCCAATTAGAATGAAAAGAGAGTATTTTACGATTAAAAGATCGTTCAACTTGAATTTGAAAATTACAAAATATATCAAATAAATCAGATTTCCTTCTCATAGGATAAAGCCAAGTATATTTACTAAAATGATCAATGAATGTAACATAATATTGGAAACCTTGATTAGACAAAATAGGTGCAGGGCCCCAAACATCAGAATGGATTATTTCAAGTGGAAAATTAGAAACATGATCAGATAAAGAGAAAGGTAGCTTATGACTTTTAGATTCCATGCAGGCCCTACATGAATAAGATGAAGAGGAGGTAATAGAAGTAGGTAAGCCATACCTATTGATGATTGACTAAACAATACAAAGGGAAGGATGACCAAGTCGAGCATGCCAAGCTGGTTTATTTGTGCGTTCACCAACAAAAGCTTTGATTGAAGAACTCTGAAGACAATAGAGGCCATTTTTGATTCTCCCATAAAACACAATAGCATTTGTTCCTCTATCCTTTATAAGATAATGATTATGATGAAATTCAAAAATGACATTGTTATCAAGACAAAACTGGCGTGTAGAAAGTAAATTTTTAGTGATAGATGGAACATGAAAGACATTGCACATGTGAAAAGTTCGATTAGATAAATGAACATATGTGTTTCCAAGATTAGCAATTTGCAAACCTGAACCATCGCCTACTTGCACCGTATCTGAGCCATAATATGACATTACGTCTGTAAGGATATTATAATCTGATGTGACATGATGAGTTGCTCCAGTGTCAATATACCAATCAGTAGATGAGAACTCTGGGTTTTTACCACAAGTAGGCACAGACGAAAGAACTTTAGGATATACTTGTGAAATAGATGGTTGTCTTGAGACTGTAGAACCACCAATGAAATTTGAATCAAATGGACTAGGACATTGAATACCAAAATGTCCAATTCCAAGACAAATTTGACATTTTACCCTAGACCGATCAAGTCTTTTAGGGCATATATTTCCAGTATGACCAACGATGTGACAAATTTGACATCGGTCCGGACTTTGCTTTTGTCCTCTTTGATGTCGTAGAGTATTTGACATCTAAAGTAAAAAATAACTTGTCCGGTGGTAGTGGGAAAAAAAAATAGAGATTAAGGAAGAGGAAAGAGAAGCAAAGGGGTTGGCAGCGGAAGAAAATAAGTATTTTTCGTTTGTTTTGAAAAATAGAGAAGAATAAGAAAATTAAAACATGTAGGAGAAAATAAGGGGCTTGAGGGAAAAATTTAAAATTCGCCGTTTATACGATCTCAGCCTCAAGAAATTGAGGGAAGATAAAAAAGAGAGAGAGAGAGATAGATGACTCTGATACCATGTAAGAAGAAGAATAGGGAGAGAGGAAGGAATAAGATGAGAATAATAAACTCTATTGTTCATTAATATTTGCCCTAAGGACAACACAATATATAATGTTCAAAAGTACTTGGTCAAATAACTAATTAATAAATAACAGAATTATTCTATGAATAATTCTGAGAATAATTATAACAGAATTATTAGAATAATCCAAATACTAATATGATTTGATTTGGTAATTTAATCCGGTCAATTTGGATAATTCTGTTATATCTCTTTTACCAGGTACTCCTTGTTCGCTACTCTCACTATCGATTAGGTTTTTGTTTGTGATTTCGTGAGATTTTCTTTTGTGGGTGAAACTCACATATTTGCCCTCTTACGCGTCTGAGATATGTTTATGTCGTCGAGTTCAACCCTAGAACGATAGAAGATACGAGTATTATTATTTGGGAATTATGATCTCGCAAAGGTATCTCGTTGGATCATTTGATTCTGATTCCGCGTTCGCGAGCATATGCTAGGGTTTGGTTGTTCGACGATTCATTGAATCCCCGTTGAATAATTCGTTTAATCAGTGTTTTCAATTCCGATCAGGTTTTGTTGTATCTTCCTCGTTGTTTGTTTCTTTTCTTCTCGTTTGTAAGTTTCGACTTTGCGGCTTCATAGATGGCAAGTGGAATTGGGGAGTCATCGTCTTCGTCTAGTGGGGATCCGCAGAGCTCTTCCTTCAGCGAAATAGTTGCAGCAATGATGCAAGTAGCTTTGAATGCAACATCTGGTTCGAGTTGGCCCAGGACCCTGTGGTGACCCTCTGTGGTCACCTCTACTGCTGGCCCTGCCTCTACCAATGACTCCATAGTCACGCTCAATCTTCTGAATGCCCTGTCTGCAAGGCCATCATCGAGGAAGAAAAGTTGGTACCTCTCTATGGCTGAGGGAAGAATTCCATTGACCCACGGTCGAAAACGTCACCCAGTATGAACATTCCTCACCGCCCAGCTGGGCAGAGGCCCGCAACGGCGCTGCTGCTGCCGCCTGACCTAAACAACTTCCACCATGGGAGTCCATGGTTCATGGGCGGAGCTCCGGTGGGCAGCACTAGGTTTGGTAACTACACATTCTCTGCTGCCATCGGTGGCTTGTCCCGTTGCTTAGCTTTCAAGTTCATGGGTTCCCTGCTGCAACTGCGGCTTATGGCCCCGGCACTGGTTTTCCTTACGGGTATGGCCATGCATTCCAGGGGTGCACCATGTTCATGGATTTCCCCAGGAAGTTCACAATGGACAACAAGCTGATGTCTATCTCAAGGCATTGCTATTTCTTGTTGGTGCTCTGGTAATTGCTAGCCTTGTTTGGTTCTAGCCAGTTTGGTATCTGAAGTACTGTCATTCTTGCCGTGATATCATGAATGGCTGTTGTTGGTGTTCTTTATAGGTTGATTGTGAATAGAATCCCATTGAATTGATTGTTCTTTCTTAGTACTTTTACTAGTTTTCGATTGTTTTTCTTAGTACTTTTGCTAGTGCTGAGCATCTTTATCTAAGATGTTATTACTTGTGCTCTGGTAAGCTGTAATTGTTATCACACATCTTATTTTTTCCAAAGCATGAAAGAAAAAGAGAAGTAATACTGACAAGTGTTCAGTTGCAACATGGTTTGCAAAATTGTAATCCGGATCATACAATCCGGAAACACTAAATCAATCAATCTGGATCAATTGATCGAATTTTATAGTAAAATTGACAATGGATTGCATGAATCATATAATTCATGTGAAATTGTTGATCTTGCATTACAGATGATCCAGATGTGTCACTAGAACCAAGCATCCTCATCGGCATCTCAATGGGCAGCAACTATATAGGGGACGTGATGGTGCAAGCGCCATGGGTAGCAACTATGTAAGGGACGTGTGATGGCGCGAGCGTGCGCAAGAGGAGGCTGCACCAACAGCTTGTGCTCTTGACTGTTCTAGCGGCTTGCGGAGGATGCACAAGGAGGTGCCGATGGCCGCTGTTCTCTCTGGGCAAGCAGAGGAGAGCAACAAACAGCACACTAAATTGATTTAAACTTTAGATTTTAATAAAAATTTTAGTTATAAGCAGCGCACTCAATTTAGGCACCCTAACTTCAATCCAGGCGTTGCCTAGGCCTCAATCCAGACACTCAAATAGAATCTTTTTATTTTTTATTTTTTTGGGATATATTATATATATTTTTAGGATTTAAAATTAAAAAAGAGAGGTACTTTTCGCACCCCTCTTATATGTCCTTGCCTGGTCCCACCTCAAATTTTAGAGGTGCTTATGCTTATATCCTTATTCGTTTTAATTTTTTTTATTATATGTTTATATTATTTTTTTATTTTTTAGTTGTAGATTTTTAGGAGTTATTATTTATATAAATTTAAAAAAATATAAAAATATGGATCAAAATAACAATTATATATATAAAACTAACAAAAATACTAACAATTAATAGTAAACACATTTATAACTTAGGAACAAACATTTTTTTTTCAAATAAAGAGTATATGTAATAATACACAAAAAAAAAAACTATATAAAAATAGAAATATTAATCAATATTACCTATAAATTTTGCTCCCGACGCATTTGGTAACGTACCTATTATTTTGTACCACAAATGAACACATGCCCTATAACGAGTGACTTATCCTTTAGCTTCGTACGATGAATGTTGTCACCACTATGTTAGAATGGGTGTTACAGGATAATGAGAGTGTAAGAAAATTTATACAAAGTGATTGCCAACATGGACAATAGCTATTTCTCAACGCTCTTAGTTTGGAACTGGAGGAGTTCGTAATGGCATGTGAGTAAAATAACTCTCAACATTTTCACCAAATGTATGCAGTACAAGATTATACCTTGATGTGATGACAATTCCCAAAGACAGAGAGTCCATCTAATACATATCTGGTGCTCACAGCTCGAACCAATACAATGAGAATAATAGATTGACTATCAAATTTTGATCTAGATAAAGTTGATCATATAGATCCTTATTTTGTTGAATCTCTTCTATAAGCTCGAATCATACTTGAAACCAACCTTTTTCACCATACCCAATTAGTGAAACTATTGCCCTGAATCCACAATGATTGTCAAGTTGAACATCAACAGTGTGGGAAATATAATGCTACAGAGACACAAGTAATTTCTCAATATAAGTATCAAGGATAGGTGGAACTGGAGAGTGATCATGAGTCGTTTGAGTATGCGAATCTTCGACCCCCTTCCACGTTTTCCTCTCCCTCGAGATGTTGTAGTCAGTTGAGAGACCCTAGATCCTGAAGTGGATGCATCTGCAAAAGAAGGTATGCGACGTCTACTTTGCTCATTTCTACTTGTAGGTCGACCTCTATGTTCTGTGTTATACGAAGGGGTCCGAATTATACTTGAGATGAATCTATCATATCGAAAAACTTGTCTATCATATGCTCTTACATATGTGGATTCATCCCATCTAATATATCAACAACGTGGGATGTCCTGTTGGGTCATGCTCCCTCATCATTAAATCGATGTACGTGCATAGACAATCTCCTCCAATGAGTGTTGATACTCTGTAGCGGAATTGGAATGAAAAAATAACAGTAATGTGCAAGATCGTGCTCGCATGACAATCCATATATAATTTTGATAGAACAGTTGCATCTACCGGCTAGCTGGTGAGATGCTTCCTCAGCGTATTTTAGCTGACCAAAAATCAACTTCATTACCTCTAATGCAATCAAACACCTTGTTTGATTGAAAATGTCATATGCAAATGTTGATGGCATGAAATATTGAGAAATCTCTCGAACAACTTGTTAATATCCTCGAACTGAATTATCAACATCTTATATATTTTTTTTAAAAGATGTTTGTAGGGGTGGCATGATATCTCTCAAATATAACTTCAGTCTCGCTTGTGCAGACTTTGCCCTGTAATAAAAAAATGCATTGTGTTTTAATAATGAAAAGAATTGAAATAATACAATAATGAACAAAAATGAAATAATAAAGTTATAAAGTGACTATACCTTTTATTTGAATTACTCCCGAGGTGCATACATGTATCAATCCATGCTGAAACAAAACGCTCTTTGTAAGAGTGTAACCATGTCTCCCAAAGGTAATTTAGAACACCCTCGAATCGTCGATACTCCTTGCGCATGACATCCCACTTCTGCTAGTAAGACCATTGTGTTGATGAATTAATGAGTGAGTGTTATAACGCATAAAAATGTTGTCACTCCAGCTCAAGCATAGGGGTGAATTTCTTTATTACACACTAGTTTATATGTCAAATACAAAGGATGTGATGTGCATTGGGAAAACATGTTTCAATGGTATTAATAAACGCCAAATCTCGATCTGAAACAAACATCAATGGCAACGATGCATCTTTTTCAACCATCCACTTCTTTAAGGTACCTAATGCCTATGTTAGTTGTTCTGTCCTCTCATTACTAAGATATGCAAACATAAGTGAGTAAATTCACATTGTAGATGTGATACCCATAACCTCCAATAGTGGTATCTGATACTCATTGGTCTTATATGTGACATCAATGATTCACACATACGAAAAGTTGACAAACAACTCTAAATTTTTTGGATAAACCCAAAGAATATCTGTGATTTCGTTGGTGTCTAAATTTGTACGGTAATTATGGAGGTATTCTTTCTTGATTAATTGCTCCAAGACATACTGAATAAAATTTAGGCCGCTCCGTTTAGCGGATTTGTTTGTGAAAATGACATTGTAAATATTTTTGATTCCCATAGTGTTTGACGGGTCTTTTTTCCTTCAAAATACTAAGAATTTCAGGAGGTGTTGTGTTGTTGACCATGTCGAGTACAAATTTTTTCTCTATTGGTTTTAACCTACATGGGTACTTATGACTATCAATTATTCTACTGATTGATGATTATGAAAACGACAAATAACTCTTAAACCCCATATCACACCATCTTGAGGTATTGGTATACCTCATTATATTGCTCAAATAGACATTTACATTTTTTAGTCCTAGTATTTTTTTAAGGATTGCCCATCAATTAGATATCGTGGCGGTTTGTACTTTCTACCTCTTTCACACATAAGATGGTACTTTGACATCTTGTCACCTTTTAAATTAGCAGAATTTTTAATAACTACTATAATATCATTATTCAGACCAAGCGTCTTCGCCCAATTTATCATATCTTCTCTATTTTAAATATCTATATAAAAAAAATATAACAAAGATGTATAAGTATGACATTATCCAATCTTAACATAATTTCTCTACTTATAAAATAAATAACTAATATGCATAAAATAATTATAATAACTAACCTTATATGTGATAAATTCAGTTGTATAATCGAGATTGTTGTTGGAGATACTCTCTCCACTATGAACATCATTCTTAATTGATCAACTATATAAAAATAAATCCAAATAGTCATCCATAATTTTTTCCTATGAATTACGAAAAGTAATGGCTAAAAAGATAATTATGTTCTAGGAAGAGAGAAGGATAGGCTGAGAGGAAGATAGCAGTGGAGGGAGGTGTGACTGAAAATAAAGTGTGAGAGGAGTATTTAAAGGGGGAGGTTTTGACATGTGTCAAGAGTTGAAGGGTAGATAATTTAAGTGGAGGAGAGATTCTAATATGTGTCAAGGGTTGGAGGGGGTAATTTAAAGGGAAAGGGATGTTTTGACATGTGTTCTGACATGTGTCAAGGGTTGAAAGAGGGATAATTTAAAGGGAGGAGAGATTTTGACATGTGTCAATGGTTGGAAGAGGGTAATTTAAAGAGAGGAGAGGTTCTGACATGTGTCAAGGGTTGGAGAGGGGTAGTTTAAATGAAGAGTGGTGTTTTGACATGTGTCAAGGATTGGAGTGTGAGTAATTTAAGGGGAGGGAAGGTTCTGTCATATGTCAAGCTTTGAAGAGGGGTAATTTAAAGGGGAGGTGTTTTGACAGGTGTCAAGGGTTGGAGGGTGAGTAATTTAATGAGAGTGAGAGGTTCTGACATGTGTTATGTGTCAAGGGTTGAAGTGGGGCAATTTAAAAGGAGTGGAAGTTCTGACATGTGTCAATGATTGGATGAGGGTAATTTAAATATCGAATTAGGAAGGTAATTTAAAGGAAGGGTGAGATTTTGACATATGTTAAAAATTATATAAAATAAAAAAAATAAAAAAATTGATGAACAAAATAATAAATAAAATTGATTAAAAAATAAATTTTTTTTAAAAAAATACAAGTATTGATGAAAAAGATAATAAACAAAATTGATTAAAAAATAAAACTAAATAAAAAATAAATCAAATTGAAAAAAAAATACAAGGAAAAAAAGGGGGGGTTGTCAGGGGTGGGAGAAGCAATTTGCTTAAAAAAATAGACATTGAAGGGGCGTGGATGAAATCTCCTTGAGTTTGACACTCCTTACACCTATGCACAAACTCTATGCTGTCATTCTCCTCTTCCCATAGTAAGCCAGCCAATAGTACCCTAACCTAAGAAGTTCTCTTAGCTAGCGAATGCCTATTAATGTGACCACTGCATGCTCTTGCATGAGTTTAATGAATGATTTATTGAGCCGTGTCGTCACATCTAAGGTTGGTTATGTCGAAGGATCTACCGTACAATACATTCCTAGAATAAAAAAATAGCCTCTCTAGGGCAACACCAATCACCATTAGAGAATTTAGAACTGAGAGCGAATGTTTTTGTTAAGGATATATTATATATATTTAGGGTTTAAAATTTTAAGATTTTAAAATTATGTTATAATGAGTTTGAGTTAATATGATTTTTCTCTAGGATTTAAACTTCCTTGTCAGGGGTGGGAGAAGCAATTTGCTTAAAAAAACAGACGTTGAAGGGGCGTGGATGAAATCCCCTTGAGTCTGACACTTCTTACACCTACACAAACTTTATGCTGTCATTCTCCCCTTCCTCATAGTAAGCCAGCCAATAGTACCCTAACCTAAGAAGTTCTCTTAGCTAGCGAATGTCCATTAATGTGACCACCGCATGCTCTTGCATGGGTTTAGTGAATGATTTGTTTAGCCGTGTCATCACATCTAAGGTTGGTTCTATCGAAGGATCTACGGTACAATACATTTCTTAGAACAAAAAATAGTCTCTGTAGGGCAGCGCCAATCGCCATTAGAGAATTTAGAACCAGGAGCGAATGTTTTTTTTAAGGATATATTATATATATTTAGGATTTAAAATTTTAGAATTTTGGAAATTAGGTTATAATGAGTTTGAGTCAATAAGATTTTTCACTAGGATTTAAACTCCCTTTTAGAGTAAGTGTTCAAAATTTAAAATTTTAGATACACATGGTATATTATATGTATTTAGGGTTTAAAATTTTAGAATTTAGGAGTTTAAACTAATAAGATTTTTCTTTGCAGGTTATAATGTTTAAGATTAAAATTTTTAGATATTTATATAATTATTCTTTTTAAGAAAATGTTGATTTAAAAAACTAATTGAATCTAGACACATGAACACTATAGTAGAAGCCTACAATCCATAACAGAGCAATGCTATATATATAAATTTTAAATTTTAAAAATTATAAATACATTTTATTTATTTATTATATACATTTTCAATCTATTATTTATTAATATCATTATTGATAATTTGATTTGATTTTTTAACAAATTTAATAAATATCAAATTGATTTAATCTTGGGTAATTTTGCATGCAGTCCCTATTGGTAAATAAATCTTTGCATGCAGTCCCCATCCATGAAAATTTTTGTTTTCACTCCCCAGTCAAACATCTTTACCTAATTGCCCATGATATTTTTAGGTACAAAAAGTCTAAAAATCAGTATAAATCCTCTTAAATTGAGTATATTAACTAAGAATCTAGTATATTTTTTATCAAATTGAGTACGATTCTTTTTTCACCTCAAAATATACTCGATTTTAGTTTAATGTGCTGAATTTAATAGGAATTATACTCATTTTTAGACTATTTGTACCGAAAAATATGAGGGTTAATTTCGATAGAAAATATACTGGATCCTAGTATAGAGTATTAGATTATAGTGTAAAGTGCTGAATTTAACATGAATTATACTTATTTTTAGACTTTTGATACCTAAAAAATAAAGGGACAATTTTGATAGAAAATATACTCGATTTATAATATAAAGTACTGACTTTAAGAAGAATTATACTCATTTTTGGATTTTTTGTACTCAATTTTGAAATTTTTGTACCTAAAAAATTTGAGGGGCAATTTAGGTATCAATATTTGCATGAGGGAGTTGAAACAAGTAATACTTTGCATGCAGGGAGTGGAAACAAAATTTTTTGGACATGGGGATTGCATGCAAAATTAAGATTGAGGATTTTTCTCTAATTTACCGTTTAATCTTTATTTATCAATAAATATTAAATTAAATTTTAAAATTTTTTAATAGGATTGACCATTCAATTCTTATCCAAACTACTACAAATTATGGTTGCAATACTCCTTGTGACTCGACATCTATCATTAGGATATGAAGTATAAATTAGGCAAATATTACGCATTCTGAATTCATTTTACAATATTTTGGATGAAGTTACTTATTACAGAAAGATATATACAAGACACTCTAACTGAAGCACAAAACAGAAACAACCTGCTTGATCCACCTGATTTGTTGGCCTTTAGCATTGCACAATCCGTTCTGACTACACATCATTTTCGAGCACATCTGATTCGCTCAATTGTAGGTTGGTCAGGTTCATTTGGTTGGCTTGCTTCCGTTTGGATCATATAAAAGAACTATTTTAACAATAACAAAACACACTCACGAACAAAATTATTCCCTTTTCACCATCAATTAATGATGAAAGAATTAAAGATAGATTAATACAAATACAAACACATCGATTAATGGATTCTTGACAAAACTCTATCCGCAATCAGATTTTGTAGATACCGTTCTAAAAAGAAAATTCAATTGAAAAAAGATTGAAGTTCCATAACATGACGAGCATGATCGGACAACAAATCTAATAGTGAATGGAGAACAACAATCTACATTGCTGAAGAAAACTCGGATTGGCATTCAGAATGAGTAGGAGGTTTAAATTCTGTCAGATAAAAAAATTCTCAGAAATGATATGAGATTCATCATAATGCCAATCCAAATGAGTATGAGATGCAATTTGAACGAAAAAGAAGAAAGAGATAGAATTTCTTTCAGACAAATGCCTCGATTCGTCCTCATGTCGAATGGAATGGATTAAATCGGACTCGTCATCCATCATTTATCTCATCAGCAAGAAATCCAAAGATTGAGAATGAACCGAAAATAGAATGTGAGATGAAATTAGAAAGAAAAAGAAGAAAAGCGACGAGATTTCTTTCAGACAAATGCCTCGATTCGTCCTTATGTTGAATGGAATGGATTAAATCGGACTCGTCATCTATCATTTACCGTACTGCAGCGGCGCTGAGATTACTTTCCGCCCGCATCGATTGTTTTCCGCCCGCATTAATGGATAATAAGCACAGGGGGTTTCGTTATTATTTATAGAGGCAGGGTTAGTGGCTTAGTGCTAGGGTGTAGAGCTCTCGTTTTTACGAAAATGCCCTTTTTTTATCTATCGATTGGATTTGTACGGCCCAATAAGGGTTTTGGCGGAAGTTGCAACGCCGCCCAAAACGGCCGGTGAGCTCCAACCGGCCACCATCATATTCATTTGATCCAATCGTTCTGCATTTCCTTGCCCTTCATATTTCGTGATAATCGTTAGATTTTGCTCAAGCTGAACAATTTTTCACCTTTTTATGTAATCATTTCTCTGCAATTGTTTGCTAAACTCATTCGTTTAGAATCGATTCAGATTGTTACTGAAATGTAACAGCATAAATCCTCTGTCGAATCATTGGTCCATTGCTTCTCCTCCACCACTTCATGCCAAAGTAAAAAATCAATCATCTGTCGGTTTGAGATTCTCGAATGGGGCTGATACGGAAGTTACAACATTCAAGCAGGATTCAAACAGAAGGTTAGCTGATTACTGTAATTATTAACTACATACTTGCTTAATTTCTCTAAAAAATGTTAGAAAATGGCATTATTTCATGCTCACAGAACTTGCCTTTTGATTTTTTACTGAGACTTTATGCGGCTTCAACCCCATATGGTTATTGATTTCCTTGGTTTCAGATACAAGCAGTACTATCTGCGCAGCAAAGAAGCTGCTGCATCTGGTGTTTCATATCTTATATTTCATCTCCACCAACTTCTAATTGATTTTCTATTACACTTTGAAATTAAACAACAATCCCTTGTTAAATTTTCTTTAACTAAGGTCCTTTCTTTTGTACCAAGCAGGTGTAAATACTTTGATATGCACAAACAGGTTGTTCCTTTCACGGAAGCATGGTCTTGGCAAAAATCAATTGGAGCTAGGAGACAAACTTTGGCAGAGAAAGATAAGATAATTCCTATACACTAGGAACAGGTAGTTCACAGGAGCACTTGAATTTTGATATACAAGATAATTCCTATACACTAGGTACAGGTAGTTCACAGGAGCACTTGAATTTTGATATACAAGATAATTCCTATGATGTTTATCGGACTGAGCTAGGTTTCTCCATATATTCGGATAATCAGTTTCACATTTTCTGTGTCTGTAGCTGTATTGTATATGTATTCCACATTTCTATAAACCTTTGGTTGAAGTAGTAGTTTTTTTTTTGTTTTCTATAACGAAAATTATTCATAGTGAATCTTTTTCAGTGTGTCGCCACAACCATGGCAGACGATGTCCGCTCCTGTCGCTGGCAACTGTGTCGCGGCAGAGGAGTGTCGGCGATCGTGTGACATCAGAAGGATGTGGTGGAAGAGCCACGTCGTGCTAGGTACTCTCAATTGTCGGATTGTCATGGTCGGCAATGAGCAGCCACTACAGCTGGCGCGTTCGATGTGGTAGAGGTTGAGGCGGCATGAGATGGGGATTGTGTGGCGGTGGTGACGCTGTAGAAAAAAACAAAGCAAATTAGGTTTCGTATTAAAAAAAATCATAATTTTTTTATTACATATTTGTAAGAGGATCCGCAACCCATTCTCGTCATAGCACCCACCAACTCATCAAAAAATATGAAATTCACTGTCACATATTGATTATAATAATATATCTTTTTTTACCTATATTATTTTTAATATTAATCCTCATTATTTATAAGTTCTATAGTAAACTCAATTATTTTAAAATTACATCATATTAAATAAATATATTTTAAAATATATAAATTATTATTATTTTTTAATAATAATTTTACTTTTTAAAAAATAATGTTAGTGTTTTAAAAAAATATTATTAATTGTTTTAAAATATTTATTATTATTTATAAAAAAAGAAAATATATATATATAAAATAAAAGATATGAGAGGGATGAACAACATAATATTTTCCCTTCTCTCATAATTGAGAGGGATGTTAAATAGATATTATAATGTTCATTTAATATTCCATGGATGTCCTAAGATTAAGCTCTTGTTTTTTTATTAATTAATTAATACATTGTTTTTAGTTAATGTAACGCCCCGTCCCTTCCTGCTTAAGCTGACGGGGGTTACTTATCTTTTCTTCTTAAAACAGCGGAAGTTTTATTTATAGTATATATATATATATATATATATATATATATATATTTTTTCTTTAAACTTTTCTTTTACTTTCAAATAATCATCCCTAACAACCTATCATATGAGTCACATAACATGCTTAACATAAATTTGAACCATAATACTAAAGAGCATGATGAAGTGTCATAGAGTTATAAAAGAACAACATGAATATAATTCTTATTAACTAGAAGCAGGTCTTTTTCTTTAGCCAAGTCACTACTACACACGTCCTTCTTGCCCCCTCTTGCTGCTCCCTTAGTACATCCATTCTTTTCCCTTATCTGTGGTACAAGGAAAGTAAGCTGTGAGCACTCAAGGCTCAGTAAGATCCTTTCCTACTCACAAAAACCGTATAACATAAATAAAACTTCAAGGCATAAAGCATAAAGACAACTCATCATATCATGTATGGAAGCATCATATCATAACATAATCGTAAGATATCATGTCATATACTAATAAAGTCATAAAGTGCATTCTAGCATAACATAATCATGATCATAACATATCATAACATAATCATAGAGTTCATCCTAATATAATATAACATAATCATAAAGTTCATCCTAACATAACATAACATAATCATGAGCATCATGGTATATCGTAACATAATCATAAAGTGTTATGCGAGATGACTTTCAAAAACATGATTCATGCAATAATATATGCAACATGTCCTTTGAAAACTTATTACTTACATACTTAAACATAATCATAACATGGTTAGGGCCCCGGCTTGTACCACATACATAAATGCGCGCGTCCTATGTAGGTCCAAGGTAGCAAGTCTTGAACCCTACAAGACATACATACTAGGCCCGTTTCTTAGTCCATCGACCTAGGGGCACTTAGGAGCTCATTCCTAACGAGGCCCGTTTCTTAGTCCATCGACCCCGGGGCGCTTATGGAGTCCACCCTTGGTACAAGCTATATAAAGTAAAGTAGCATGTCATACATATCATGGCTCTTATCATTTCATGCACATCGTATTTCTTATCATATCATACCATATAGAATTTGGGCACACAGCTCATCATAATGGTATGTAAAATTTGGGCACACAGCACATCATAAATACATGCATAGTTTGGGCACACAGCTCATCATAAATAGCATGCAAACTTGGGCACACAGCTCATCATAAATGTCATGCATAAATTGGGCACACAGCTCATCATAAACAACATACAGCATAGCATAAGGGTTACCATCATGTATAGATCATAAGTGTGCATAATTAAACATAGAAGCATAGCAAGCTCATAAAACATGGCATATAAGATACATGGGAAACATATTTAGATTTCTAACCCTAATGTCTTATAGTGGCCGAAACATATAGTTGGGTTTTAGGTAAAAACAACCCATACCAACATGTGAACTCTAAACAAGTATCATTTCATATACCATAAGAAAACACCATGAACAAGTTTAGGTAGAGTTCTAGGTTTCTTAAGCTTACAACTTATCATGGCCGAACTTTATCAAGCATACATTGGGTTAAAAATTATCATTCAAGCTTGTGAACCCTAAACAAATTCCGTAGCAAATAATTACAAGGAACATCATGAGCATAATTAGGTTAGGTTCTAAGTTTCCTATGCCCTTAAACATAATGTGGCCGAAACTTGTAGGGCTTAAAGCTAGGGTTCAAGTGTCATAAAAGCATGAGAACCTTAAACAACTTTCATAGCAATTATTTCAAGGAACAACATGAGCATAGTTGAGTTAGGTTCTAAGTTTCCTAGGCCCTTAATCATAATGTGGCCGAAACTTGTAGGACTTAAAGCTAGGGTTCAAGTGTCATAAAAGCATGAGAACCTTAAACAACTTTCATAGCAATTATTTCAAGGAACAACATGAGCATAGTTGAGTTAGGTTCTAAGTTTTCTAGGCCCTTAAACATAATGTGGCCGAAACTTGTAGGACTTAAAGCTAGGGTTCAAGTGTCATAAAAGTATGAGAACCTTAAACAACTTTCATAGCAATTATTTCAAGGAACAACATGAGCATAGTTAAGTTAGATTCTAAGTTTACTAGGTCCTTAAACATAATGTGGCTGAAACTTGTGGGACTTAAAGCTAGGGTTCAAGTTGTTAGGACCTTCGGATAGCGGCTAGAGAGGGGGGTGTGAATAGCCGACCTCAAATTATCGTTTCTTCCTACAATTTAGGTTAGCGCAGCGGAAATAAAGAGTAGAAACGAAAATGGAGAAGATCAAACCTCAAACGCGACGATATAACGAGGTTCGGAGATGATACTCCTACTCCTCGGCTTGTCCGTAAGGTGGACGAATCCTATCAATCCGTCGGTGGATGAAACCCCGGAAAACCGGCTAATAAGAATTCCTTCTGGGTGGAGAAACCTCACCACAATTCCTTTTGCAACAACAATAATAGAGTACAAAGAATAGAGCAAGAAACAATGGACAATATGAATGTAAAAACATCCTACCAAGTTTGCTTGTCTTCTCGTTGCTTACTGGAGTCCGTTGATGAAGCAGCAACTTCACGGATCCAACAACAGCAGCTAGAAAACCAGCCGATGGAAGCTCACACGAAGCTTCAGCAGTGGAGAGCTCAACAAAGCTCAGATCGCAGGAGCAAGAACCGTAGTCAGCAAGCGTTATTTTTCCCTTCTTCTACTGTAGCGGCCTTATATCCTGCACCTGCGAAGAAGACAAAGAAGAATCCAAAAATCTAGCCGTTGAGTCACAACGGCTAAGCCTGGACCGATCAGGCTCCATCCTGATCGGTCCAGGAGGACCCTGATCGGTCTGTGGACCGATCAGGCCCTAGGCTGATCGGTCCCCAGACCGATCAACCAACTCTCTGTGAGAGTTGGCTTCGAAGCCTGATCGGTCTGTGGACCGATCCACCTATAGCCTGATCGGTCCACAGACCGATCCCCCTACTTTTTTCTGCCTCCTGATCGTTTCCTGATCGGTCTGCAGACCGATCAGTTAACCCACAGAAACATTTTGTTTGGTTACTGATCGGTCACCAGACCGATCCAGACAATCAGAGTATCACTGGATCGGTCACCAGACCGATCCAATGCCTTAGAGCTTCCCAGCCCTAAACCCTAAAGCCTTCCCGGTCTAGAGAACGAGCTACCGAGCCCTCTCTGACCTAGTCCGGAGAACGAGCTACCGAGCCCTCTCCGACTTCCACGTTCGATCCAGAGAACGAGCTACCGAGCCCTCTTTGACTTAGTCCGGAGAACGAGCTACCGAGCCCTCTCCGACTTCATCCGGTCTAGAGAACGAGCTCCCGAGCCCTCTCTGACCTAGTCCGGAGAACGAGCTACCGAGCCCTCTCCGACTTCCACGTCCGGTCCAGAGAACGAGCTCCCGAGCCCACTCTGACCTAGTCCGGAGAACGAGCTATCGAGCCCTCTCCGACTTCGTCCGGTCCAGAGAACGAGCTCCCGAGCCCTCTCTGACCTAGTCCGAAGGTCCTAACAAGTGGTATCAGAGCGAGGTCGCTCTTCGTCCGATTAACACCCGGGGGAGCACGAGCTAGAGAATGAATCAACTTGGAGAAGACATCACGATTCCACCCTTCTACGATCGCGACGACTTCGCGTATTGGAAGGTAAGAATGAAGTATTTTCTTATGACTAACCTAGAAAATTGGAATTGTGTACAAGTAGGTTTTATTCCTCCGATGGATAAAGGAGGAGAACCTCTCGAGAAGAAGAAGTGGACGAATGAACAAATCCACCAATCCATAATCAACGACGAGGTAACGAAAATATTTGAATTTTCATTACCTAATGATATATTGTGTAAGATAGGTGGATACAACGATGCCAAGGAGTTGTGGAACAACTTGGCTAAGTTCCATGAGGAGAGCTCCAATTCAAGTCATGAAGAGGAGTCAAGTGAGCCAAGTAGCTCACATCATGGATGTATGGAATTAGAAGTTGAGGGCTACTCAACATCTAAGGAAGAAGAGGAGGAGAGTTCTTCATCAAGATTGGTGCAAGAAGAAGCCTCTACCTCCGGAAGGGATGAAGAAGAGAGTTTATGTTTATCCTCAACCCTAGGTAACTCAAGCAACTTAATTTCAAGTAAATTACATATAATGTGCTTTGAGTGTAGGGAATATGGGCATTACAAGAGCAAATGTCCAAAGAAGATTAGGAAGACTCCACCGGCACCAAAAGTCAAGGAAGCCGGAGTCCCGATACGCAAGGGCAAGGAGCACGTGGTGTGCTTCCAATGCAAGCAAAGGGGACATTATAGGAGCCAATGTCCGAGGGGGAGGCAACCTCACAAGGACAAGAGATCAAGCACATCTATGGGGGGAGCTAAGGAAAACCCTAAGGTATCTTTTAAGGCACATTATTGCAATTCTAATAAGAAACATACTAGTAGCTTTATTGCAATTGCCAATGATGATAAGCATGATAACCATAGAAACCGATACATGTGCTTAGGTGCCAAACATGTTAGTCTAGGTAAGGATGATACTAGAAATGTCAATCCTAGAATTAACTCATCTAAGGTTAAGGAAAACCTAGGTAGGAATCCCAAAACAACTAGACATATGCCTAGGAATACCTCAAAGAAAAATGGAAAATTAAAGCTTGAGGTATTAGAGAAGGAAAATCAAGTCTTGAGGTCAAGACTTGACACTTTAGAAAAGGCTCTTAAGAATTTGGAAAAGCTAACTCTAGGGTCTAAGGGTCAAAAATCAAAGCCCAAGGACATGAGAGGTTTGGGTCACAAACCTAAGTCTCAAGTGGTCAAGCCCACTTATCATAATGTTCCATTCGATTATGGAACAAGATCTAGGGCTAGGAAGACCATCACCAAGGTCACAAGGGGAGTCACCCCTAGAGTTGATCTTGATGAGTCCCAAATGACCAAGGCTTTAAAGCCTAAGAGGGTCATTAGGAGGGTTGCTAGGGAAGTCATCCCTAGTGAATATTTAGTGAACCCAATGAGCTCAAATAAGTTTTGGGTTCCTAGGAGCGTGATTTCATCACGCTAGATGGGTTAGGGTGTGCCAACCTTAATTGGATAGGTAGTTAACCTAATCATGGCAAAAGGTGGCATTTTAGGAATTTTCAAGATGTAATCAAGCCTTGAAAATGAAATTTAAAATTTTACTTATTCCTAAGGTGATTAGGATGTGTCAACCACATTTGAGGAGTTTTCTAGGACCAATCTAATTGGCACATAGTGATCTAAAAATCTTTAGTATATGATTTTAGGTCTATTACACTTAGGAATATAGAATGTGTGGCAAAATGATCAAAATTATCAAAAATGGCAACTAAGGCTAGAATTAGGTATTTTCTATACCTTTATATGTTATTTGTCATATATTGTTTGCCATATGCCATGTCATGACATCATATTTATTTTATTATCATTTGAAATGTCATGATAATGCTTAGGTTAGTTATATGACATGCCTTATTTAAGTTTCATACTTTATGACATGACATCATGACATTGGCACATGTTTTCACTTATGATATTACTTTATGTCATGTCATCATCTCTTGCATTTATGATCAATTAAATTGATTTAAGGATAAAAACTCAATTTGATATGGAAATCAAATTGTTGTCTAGTAAATGCATGAGAACTTAGCTTAAGATGACCTAAACCCATATCTCACATCAAAATTGACTTGGATGTGTTTGATACACCTTAGATGTGTGTGAGATATTAGGATTATGAGTTAGGATCAAGGTACATAGCTCTTGTACCTAGATGAGCCTAATTCCAAATTGAGGATCATAGGGAAAGCTTGTGTACAAGTCATGTACATTTAGCCCTAAATTGTGGTCCTAAATTGAATGGTTTAAAATCATTTCAAAATTGATTTGAAAAACCTTGATGAAACTTTTCTAGTGATAGCATTCATCATTGAGCAAGTTGATACAAAGATGGATTAACCTTGAGCTATTTTAAAGTTTTTCAAACTTTATATCAAGATTTAAAAATGGAAGTTATTTTCATAGAAAACTATTTTTTCATGATAATATATGGTATGAGGAATGTATCCTCAAAATTTTATAATTTTTGGAATTTTTTGTAATTTTTTAGGGGTTTCTGAATTTCGGGAAGAAAAAAAATTCAGAACTCTTATCAGAGAGTTGTGGACCGATCAAAGAAGAGCCTGATCGGTCCAGAGTAGTGTGGATCGGTCACTGGACCGATCCAGGGAAGTCTGATCGATCTGGTGACCGATCCAATAAAGGGCTGAGCGTGCCAAAATGCTGATTTTCGACTGATTGTCTGAAATTTCAGCTGTGGAAGTTGTGTTTTAGATTTCTAAAGGGTTGAAACTTTCCAAAACATTGTTGGTGCAGTGGTCAAGGAGGAGTTGATCTTTAGGGGGAGTTTTACCTAATGGTCAAGAGGGAGTTGACTTTTAGGGGGAGTTTTTACTCGATTTCTGAGGATGAGTGACATGGGATTATCACTAAGTTGATTGTTGTCTTTAGTATCAAGGGGAAATTAAGGGTTTCAATGAAAGGTATGGGACTTTCATTAGGAAGAAACTCTTAACCTTGATTCACTCTTTTTGATGTGCGTCAAAAAGGGGGAGAAATGTCTAGAGAATGTTCAAGGAAGAACATTGGAGTTTGGGGAGAATATTCAAGGAAGAACATTGATTGAAGAGCTATTGGAAAACCTAAGTTAGGTTATCGGGTTAACCTAACTTGATTATGATTTTTGTCAAACATCAAAAAGGGGGAGATTATTGGTGCAACCTTAGGTCAAGGTTGACCTGGTTGACCCGACTCGAGTTGACCTGACTCGAGTTGTATTTTGATGTTTGACGAGAATAGAAAAGTGCTCTGATACCACTTTTATATTCTCGTCAAACATCAAAATACAACTCGAGTCAGGTCAACTCGAGTCGGGTCAACCAGGTCAACCTTGACCTAAGGTTGTACCAACACAAGTGTCATAAAAGCATGAGAACCTTAAACAACTTTCATAGTAATTATTTCAAGGAACAACATGAGCATAGTTGAGTTAGGTTCTAAGTTTCCTAATCCCTTTAACATAATGTGGCCGAATACATATGAGCACGGAATGAAGTTAATTCATCATATGAGCATAACAAGTTAACAACTTCCTCATCATGAGGCACCTATCATAAATCAACAATAGAAGACATGCTTGGTTTGAGTCTTAGCTTACCTATTCTTTTTTTTTTCTTCCCTTTTTTTTATTCATGTTTATCCGAGAGTCTTAGGGGTGTGATTCTAAGTTCTAATCAACATTCTAGCATATGAACATGAGATAAATCCCTTCCATAAAATACATGTCACAAGGAACATATTGAGCATGTCAAAATTTAGATCTTTACATTTCCTAGGTCCTTCTTTTTGGTCTTACCTTGGCCGAAATTCTTCATGAGGTTTTTCTTAGATTTTATGTAACCAAATCTCATAGAACACACAAAAGCTATTGTACCACAGGTGAGGGAAACTTATATCCTTTCGCTTGTGGTTTTTCTTAAGGAGAAAAGTATCCTAAGTGCCAAGGAAGGAGAAAACTTCTTCTTCTTGCACCTCCTTTTGCTTCTTTTTGCTTGGAAGGAATAGAACTTGAAGGCTTCTTCTCGGAAATTAGTTTTCTTGGAGAAGAACTTAACTTAGCTATTGGAATGAGGAGAGGGAAGGGGTTCTTGGTTCGGTGAAGAATGAAGAAGGAGAAAGGAGGAAGAAAGAAAAGGATTTTATCTCTTGTTTTTCTTCTCCCAAACTATTTATTCCTTTTGCCAATGAAACATGTCTTCATTCATTCCCTCAACTCCTCTTTTCCCTCATTCCTTTAATTCCCACGAAAATAGAGAGAGGGAGGGAAGTAGACAACTCATCTTTTGCTTGCTCCTTTTCTTAACCAAGAGGAAAAGAAGGTAAGCAACTTGGTTTTCTCTTGCTCTTTTGCTTAGTTTTCTTTTTATTTTCTTCTCACCTCTAACTAAAATTCCATTCTTTTCCATCCATATATTATTCATTATCCTAGTGGTTATCATATAATCAATTTATCTCCATTATTTGTGGGAGGTTCAAGGTTCAATCCTTGACCTCACCTCTTCTTATTCTATTTTTGGGTTTCTATTTTCCCTTTTTTTCTTATCCTTTTTATTTTCTATACTCTAAAGAGAAATAATATCCATATGCCTATCTTATAATTTCGTGGGTGTTACAGTACCCCATACCTCATAGAAAGTTCGTCCTCGAACTTAGAATAGTGATGTCAGGTGGTACCGGACTTCCGGCTGAGTGCATCGGCCACCTTGTTTGCTTTCCCGGGATGGTAAAAGATTTCGCAATCGTAATCCTTGACCAGTTCGAGCCATCTGCGTTGTCTCATATTTAAGTCTTTCTGCGTGAAGAAATATTTCAGGCTCTTGTGGTCAGTATAAATCTTGCACTGGGTTCCATATAAGTAATGCCTCCATGTTTTTAGAGCGAAGACCACCGCTGCTAGTTCTAGATCGTGAATGGGGTAATTTCTTTCGTGCTCTTTAAGTTGCCTGGAGGCATAGGCGATGACTTTGCCGTCTTGCATGAGTACAGCTCCAAGTCCTAGTAAGGAAGCATCACTATACATAGCAAAGTCTTTGTTACTTCCTGGAAGAGTAAGGATCGGAGCACTGGTCAGTCTCCGTTTTAATTCCGTAAAACTCTTCTCGCAGTCTTCCGTCCATTCATACTTTTTATTTTTCTTGGTGAGATTTGTCATAGGGGCTGTAATTTTGGAGAAATCCTCTACGAATTTCCTGTAGTAACCCGCTAATTCTAGAAAACTTCTGATTTTGCTGGCATTCTTTGGTCTGTTCCAGTTACTTACGGTTTCAATCTTTCTTGGATCTACCATGACTCCATCCTTGGAGATGACATGACCCAAGAATATTACTCGATCTAGCTAGAACTCGCACTTGGAAAACTTTGCATACAGTTGTTTTTCTCGGAGGATCTGCAGTACAATATTCAGATGTTCGGCATGTTCTTCCTGGGTTCTTGAATAGATGAGAATATCGTCAATGAAGACGATCACACATTTATCGAGATATGCCGCAAATACCCGATTCATCAAGTCCATGAACACAATAGGGGCATTTGTCACTCCGAAGGGCATAACTACGAACTCATAGTGTCCGTATCTTGTTCGAAAGGTTGTCTTTGGTATATCATCTTGTTTCACTTTCACTTGATGATAGCCGGACCTTAGGTCAATCTTTGAGAAGACAGTTGCTCCCTTCAATTGGTCGAACAGATCGTCGATCCGCGGAAGGGGGTATCTGTTCTTGATCGTCGCGTTATTTAGTGCTCGGTAATCTATACACATTCGCATAGACCCATCCTTCTATTTCACAAACAGTATCGGAGCTCCCTATGGAGAGTGACTAGGGCGAATAAGTCCCTTGTCGAGTAACTCCCGTAGCTGTTCTTGAAGTTCTTTCAACTCAGTCGGCGCCATTCGGTAAGGTGCTTTAGAAATTGGTTTAGTACCCGGAACTACTTCAATCGTAAACTCTATTTCTCTATCGGGTGTTAATCCCGGTAGTTCATCAGGAAATACTTCCGGATAGTTGCATACTACCCTGACCTCTTCTAGCTTCTGGCTCTCGGTTTGTCTTGTATCAACCACGTGTGCTAGAAATCCAGTACATCCTTTGTCTAACATGCTATATGCCTTTACAGTTGATAAAAATCTTTCAGTTTCTTTCCCAGATTCCCCAATAAACTAAAACATCGGTTCAGCTTCAGGTCGGAAGACTACCTTCCTATTACGGCACTCGATTGAGGCACCGTACTTACTCAGAAAGTCCATGCCCAGTATAATGTCATAATCCCGCATGTCAAGTACTATCAGATTGCAGTAGAGTTCTCTATCTGCGATTCGGATAGGTACGACCCGCAGCATATGATCTGATGGCATAACTTCCCCGGATGGTAGGGTTGTTAAGAACGTGACATTTAGTGTTTGGGGTGGTATGTCTAATTTCTTTGTAAATGGTGTTGAGACGAACGAGTGTGTCGCCCCAGTATCAAACAATACTAAAGCATACTGACTGAAAATAGGCAGCTGACCTGTAACGACAGTAGAGGCGCTTGCCACATCCTCTTTAGTAAGCGAGAAAACCCTGGCGTTCGTTGTAGTTGGTGGAGCTTCCAATCTCCCTTGGCTAATCGGTGTTCCTTCAATAGTAGCTTGCATTTGATGTAGTTGTGAGGGGGTACTCTTGTTCTGGTTGTTCTGCTAAGGTGGTGCCTGAAACCGGTTAGTGCAGTCTCTGGCCAGATGTCCTTCCCCTTCGTAATTATAACACCTTCTTGTACCCTTGTGACATACTCCGGGATGCAGCTTTCCGCAGATAGTGCACTGGGGGTACTTCGGTTGTTTATTCACTGAGCTACCTTTTGCATTGCCCCATTGTTTCCTTTTTCCAGTAGAGGTCCCTTTTCAGCTTGTTTTGCTATCTGAGGATCTCTGTCCTTCTGTTCGGGCCTGACTCTTATTCTCGTTCATCGCTTTTTGATAATGTTCTGTGATGAGGGCACTGCTGACCAATTCCTCTGTAGTCTGCGGTCTATTAATTCCGCCGGCCACGTTCAGTGCTATTTCGGGTCGAAGCATCTTCAGCATCAGTCTGACCCTTTCTCTTTCTGTGCGAACCAACTCTGGACATAGGCGTGCCAAACGGTTGAAGCGTTTTACTGCTTCGTTCACTGATAAGTCACCTTGCCGAAACTCGGTGAATTCGTCATAGTGCCGGTTCGTCACTTGCATATGGAAGAACTCCTCGAAGAACTCTGTCTCGAAGTCCGTCCAGTTCATCAGATTAATCTGTCTCTTTGCCTTTACTCTTTCCCACCACATCCTTGAGTCTCCGGAAAAACAGAATGATACACATTTGATCTTTTCCGCTACGGGCCAGTCTAGTAATTCCACTATGTTGTCCACTGTCTTGAACCAGGCCTGAGCGTCCCATGGCTCGCAAGTACCTGAGAAATTTTCCGGCTTCAGCCTTAGCCACTGTATCAAGTAGGTCTCCTGTCTGACCACTGGAGCAGGGGCTATCGGTGGTACTGGTGCAACTACTGGGATGATGGGTACTGCATTCGGATTTACTGGCGGGGTGACAGGATTTTCTTGCTGACCCATCAAAGTCGTGATCAGCTGTTGTTGCTCCGTGATCTGACGTTGGATGTCAGTAACTACCTGAGTCAGATCTGGTGGAGTTACTGTCTCGTCTGCTCGGTTAGTACGTCTCCTAGCCATGCTTATCTTCATTAAATAACAATAAATTATCGTTATTTCTATCCAGGCTAAAATAAGATCGTTATTATTCCTATCCTACCATCATGCATACCTCAGCTAAAATTGTGACTTAACATCATAAAAAAAAACAAAATAAGAGATCATACATAATATTAAAGCATCATAGAAGAATTACTTTAAGCATATAGATTCTTACTTGGAGCGGCAGGATGGAGGCTTGACATGTGTGTAGTGAAAGGCTAAACTTGGCTCTAATACCAAACTGTAACGCCTCGCCCCTTCCTGCTTAAGCTGACGGGGGTTACTTATCTTTTCTTCTTAAAACAACGGAAATCTTATCTATAGTATATATATATATATATATTTCTTTAAACTTTTCTTTTACTTTTCAAATCATCATCCCTAACTACCTATCATATGAGTCACATAACATGCTTAACATAAATTTGAACCATAATACTAAAGAGCATGATGAAGTGTCATAGAGTCATAAAAGAACAACATGAATATAATTCTTATTAACTAGAAGCAAGTCTTTCTCTTTAGCCAAGTCACTACTACACACGTCCTTCTTGTCCCCTCCTGCTGCTCCCTTAGTACATCCATTCTTTGCCCTTATCTATGGTACAAGGAAAGTAAGCTGTGAGCACTCAAGGCTCAGTAAGATCCTTTCCTATTCACAAAAATCGTATAGCATAAATAAAACTTCAAGGCATAAAGCATAAAGACAACTCATCATATCATGTATGGAAGCATCATATCATAACATAATCGTAAGGTATCATGGCATATACTAATAAAGTCATAAAGTGCATTCTAACATAACATAATCATGATCATAACATATCATAACATAATCATAGAGTTCATCCTAACAAAAACATAACATAATCATAAAGTTCATCCTAACATAACATAACATAATCATAAAGTTCATCCTAACATAACATAACATAATCATGAGCATCATGGTATATCGTAACATAATCATAAAGTGTTATGCGAGATGACTTTCAAAGACATGATTCATGCAATAATATATGCAATATGTCCTTTGAAAACTTATTACTTACATACTTAAACATAATCATAACATGGTTAGGGCCCCGACTTGTACCACATACATAAATGTGCGCGTCCTATGTAGGTCCAAGGTAGCAAGTCTTGAACCCTACAAGGCATACATACTAGGCCCGTTTCTTAGTCCATCGACCTAGGGGCACTTAGGAGTCCATCCCTAACGAGGCCCGTTTCTTAGTCCATCGACCCCGGGGCGCTTATGGAGCCCACCCTTGGTACAAGCCATATAAAGTAAAGTAGCATGTCATACATATCATGGCTCTTATCATTTCATGCACATCGTATTTTTATCATATCATACCATATAGAATTTGGGCACACAGCTCATCATAATGGTATGTAAAATTTGGGCACACAACACATCATAAATACATGCATAGTTTGGGCACACAGCTCATCATAAATAGCATGCAAACTTGGGCACACAGCTCATCATAAATGTCATGCATAAATTGGGCACACAGCTCATCATAAACAACATACAGCATAGCATAAGGGTTACCATCATGTATAGATCATAAGTGTGCATAATTAAACATAAAAGTACAACAAGCTCATAAAACATGGCATATAAGATACATGGGAAACATATTTAGATTTCTAACCCTAATGTCTTATAGTGGCCGAAACATATAGTTGGATTTTACGTAAAAACAACCCATACCAACATGTGAACTCTAAACAAGTATCATTTCATATACCATAAGAAAACACCATGAACAAGTTTAGGTAGAGTTCTAGGTTTCTTAAGCTTACAACTTATCATGGCCGAACTTTATCAAGTATACATTGGGTTAAAAATTATCATTCAAGCTTGTGAACCCTAAATAAATTCCGTAGCAAATAATTACAAGAAACATCATGAGCATAATTAGGTTAGGTTCTAAGTTTTCTATGCCCTTAAACATAATGTGGCCGAAACTTGTAGGGCTTAAAGCTAGGGTTCAAGTGTCATAAAAGCATGAGAACCTTAAACAACTTTCATAGCAATTATTTCAAGGAACATCATGAGCATAGTTGAGTTAGGTTCCAAGTTTCCTAGACCCTTAATCATAATGTGGCCAAAACTTGTAGGACTTAAAGCTAGGGTTCAAGTGTCATAAAAGCATAAGAACCTTAAACAACTTTCATAGCAATTATTTCAAGGAACAACATGAGCATAGTTGAGTTAGGTTCTAAGTTTCCTAGGCCCTTAAACATAATGTGGCCGAAACTTGTAGGACTTAAAGCTAGGGTTCAAGTGTCATAAAAGCATGAGAACCTTAAACAACTTTCATAGCAATTATTTCAAGGAACAACATGAGCATAGTTGAGTTAGGTTCTAAGTTTCCTAGGCCCTTAAACATAATGTGGCCGAAACTTGTAGGACTTAAAGCTAGGGTTCAAGTGTCATAAAAGCATGAGAACCTTAAACAACTTTCATAGCAATTATTTCAAGGAACAACATGAGCATAGTTGAGTTGGGTTCTAAGTTTCCTAGGCCCTTAAACATAATGTGGCCGAAACTTGTGGGACTTAAAGCTAGGGTTCAAGTGTCATAAAAGCATGAGAACCTTAAACAACTTTCATAGTAATTATTTCAAGGAACAACATGAGCATAGTTGAGTTAGGTTCTAAGTTTCCTAAGCCCTTTAACATAATGTGGCCGAATACATATGAGCATGAAATGAAGTTAATTCATCATATGAGCATAACAAGTTAACAACTTCCTCATCATGAGGCACCTATCATAAATCAACAATAGAAGACATGCTTGGTTTGAGTCTTAGCTTACCTATTCTTTTTTTTTCTTCCCTTTTTTTTTATTCATGTTTATCCGAGAGTCTTAGGGGTGTGATTCTAAGTTCTAATCAACATTCTAACATATGAACATGAGATAAATCCCTTCCATAAAATACATGTCACAAGGAACATATTGAGCATGTCAAAATTTAGATCTTTACATTTCCTAGGTCCTTCTTTTTGGTCTTACCTTGGCCGAAATTCTTCATGAGGTTTTTCTTAGATTTTATGTAACCAAATCTCATAGAACACACAAAAGCTATTGTACCACAGGTGAGGAAAACTTACATCCTTTCGCTTGTGGTTTTTCTTAAGGAGAAAAGTATCCTAAGTGCCAAGGAAGGAGAAAGCTTCTTCTTCTTGTATCTCCTTTTACTTCTTTTTGCTTGGAAGGAATAGAACTTGAAGGCTTCTTCTCGGAAATTAGTTTTCTTGAAGAAGAACTTAACTTAGCTATTGGAATGAGGAGAGGGAAGGGGTTCTTGGTTCGGTGAAGAATGAAGAAGGAGAAAGGAGGAAGAAAGAAAAGGATTTTATCTCTTGTTTTTCTTCTTCCAAACTATTTATTCCTTTTGCCAATGAAACATATCTTCATTCATTCCCTCAACTCCTCTTTTCCCTCATTCCTTTAATTCCCATGAAAATAGAGAGAGGGAGGGAAGTAGACAACTCATCTTTTGCTTGCTCCTTTTCTTAACCAAGAGGAAAAGAAGGTAAGCAACTTGGTTTTCTCTTGCTCTTTTGCTTAGTTTTCTTTTTATTTTCTTCTCACCTTTAACTAAAATTTCATTCTTTTCCATCCATATATTATTCATTATCCTAGTGGTTATCATATAATCAATTTATCTCCATTATTTGTGGGAGGTTCAAGGTTCAATCCTTGACCTCACCTCTTTTTATTCTATTTTTGGGTTTCTATTTTCCCTTTTTCTCTTATCCTTTTTATTTTCTATACTCAAAAGAAAAATAATATCCATATGCCTATCTTATAATTTCGTGGGTGTTACAATTAATGACTCCATGCTGGAAATTAATTGAGTTGAGTTTACTCAACTTGGGTTGATTTAAACTGGACTGGTTCATTGAACCACCAGGTTAGTTTAAAAAGATAAGTTTCATTTAATTAGATTCTCATATGGTTCAAACTATTAATTGGTTTAACCTAATCAATTTGATCTAAATCAAAATCATTTTAAGTTGATTTGATTAAATGAGTATGGGCTAATCATAAATTTGACTAGTTTGATTTATTAAGATGGATCTTTCCATATTTAATTAAATAGGCTAAATTTATTCTATTAGGACTGATTTAATCAAAATTGGGTCAGATTTATTAAATAAGTCTGAAATTAACTTAAATGAATTTAGGTTAAATAAAAACAATATAGATAAGGCATCCCTATCTAATTAGATTAGTTCTAATAGGACAATTGACCAAGTTCAGGTTTCATCTTCTCAATCGACCGGTCCAGTGTGTTAGTCCACTAGAACTCCTCAAATAAAGGAAATTAGTTTTTCTTATTTGTTTATAAATTCTGTATATTTGTTCTATGTATATGTGTAAATTGAATTGAACTAGTTGTGTTACTGGTTTGTTGATTTTGTACTGCTATTATTATTTTCAATTCTAGATGTCGACAATGATATACACAATGACCCATCGTGACATACAACGAATGAGCTAAGGGAGCAGATTGAGGAGATGGAGTTTGACCCAGTTCATGGACTCCAAGGACATATTGGCCAACTTGATCGATTATTCTAGAAACTCGAATGAAAAGAGTTTCCAATCTTGAATAACTTGGTTTTGCTCCAATTTCTACCAATACAACTCAATATAGTAGCACACTAATTATGAGGGTAAGGGCATATCCCATATGCACAATTGTGTATAAAGCTACTTCACCATATGGATCAAGATGATCCCGAAAAGTTTGAAGAGAATCCATAAGAGGATCCGAATGTGGACCAAATTAAATGGAGAATTCTAAAGTTGTCTACCTGAGATTGCCCCAAACGAATCTAGGTTAAAAGGGATAGTGTTGACCACCACACTATTGTTTGTCCTAGTGAGAGTGGTGTTAACTTATTTATTTTATTAGACTTCTATTGTTATTGTCATTATGTATGAATAATAATAAGCTCATTTAGTTTATGAGTTATGTAATAATTTTTCCGTTGTTATATATGAACAGAATTATTTTATAAAAAATTATGTTATGTGTTAACAAATTTGAAAATGATTAGTTCATGTTTAATCTAATGATTAGTTTATTTGTTAGGATGTGTGTAATAGAATTAATCAATGTGTAGGATTGAAAGCGCTAGAGGAGGGGGAGCGGGTGAATACTGCTCGTGATTTTTTTTCACGTTTTTCACAAGAACTCGGAGAGAAAAACAAATAATAATAAATGCAACGAAATAAAATAAAACTTGACACAAGTTGATTTTACTTGGTTCGGAGTTTCTGACGACTTCTATTTCAAGGTTTGCGATCGTTGATCATTTTCATTAGACAATTCACTATAAACTCGAACAATTGAACCAAATTGCATCTATTTTGATTTGATCTCAATTAGAGATTTTTTAACTCACCTAATGGGTCGATTCAGACCATCCTACAAGATGATGAGTTTTTAATGGACCATCCTGACCTATCTAACAACTCTACTCAGCAATAATAAGAACTTCCCATCTCCTTCGTATATAGCTAATTACGTCTTTGAGTTAAAAAAAAAGCTTATTTGTTAGTAGAATAGGTTCGCGATCGTTGATCATTTTCGTTAGACGATTCACTATAAACTCGAACAATTGAACCAAATTGCATCTATTTTGTGTTGGTCTTAATTAAAGATTTTCTAACTCACCTGATGGGTCGATTGAGACCACCCTACAAAGATGATGAATTTTTAATGGACCATCCTGACCTACCTAACAACTCTACTCAGCAATAATAAGAACTTCCCATCTCCTTCGTATATAGCTAATTACGTCTTTGAGTAAAAAAAAAACTTATTTGTTATCACACAATTAGTATTTGAATTATGATATATTCATTTGATTAATTTATCATTAAAAAAATTAATTGTAATTTCAAGACATCCACACCAAAAATTGAGTAATATATTTTTAAAAAATACCCATGGAATATAAACCCCGTTCTGTTAACCTATTTGTAAGGCCAAGTGAATTACTATAGGGAATGATCATGAATCCATAATCTGATCGAAAGGCTCCACACATGTCTCAGCCTTCCCAGGGATGGAATACAATCTGATTTAATGGACCATAATTACACGGCCGCATCACTGCGGTGGATGACCCGGGGATTTTCCTGGACCTGAAGATCCTATCACTTCATTCCATGGGTTATATTTTATAAGTCGTATAGTTATATTTTATACTAATAGAGGATTGTGAAAATTTTAGATGTGGGACTAAACATCATCCTGCAGAAATTATCCATCAGCCTCCTAGCAATTGATTCAACTGAGGTCTTACCATGAGCAACACGGAGCAATCGCGAGCACAAACCGCTGATGCAGATCCTGAGACCAGAACCTCCACATCTGCAGCCTGTTGCTAATGCAAGCCACAGTGTTTGCCAGGCGCCACCACCTGAGATGCTTCCGGGGATTCTTAAGTACACTTATGGCAACTAACTGGATGGTTATTGATGGCCGGAGTCACAAAGCCATGAGTGATCACGGTAGAGCACAGAGAGAGGTCAGACAACACAGCGGCAGTCTCATCTTCCGCCTTGGAGCTGTATAGTTCCAATACTGGCAGGGACACATGTCCGCCGTTCCGAGAATAACATACTGATTTCTTCAATCGGAACCAAAGGAATCCATTAAGAGCAAAAATCCTCCGAGAAATGAACAAAGATTCAATTTTTTTTCCCAAATAAATGGCAAAGAATTATGTATTTCCAACCTCTTTAAGGTTCATCTTGTCATGTTTTTGGTATCTTTACTTTCCTCACAGATCCAGAGTTGGAACGAGCTCGTCCAGTTCTTCTTATCTCTGAAATCCGAGCTGCTCTCGTTGATTTTGCCCTTAATCGGCGTGAATTCCTGGAACACACGCCCGAAACCCTCGGCGCGGAACCGATCGATCTCCCTCTTCAACTCCCCCATCACTACGATCGAAATTCCCAAACAAAAGAACACTAATTTTAACCTAAAAGGATCCTGGCGAAATCAAATAAGGGAAGGACAGAAGGGAGGAGCATCGGACCGACCCTCGTAGACGAGACGCATGCAGAGAGGGAGCTCGCGCTTGAAAACTTCGATCTTGCGCTTCTCCTCCTCCAAACTCTTGATGGACTCCTCCAGCCGCGACACCTGCCGCCCTCTCGCCCTGCTCTCTGTCACCGCCTTCTTCACGAACCCGACAGCGACGGCCCGCATAGGGTACAGCGTTAACTCTGATCTCATCTACTGTTAGAATTTCTTGTTGAAATTAATTAATGAAATAACAAACCTAAATGAATGAATATTTGAAGTACAATTATGGTTGTTCATTTTAATTTTTTAATTTGGAGTTTTTTCAATTTTCAGAATTGAAAACAAGTTGTCTTTTGATACATGGCTTTTTGGCAAGAGCTATATTTATTCATTGTGACTCTGACTCTTGGATGTGACTATTCAAATCTATAAATAGAGAAGAGATTATGAAAATAAATACAACAAATTTTCTTTTTTTCTCTCATCCGATTTTTATATATTCTCTTAGTTCCAAAATATTTTCTATTGTTGTTTATAGAAAATATTGCAAAGGCTTATCATATCTCAAAAATTATTTGTCATTGCTCCCTTAGGTAACATTGAGAGGGGACAAATATAATTTTTAGGAAAATGTATCTTGTACATGTTTCAAGTCTTCAGCCATTTGTTTCCTAATTTTAGAGATCACTCCATATCATTTTTATAACAATCTAAAAACTATATTTTGTTGGATCTTCGAAGAAATAATGGAGCATAAAATAATCATGACAATACTAAAGTTTATGAATCAAGACATGGTCAAACTGAATAGGTTTGATGAAACGAACTTAATACGTTGGCAAGACAAATTGAAATTTCTACTGTAATGAAGATCTTGTACATTCTTGATCCAAATTTGGAAGACATTCCGAAACCAACTGATAAAGAAGACAAAGATCTAAGGGACAAAAGAGAGAAAAGGAAAGAAAATGAATTGATGTGTTGTGGTCATATTTTAAATGCCTTGTCCGATCGTCTCTATGATCTCTACACAAATACTGCCTCTACTAAGGAAATATGGCAAGCATTGGAAAATAAGTATAAAGTGGAAGAAGAAGGTACCAAGAAGTTTTTAATTTCAAAATACTTTGATTTTAAATTTTTTAATGATAAACCATTGCTTACATGAATTGCAAATTATTGTTAACAAAATGAGAGCAGTAAAGATTGAGTTATCGGAATCTTTTTAAGTCGGTGCAATCATAGCAACATTGCCATCTACTTGAAAAAGTTATCAGAAAAAGATTCTTCATAGTTCTGAAGATTCTTCTTTAGAACAAATATAAAAACATTTGCGTATTGAGGAAGAATCTATGACGAGAGATAAGAATGAAAATTCTTATGAAGACATTTCTAAGGCCAACGTCATAAATCAGCCAATGAAAATTAACAATAACAATAAAAAGAGAGGAAATCCACTTCGTCCGAAAAAGTATATAGAGAAAGCCAAAGGAAAGCCTAAAGGAGCATGCTTTGTTTGTGGAAATTTGGACATTATGCTTGAGATTGTAGGTTTAAAAAGAAACCGAGTAAAGAGGAAGCAAAGATTAACTCCATAGACATGGACAATATTGTGCCAATTATAAGTCATGTTAATGTAGGTTTAAAAAGAAACCGAGTAAAGAGGAAGCAAAGATTAACTCCGTAGACATGGACAATATTGTGGCAATTATAAGTAATGTTAATGCTACTCAAGGAAAAGTGCCAAGCTGGTGGTATGATACATGTGCTACCGTCCATGTTGCATATGATAAGTCATTGTTCAACACTTATCAAGAGATTGAAGGCGAGCAAGAGATTCAAATGGGAAATGAAGGGCATTCGAAAGTAGTTGGTAAAGGAAGTATAGTTTTAAACTTTCTTCAAGAAAAACAATAACTTTGACAAATGTCCTTCATGTTCCAGACATGAATCATAATTTGGTTAGTGGTGATCTACTCATCAAGGTAAAGATTAAGGCTATGCATGAGTCCAGAAAATTGATCCTTTCGGTCTCTAATAACTTTGTTGGGAAAGGATTTTCTTGTGATGGATGGTAAAATTATGTACTAGTGACAATGGAATAAATAAATGTATTTCTTCTCCTTACATGATTGACTCTGTTTCTTTTTGACATAGTAGATTAACACACATAAGAAAATCTACAATGAATAAAATGATTAAATGTGACATTATATCTTGTGATTTAAATAACTTTAAAAAATGTGAAATATGTGTTAAATGCCAGATGACTAAGAAACCATTTCAAAGTGTTGAAAGAAAGACTCAAATTTTGGATCTTGTTCATTCGGATATCTGTGAATTAAATGGAGTGTTAACAAGAGGAGGCAATAGATAGTTTATAACATTTATATATGATTATTCAAGGTACACATTTTTTTATTTAATGAAACATAAGGATGAAGCCTTTAAAATGTTTAAAGTATATAAAGCTTTAGTGGAAAACTAACTTAACAAAAAGATTAAAATACTTAGGAGTGATAGAGGTGGTGAAGATTTTTCAAATGAATTTAATTTATTTTGTGAAGAAAATGAAATTTTACATCAATGTGTTGCACCTCAAACTCCTGAACAAAATGATTTAGCAGAAAGAAAAAATAAAACTCTTGTGGGGATGATAAATGCTATGATAATAAATACAAAATTGGCATTTAACTTATGGGGAGAAGCATTACTAGCAGCATGACATACTGTGAATCAAATTCCTCTTAAAAGGAATAATATATCTCCTTATGAGATATGGAAAGGAAGAAAGCCTACTATAGGTTACGTCAAAGAGTGGGGGTGTCTTGCTTATTGCAAAAATTGGAACTCAATTAGGTCCTAGAGGAATCAAGTATGCATTTGTGGGATATGCCGTAAATAGTAAAGCATATAGACTTCTAGATTTAGAAGCTAACGTGATAATAGAATCAAGAGAAGTGGATTTTTTTGAAAATTTAATTACTTCAGAAAAAAATTCTAAATTAATTCCATATAATGAGTCTCAAGAGGAAATTTCCAAAGGATCAAAAACTGATGTATCTTCTAAGGTTGATGAACAAACATGTGAGCCTAGAAGAAGCAAAAGAATAAGGAAAATAAAACATTTAGATCCTAATGAAATTAATTCTCAACTAATATCTCTTTGTTTGGTAGAAGGAGATAGAAATAAGATAGTAAGAACAATTCTAATTTTCTTACAAACTGAAAGTGATCCTACAACTTATAAAGAAGTTATGGCTTCAAGAGATTCTATTTTTTTTTGGAAAGATGCCATAAATGATGAAATGGATTCTATTATATCAAATCACACTTGGGATCTTGATGATTTACCTTCTGGCTCTAAACCTATTTGTTGCAAGTGGGTGTTTAGAAGAAAGTATCATAGTGATGGATCACTTCTAACATTCAAGGCTAGGCTAGTAGCCAATGGGTATAAACAACTAGAGGGAATTGATTATTTTGAAACATAGACTCCTGTTGCTAGAATTACAACCATAAGGATTTTATTTGCGTTAGCTTCTATTCATGATTTAATTGTCCATCAAATGAATGTAAAAATAACATTTTTAAATAGTGATCTCGAAGAAGAGGTCTACATGGAATAACCTGAAGGTTTTGTTCTACCAGGAAATGAGGAAAAAGTATGCAAATTATTAAAATCCTTGTATGATTTGAAACAAGCCTCAAAGCAATGACATGCAAAATTCGATTCTACTATTTTTTTCAAATGGTTTTGTTCACAATGCCATTGATAAATGTCTCTATCATAAATCATTTGATGATTGCATTATATTTATTTGTCTTTATGTTGATGATTTGTTGATAGTAAGTAATAAAATGGAAAGCATAGTAGAAACAAAGAGGTTTCTATCTTCTATATTCAAAATGAAGGATCTTAGACATGTGGATACCATACTTGGTATTAAGGTCACAAGAAACAGTGGGGGGTTATGAACTAAATCAAGCACATTATATTGAAAAGATGCTTGATAAGTTCAAATATTTGAATTTCAAAGAAGCTAGTACCCCAATTGATCCAAGTGTCAAGTCAATCAAGAACAATGGAAGAGCAGTGGCACAACTTGAGTATGCAAGTGCAATTGGTAGCCTAATGTCTGCATTGCAATGTACATGACTGGACATTGCTTTTGTAGCTAGTAAACTAAGTAGGTTTACTAATAATCAAACAATGATCATTGGAAAGCCATTGAAAGAGATTTTGGTTATTTAAAGAAAACTAAAAACCTTTCTTGCATTATTCTAAATTCCCTGCTATATTAGAAGGATATATAGATGCTAGTTGGATATCAAGTTTGGGAGATAATAAATCTACTTCAGGGTGGGTGTTTACTTTTAGAGGAAGTGAAATATCTTGGAGATCCAAGAAACAAACATACCTAACACATTCCACCATGGAGTCAGAATTTATTGCATTAGCCAAAGCATGAAAAGAGGTTGAGTGATTAAGGGATCTTTTGTGTGAAATACCATTGACTTCAAAAAGTATTGGTTCAGTATCAATCTTATGTAATAGTCAAGCCACTCTAGCAAGAGCATATAATGATATTTACAATGGAAAGTCTAGGCATATAAGCCTAAGACATACTTATGTGAGAAAATTAATTAAAAGTGGAATTATTTCTCTTACATATGTGAAATCCAATGAAAATTTAGCAAATCCATTTACTATGCCTCTTACAAGAGAATTAGTAAAATCTTCATCCAGGAAGATGAGATTAAAACTCCTTATTAAAATAAACTACCAATAATGGCAACTCTATTGGTGCTGTTAGCACTAACGATCTAACTCAAGTTTTGATGGATGACAAAGTATGTTAAGTTAGTTTCATTGTGATCTAACACTTTGACGAAGTGTGCAGGAGAAGCCCAGACTGGTCGACGGGCTGATCAGATGTCTGGCACGAAGTCCAGCAAGGTCAACGGGTCGACCTGATAGCTGGCACGAAGCCAGACTAATCGATGGGCTGACCGGATGTCTAGCACGAAGTCCAGCTAGGTTGACGAGCTGACCTGATATCTGGCACGAAGTCTAGATAGGTCGAAGGGCTGACCGGACTTCTGGCAGGTAAGTTAAGGTAAGTCACTGGAGGAGAGTGACTGTGAGGACGCATTCCTGGGAAGGGAACTTAGGCGCCGATCCAACTTAGAACCATTTCAGAACTCTAAGTTGAGATCTTGACTAGATTCTGATCTCGGTGAGATAGAATCTAATTAATACTCCTGTTTAATTATAAAAATTGTGCTAACACTTTGTTTTGCATGATATATAATTTGCATTTGTGCTTCGGACTAACGTTTTTCTTGCAGGGAGTTGAAGCTGCTAGAAAACAGAGGTCTGGGCTCCTGGAAGGGATCTGGGTGCCCGGAATGCAAAAGTTATCCTCATCGTGCTTCGCTACATGGAGCTTCATTGTTGGCTGGGCTACATCACACTCTAGGCGCCCGGAAGAGATCCGGGTGCTCGGAGCATCCTATATAAGGAGGGTGAGCCCTGGAGCAAAGAACACAACTCACAACTAGATCTTCCAATGCTTGCTCTGTCGTGTTGTGCTCCTGCAACGCTGCGAAGCTACTCTGACATCAAGAGGCTCAAGTTTTTCTTTTCAATGTTGTTGGTATTCCTTTCTAATAATTCCTGTACTTAGTTTTGTAATAACTTTGCGAATTATTAGTAATTGTCCAACGAAAGCACTCAACGAGTGCGGATCTTGGAGTAGGAGTCGACCAAGGCTCCGAACCAAGTAAAACAGTTTGTGTTAGCGTTGTGTTTTCATCTTTCTGCTGCGTACTCGCTTAAACGTTTTTCGATCAATATTCACCCCCCTTTATCGACTTTCACGATCCAACAAGTGATATCAGAGCAGACACCGCTTTGATTTGGTGTAACCACCAATCAGACAGGGGTGAAATTCTTACTTTTTTTTTAGGTTTTCAGTTTTACGTTATCAATCCAAACTGGTAGCATTACCTTTTTGGAATTTTTTTTCGTAGTAATTAAGTTGAATTGATGCAACACCAATTCAGTTTTTCTTTAATTTTATTCCGCACTACTAATCCAAGACCGAGTCTTGAGATTCCTTGTTTCTTTATTTATTTGTGTGCAGGATAAAAATGTCTCAAGTCAAAGGCTTTAGCACAGTACGCTCCCTCTATTCAATGGGGACGACTTCCCCTACTGGAAGAAGTGAATGGAGGTCTACTTGAAGACTGACTTCGACCAGTGGTTCAGCGTCACTAGAGGATACAAGGTGTCGGCCGACAACTCCGAAAATCCACTAGACCTAGAACAGTGGACTCCAGACATGAGAAAGAAATCCTCGACGGACTATAAAGCTCTCAACACTCTGCAATACGGGCTGACAAAGGAAGAGATGAACCGAGTGGAGTCGCACCAAAATGCGAAAGAATTATGGGACAAGTTGATCGAACTACACGAAGGAACGAGTGACACCAAGGTAACTAAGCGTGACCTTCTATTAAATAAAATATTTAATATTACACAAGCAGACTAACGCCGGAATCGAGAAAGGTATTGTTTTGTTTGCAGGTCCCTCCAAGGAAAAGAAAAGACCAAGCCTAACCCTAAAGATGAGTCCGACCAAGATTCTGAAGACACAGAGTACCTGGTGAACCTGGTAAGGAAGATGTTCACCAGGAGGAAGAAGAGCTTCAACAAAAAGGACCTGTAGGAGATCAACTCCCCATCTGAACCAAGGAACGTGACTTGCTTCGGGTGTAACCAGAAAGGCCACTACAAGAACAAGTGTCCGAGATTGAAGAGCGACAAGTTGAAGACATCCAAAAAGAAGGCTCTCAAAGCGACCTGAGACGACTCATCCTCAGAAGAATTGGAGGCTGAAGATCAGAAGCATAGAGTCACCTCGCGTTGATGGCTCACGAAGTAGAATCGGAGGATGAATCGGAAGACGGGTCCGAACCCGAATCAAACCACGAGTCGATACTAGTTTCTGAAGGTCTCGAAGAGGCATATTTTAATTTGAATAAGAAATTTTTTAAAATTATTGTTTGTTTAAATAAAAAATTAACTGTAATAGAAAATGAAAATAAATTGTTTCTCGAGGAAAACCAAAACCTCAAGGAACAAATCATAAATTCTAATCCAACTCAAGACCTAACACTTGAGGAGAAAAATTTAACATTAAAAATAGAAAATAATAAATTAAAAAGTATTTTAGAAAAATTTACAACGAGATCTAAAAATTTAGATCTTATATTAAACAGTCAAAAAGCAGTCTACAATAAAACTGGACTTGGCTACAAGTCAAGTTCAAATAAAACATTTAAATCATTAATAATCCAACATAAACAATAGAATAAAGCTTGGGTTCCGAAAGCGTGCTTAACCACGCAAGTAGGAATTAACCAATATTACATACCTAAAGATAAAATATACTATATAAAATCTGATAAACCAAATCAAAAATCAAAACACAAACCTAGACCAACAAAATCAAAATTGAAAAATTTTAGAACCCATCAAAAATCAGATTATCATCAAGTTAAATATAATTATAAAAATAACAAACATAAATCTAGAACTAAAACTTAAAAATATAGGCCAATAATTCAGGGGAAGACTCCAAAATAGTTGGCACCTCCAAAAATAATCTACCCGACAGGGTAACCAAAACTAACCTACCCGACAAGGTAATTAGGATTAGAGTAAAAAGGGACAAAATTTAACTTAACCTATGGTACTGGTGAAGTTTTGGATGATAGTACGTTAGGGAAACTTTGTCTATGCATGTCTAGGAAGATATGACTTCGACCTGGTGCATTTAGCTTAGTGGAACTAACCGAAACTACCCTTTACGGATCCTAACTAGTTAGACCAAGGTTTTGTATTAAGTTCAGTGGATAGGACTATTTTGTATCTAATGATGTCCAAGTGACTCACCATAGCCCAGAAGTTTATCCAAAGAATACCTATTTGTTGAGCCTAAAGATAAACCTGAATCTAACATAAAGTTAAATCAAACCCTGAAACTGAACTTAATTCATCTCACAAAAATTATAGGATTCCCTGGTTGAAAACATAGATCGGGTGAGATGACTAAAGGCTACCAACCAAATTAAATTAAATTCAAATCAAATTAAATTTAAATTAAACTTAAATTCAAATCAATTTAAAATTAAAATTAAAATTAAAATTAAGTTTAAATTCAAATTAATTTAACTTAAAAAACTTATTTTAAAATTAATTTAATTTAAAAAATTATTTTAAAATTAATTTAACTTAAAAAATTATTTTAATAATTAATTTAACTCAAAAAAATTATTTTAAAATTAATTTAACTTTAAAAAAATTATCTTAAAAATTAATTTAACTTTAAAAAAATTACTTTAAAATTAATTTAACTTAAAAAATTATTTTAAAATTAATTTAACTTTTACAAAATATTTTAAAAATTAATTTAACTTAAAAAATTATTTAAAAAATTAATTTAACTCAAAAAAATTATTTTAAAATTAATTTAACTTAGAAAATATATATTTTAAAAATTAATTTAACTTAAAAAATTAACTTAAAAATTAATTTAACTTAAAAAAAATTATTTTAACTTAAAAATTATTTTTAAAATTATTATTAATTCAACTTAAAAAATTATTTTAAAATCTTTTTAACTTAAAATTTATTTATAAAAAAAAATAAAAAAAAACATTTTAACTTAAAAATTTATGTTAAATTCTTCTTAACTTAATTTTTTTTTAAAACATTGTTCTTAACTAAGCAACTAAAGAATCATGTTAAGTAAAGTTAAGAACTGAACTCAAACTAACCCTAACTCCTACTTATTGTAGGATACCAAGTGGATCTTGGATAGTGGTTGCTCCAAACATATGACTGGAGATCACACCAAATTCACTCAACTTACCTACAAAAGCTTAGGAACAGTTGCCTTTGGGAACAACGACAAACTCAAGGTAATTGACATAAGTAATATTGAACTTAAAATTGACTTTATTATTGCAAATGTATTACTTGTTGAAAACTTTAAGTATAATGTAACGCCCCGGCTCGGGCGGGCCCCACCCGAACCGAACCGGGAACGCTACCTGAATTGCCCATCAGGTTGACGACTAGCTCCACAAACCACCGGAGGTCCTTTTAGCGTGCTTTGTCCTCACTCGCATGCACCCTGGAAAACTTCCCAGGAGGTCACACATCCTCAGATTTCTCCAAGCCAAGCACGCTTAACTTTGGAGTTCTTTGAGTTTGGGCTTCCGAAAAGGAAGGTGCACCTTGGTGATATGGATAGTACCATCTAACCTTTTTTTTTTTAAGCCATACTTAACCAGAATCTCAGAACCGGGGTATTACAATCACCCCCACTTAAAGACACAACGTCCTCGTTGTGTAACCACGAATCACACCACAAACAAATCCCAGAATCTCCCTCGCTAGGTGGTGCCCTTGGTACTCCTGCCACAGGCGCACTCACGGTCGCAAGGTCGTTCTGATACCATCTGTAACGCCCCGGCTCGGGCGGGCCCCACCCGAACCGAACCGGGAACGCTACCTGAATTGCCCATCAGGTTGACGACTAGCTCCACAAAACCAACTAGAAGCAATCAAACCATCACTGCACAAGTCGATCAGATAACTCAATCCTAAACTGCTCTAATCAACCGGAGTAATACAAACTGAGTCAACATATGCATACAGATACCATACACTATCCAGCTAACAATAATAGAGACTGGTATGTGACTCTAAATCTCAACCAACTAGTAGTAACAGTAACTAACACAACTGGTAGTATGATATGAAGAAATCCCCTGAGACTGTAAATCCTTGATCTCCAGTAGGTCAACCGTGATCAGTGATTGACCCAACCAATGTAATGCATGATACAAACAAATAGGCAAGTACTAACAAGAGAACACTAACACACATCATAACTATATGGGCAACAATACATACACCAACAGAAATGTATGATAACAATATACAAACATACCTCCTATAGCCTGGAGATGTCCTGTTGCTGCCTGGTCCCAAAACCCGAAAAGTCACATCAAGAAAACCGAATCACGAAATCCAAAACACGAATAATAGGCACCGTACCTACTCTGATAGCAAAATTGGTATCAGATAAATCTCGAAAATCCAAAACGCATAGCAAGTATCGTAAACCTTCTCTGATACCACTAAATTGTCACGCCCCCAAAGGAGTCTCTGCCAGACAAAAATCCGACAGCATCTCCCCTGTACCGGTGACAATCTGAAGCATCACTACAAGCAAAATACATCAGCCACATGCGGCTGGAATATTTATATACACAACCACGCAGTTATAATAACAGCCCACACGGCTGGAATGAAACAATCACAACCACGCAGTTATATACAAAACAGCCCACACGGCTGTACCAAAACACAGCGGAAAAACGACGGAAAGCCCACACAACACAAATAAATACAATGTATGCCGGCCTGGCTTAAACACAAATACAACACCAAAACCATAGGATAGCCACATGGCTATGCACAAATACAATGCCAAAAATAAGAAAAGAATATACAAAAGAAAATAAGCATGGTCTTCGGATGTGACGTAGGACCCGGCAGACAGGATACTCCAAGCGACACACCAACCATCTACCTGCTACCTGAAAACATAAATGTACAAATGCGGTGGTGAGTATGGTAACTCAGCGGGTAATAGACAAGACAGTGCATGGTCCATAAACAACATAGAGATCACAAGTATACAGTCTCAGTAGGAATAAAGAACATGATCATACTATCATAATCAATGCATCTGAACATACCTGACATAATAACCTGACATATAAACTGTACAAACCACAACTAACATAAGGACAGATACATACCCAATCCGGAATCGACGCAAGGTACAAAGATCAATAAACTCACTAGATCTGCAACAGACATACCCGTGACACCTGTGCAATATAAGTACGACTGCATATACATGTAAAATAAATGACATGTATGCAGCATGGCAACCAAATGCAACAATCATATCGCAAACAAATGCAACATACTACAAACACATGCAACTAGTATCTAGTAGGCATGTATGCAAATATAACCCCCAGATGCACCGTGCATCATATGCAAAAGTGCATGCATGCTCCATGGTCACCCCCGCCACCTCTCCGAACACCACGACCCCTGTATGGCCGAGAGGCTTGGGTCTGTGACGACTGTACTACCCTCCAGCCCACTATATAGTGGTCGAGGCGGACAGTCCGCTAGTAGCATCAGGGTCCCTGACTGCTCACAACGCCGGATCTCACTAAACCTCGTGACCGGGTGGCACGACAGGACTAGCAGCAATTGCTCCAACTACCACTACCCATGAGTGGCCGAGTGTGCGGTGCTAAACCAAACCAACTGATGACTCTCTCAACCACAAGGGAGACAACGGTCATCAGATGCAATGAATGATGAACATGATATATATATATATAATCATCATCCATGCAACACCCCAAACCTCATAAATACCTCCAACATGAGTATAATCGTCATGATACCTCCATGTATCCCACCAAACATATGTACACACTACACACGTATAATCAACCAAAAATCTCCAATAATCCCCCTGGACACATATGCACAGATCGTACATACAATCAACATGTATCCTCCAATAATAAACACATCAGACACGTGTATAAACCACAAACATACAATCAACATAACTCCTCCAAAAGTACATAACCAAAGACGTGTGTACATACAACATGCAAATGTAGGGTCAACATGATGACTCCTAAAACACATACCAAGCTACATACAATCCACATTATGTACCCAATCAGCATGGTAATACCAACAACCCGACAATCCCTACAAGACCTACTCTACACGTGTAATCACAACAGAGTAGATATCAAGAGCTGAGACTATATATGAATTAAATAGATCATCTCTAAGCTCAAGCAAAAGTAACAAGCAGGAAAAACAACAATCGAACACGATATAAGGTAAAGTAACCTAATCCATCAAATAACAACCATGCACTAAGCTCAAAGAAAATCTACATAGAGGCAAAGGAAGAAATACCCGCCTTATCTGTCGATCGTCATCTGAAAATCCCATGTCGAGACGCTCGTCCCGAATCCAAAACCTGCGATCAATATATATATCTTTTATTTAGCTAAATTCACAAGAATTAAAATAGCTAAATAAAATCCATGCCTAATTAGGAAACTCCACTAAATCTGATCTCTGATTATTCCTCCAAGTAATTCTTAATTCATCTCCTTTTAGATCCAACATATTCCACAATCTATTAATCAATCCAATGCGCCTTAAATCCTTCAATCTTCTAAACATAACTTCTAATCATTTAATCCATTGAATCAACTATCAACTATTATAAACCCAACAGACATGGTTCGTCCACAAGATTAGTTTAGATTTAATCATATCATCTAACAAATCCTTTAATCCTCAAGCAACACCATTGTTTCCTACTCCAATTCTTCCAAGATCAACCCAAAAGCTAGTTGTAGAGTAACTAGTTTGCTAAAACCCTAACAAACAAAGACATTACTCACCTTGATAGACCTCCAATCCTTCAGCCGAAACCCTATCAGCTGCAAGTTGTAGAGAACAGTGATCTGCCATAAGAAATCCATCAAGGTGTTGTTCCTATGCCTTCCCCTAATCCAAGACTACATCAAGATCAAATACCCAAATCTAATCCAATACGCAATATAACCAATCCATAGCACCACTTACCCAAATTGGATTGTTCTTCCCTGTTAATAGCCAATGCCATCCACACAACTCCTTCCATTCCTGTCCAGAATTTCGTAGCCCGCACAAGAGATGAAATCATCATGAAAATTCTTCTTGAAACACTTCAAATCTATCCGAAATTACTCCACAGAATCTCACCTTCTCACCCAAGACCTTCACAGCTTCCTGAAGGGAAGTTTATAATGACCAGCAATAGGGCAATTCCACATCACATTGATCCTCTGCTTCCTCTAATCCAGAACAGGAAAATCATCACCAACAACCCAATTAAGCAAGGACTTTGAATTCACAGAATCTTCCAACGAAGCCTTACCTCAATCGACCACCTACAGCCGATGTCGTGCGATCCACCTTGGCTGGTGACGATCGGCAATGCCCACCAGTAACCAGATCAAGAAGGAGAACCAAAAGGGCCACGATCCGTGGGGAACAAGGCGAATCCCTTCTCCTCGCCATGCCCTAACTCCACCGAGTCACTGCCGCATGCGCACAAGCACAGCCTAAGAGAGGATCGCATCGTCGGAGATGGTCGGAGCCGTCAAGATTCGGCAACTCCTCCTCAGGCGACTCGGCGAGGACAGAACCACGGCAGAGGGAGCTCTCCGTCGGTGTCAGGCGCCCGCGCATGAGAGGGGAGAAGGAAGGATCGCAAGAGGAGCCAATGGAGTCTTTGCCCTAACCTCGCCTGAAGGAAGATGGCCGGCGATCGTGAGCTCGGCGTCGGTGAGGCGAGAAATCATCGGAGAAGGGTTTCGGGCAGAGAGAATCGGGAGAGGGAGGGGGGTTCGGCAGAATCGGGAAGGAGGAGGAGAAATCGGGGATTTAGGGATTTAAAGCTCTTAATTAAATACTTAGGTTAATCTAATTAACCTCTAAGTTAACCACTTAATCAACTCCCACATAATGGGTATTCCAAACATGCATTCCCCATGCCCAATAAATCCATCCCCGTAAAACCAATCATACGACCTCCGTTTAAATCCCAAAAAATTTCTAAAAATTCTGGAAAAATCCAATAAGATTTTTCGTCCAGTAATATTTATTATTTATTTTTCGATATCTTACATTCTCCCCCACTAATAAAAATTTGGTCCCCAAATTTACTGGTCAACTTAGGGATCCTCATCCAAGGGTATCATCTAAACAGTATCCTCATCCACTACTCCGTCATAACATCATAAACATATCTCCAAGCATGACAATCCACCTCCAAGTGAATAGTGACAACCTTGTGAGCTATGAACTCACCCTACTTCCGCTACTCCCACTTTGCAATCTAGCCAACTGTGGATAAATCAAACACCTCTAAAATCCAAAATCCACTATCAATAGATCCTCCAACACCTGTATAGGGCGCTCAAACTATCCATCAGTCTGAGATGAAAATCTATACTAAAGTGAAACTCCTAATCCACAGTCTGCTGTAACCATAATCAAACCCATGACATGAAATCACTGATCTCCATCCACAACCATACTCAGAGATACATCATCCAGTCCGGTAATCCCTCTAGAGTATAATCCTACAACTCCATCCAAAAGAATCTATCCTACAAATCAATAGCTAGGAAGCAAGTCATCACCCAACCATGATTACCCAAACCATCATATCCCCTCCGAGTCTTGGGTAATCCCACAACAAGATCCATCATAACATACTCCCACTCCACTCCAGTATCCAAATCAGCGGAGGCAATCCTACTAATCTCTGATGTTCCGCCTCCACTTACTGACATAATAGACATCAAGCTACAAAATCCGCGATGTCTTTCTTCATATCGTTCCACCAATAAGAGTGCTCCAATGTCTCCACACATCAGGTGCCACTCGAAGGTATCGCAAATCCAGATCAATGTGTTTCCTGCAGTAACTCCTCCCGGATAAGAAGGGACTCGAAAACACACACAATCTCCCATAGAGATCTATGAATCTCATTCCCATCACACGATAATTCGATATACTAGCATGAGACTGCTCCGCTCATACTATATCGAAACTGCACTAAACCCCAAGTATGATACCTCTGTGTAGAGTGCAAATCCATCTCCACTAGAAAGCATCTCCAAAACAGGTGCAGCTATCTAACCTGATCTCACAGGCATCTATCCAGGAAAATTTCATCCTCTTCCTAGACAATCCGGTCAACTACATAAATGCTGGAGAAAACCCTCAATTAATCTCTGGTAATATCTAGCCAGACCAATGGAATAGCGCGTCTCCGGTATAGACTACGACTACTCCCAACTGAAACAGCCTCTATTTCCTGTGGATCCACTACTACCTCTACTGGTGACCATGTGTCACAAAAATCCCACAGAAGACAATCAAATACGTACTACTGAACTTCACATATAGATGTTCCCGTCGAAACATATCTAGAACTATGCGAAGATAGTATACGTGATCCACCTTGGATCGAAAATAGATCACAACATCGTCAATGAAGACAATGAAAACTGATCCAAATATCCTAGAAATACCAAGTACATTGAGTCTATGAAAACATCTAGGGCACGGTATGCCTAAATGATAACACCAAGGACTCATAATATCCATACCACAGACTTTCTCAACCATAAGATCGCCAACAAATCTGTGATATGATCACCAACTATAAATCACCAAATCCATAAATATCACACAAGTGCTACTCCTCATGTCTCTATCAGCATCAAATACTAAACAATAGATCATCAAATCAAATACCCACTAATAGATCATCAAAAGATAACATATCACCACACCTGATCCCACAACATCTACTAATCATAATCGTCCTCAATATCAATCAATCATACTGGATAGTCTCCCAAACAATGATAGAGAAAAAGGAAAACATCCAACCTTCAACACCTACTGCCAAGAACTAGATGTATCCCAAAAAGTCTGGCAAATCTCATCATCTCATCCTTTCTAATAATCAAATATCCGTAGTAAATGACTGTCAATCCCACATCAAAGGGTCACACAATCTCCTGACTAAGAGTCTACCCATCAAGAAGATATCTCTACAACCCTCATAATCATCCTATAAATGTCCCTCGACAAATATCGATAAAAGATCGAACCCTCTAAACTGAGATATAGACTACAAGATCTGGTAAAATGATCACATGGTTAAGGTCTTAAGCCACTTGATAAAGACAATATTAGCTGAGTCGTCTAATCATTGTCTTGTACCCCATCATACTGTGATTGCTCCACCCTGAGGTTCAGAAACCTCCAGTATCGAGCAATGAACACAAAGATAGAGGAATACTACAACTGAATAACTGATCAAAATATCTGTCAATCGACGCTCTACCCTTCGGAGATCATCATCTAGGATTATACCTAGTTATGATCGGAACTTCTAGGTATTACTCAACTAATACCACTACCTCCGTATCATTACAGGTCGTAGTTCACTAGGTACATCAAGGATATCTAATCATATCCAATAGTTCCATGAGTCAGGATCTCCCATGGAACAACGTTAGGCGAGTTGACTGATCATCGCCTTATAATCCATCATGCTAACGAAGAAGTAGAGAACTACTCTCTCTCCAAACACCTCAAGGAAATCACTAAGTGATGACCTGATCTCCAAAAACATTCTCTGCTTCCTCCTTCACGTGGTACCGGGTCACGTAAAGGTTAAGCAGCTAATTTCAACTCTCTCATGTCGGTACAAAACATATATCCAAATGTACTCTCCCACTCATACACCCTAGAAATGGATGTATCTCATAAGTGTTAAGCAGATAGCTTTACACTTTTCCACATCAGTGGAAGTATCCTATCCGAATGTACCTTCTAAGTCAATCAACTAGGTGCAGGAAGTCCATGGTCGAAGTCCCCATGGAATAGGATACATCGATCCTCTACAGACTGACCAAGCCGAAAATGGTATACGACTAATTCAGTCTTCTCTACAATGGTACAAGTCATGTACTCAAATATATCTCCCAAAATATCTAATCAAAGACGAGTAACCCCAAAGATCAGAATCTCTAAAAATAGAGTATGATGATACCCTAATGATCAAACTACTAACTAAATCAGTCGTCAACTAACTGATCTAATAAGGGTAAATCAATCCTCGTCAAAATCAACTAAGGTAACATCAATCCACCACTACCCAAGTCAACAAGGGTAATCTACAAACCTAACCAACAGGAGTAAATCAATACTCTACTAATCAAAACAACAGGAGTACAAAACCAACTAGAAGCAATCAAACCATCACTGCACAAGTCGATCAGATAACTCAATCCTAAACTGCTCTAATTAACCGGAGTAATACAAACTGAGTCAACATATGCATACAGATACCATCCACTATCCAGCTAACAATAATAGAGACTGGTATGTGACTCTAAATCTCAACCAACTAGTAGTAACAGTAACTAACACAACTGGTAGTATGATATGAAGAAATCCCCTGAGACTGTAAATCCTTGATCTCCAGTAGGTCAACCGTGATCAGTGATTGACCCAACCAATGTAATGCATGATACAAACAAATAGGCAAGTACTAACAAGAGAACACTAACACACATCATAACTATATGGGCAACAATACATACACCAACAGAAATGTATGATAACAATATACAAACATACCTCCTATAGCCTGGAGATGTCCTGCTGCTGCCTGGTCTCAAAACCCGAAAAGTCACATCAAGAAAACCGAATCACGAAATCCAAAACACGAATAATAGGCACCGTACCTACTCTGATACCAAAATTGGTATCAGATAAATCTCGAAAATCCAAAACGCATAGCAAGTATCGTAAACCTGCTCTGATACCACTAAATTGTCACGCCCCCAAAGGAGTCTCTGCCAGACAAAAATCCGACAACATCTCCCCTGTACCGGTGACAATCTGAAGCATCACTACAAGCAAAATACATCAGCCACATGCGGCTGGAATATTTATATACACAACCACGCAGTTATAATAACAGCCCACACGGCTGGAATGAAACAATCACAACCACGCAGTTATATACAAAACAGCCCACACGGCTGTACCAAAACACAGCGGAAAAACGACGGAAAGCCCACACAACACAAATAAATACAATGTATGCCGGCCCGGCTTAAACACAAATACAACACCAAAACCATAGGATAGCCACATGGCTATGCACAAATACAATGCCAAAAATAAGAAAAGAATATACAAAAGAAAATAAGCACGGTCTTCGGATGTGACGTAGGACCCGGCAGATAGGATACTCCAAGCGACACACCAACCATCTACCTGCTACCTGAAAACATAAATGTACAAATGCGGTGGTGAGTATGGTAACTCAGCGGGTAATAGACAAGACAGTGCATGGTCCATAAACAACATGGAGATCACAAGTATACAGTCTCAGTAGGAATAAAGAACATGATCATACTATCATAATCAATGCATCTGAACATACCTGACATAATAACCTGACATATAAACTGTACAAACCACAACTAACATAAGGACAGATACATACCCAATCCGGAATCGACGCAAGGTACAAAGATCAATAAACTCACTAGATCTGCAACAGACATACCCGTGACACCTGTGCAATATAAGTACGACTGCATATACATGTAAAATAAATGACATGTATGCAGCATGGCAACCAAATGCAACAATCATATCGCAAACAAATGCAACATACTACAAACACATGCAACTAGTATCTAGTAGGCATGTATGCAAATATAACCCCCAGATGCACCGTGCATCATATGCAAAAGTGCATGCATGCTCCATGGTCACCCCCGCCACCTCTCCGAACACCACGACCCCTGTATGGCCGAGAGGCTTGGGTCTGTGACGACTGTACTACCCTCCAGCCCACTATATAGTGGTCGAGGCGGACAGTCCGCTAGTAGCTATCTAACTACATAGCATCAGGGTCCCTGACTGCTCACAACGCCGGATCTCACTAAACCTCGTGACCGGGTGGCACGACAGGACTAGCAGCAACTGCTCCAACTACCACTACCCATGAGTGGCCGAGTGTGCGGTGCTAAACCAAACCAACTGATGACTCTCTCAACCACAAGGGAGACAACGGTCATCAGATGCAATGAATGATGAACATGATATATATATATATAATCATCATCCATGCAACACCCCAAACCTCATAAATACCTCCAACATGAGTATAATCGTCATGATACCTCCATGTATCCCACCAAACATATGTACACACTACACACGTATAATCAACCAAAAATCTCCAATAATCCCCCTGGACACATATGCACAGATCGTACATACAATCAACATGTATCCTCCAATAATAAACACATCAGACACGTGTATAAACCACAAACATACAATCAACATAACTCCTCCAAAAGTACATAACCAAAGACGTGTGTACAAACAACATATAAATGTAGGGTCAACATGATGACTCCTAAAACACATACCAAGCTACATACAATCCACATTATGTACCCAATCAGCATGGTAATACCAACAACCCGACAATCCCTACAAGACCTACTCTACACGTGTAATCACAACAGAGTAGATATCAAGAGCTGAGACTATATATGAATTAAATAGATCATCTCTAAGCTCAAGCAAAAGTAACAAGCAGGAAAAACAACAATCGAACACGATATAAGGTAAAGTAACCTAATCCATCAAATAACAACCATGCACTAAGCTCAAAGAAAATCTACATAGAGGCAAAGGAAGAAATACCCGCCTTATCTGTCGATCGTCATCTGAAAATCCCATGTCGAGATGCTCGTCCCGAATCCAAAACCTGCGATCAATATATATATATTTTATTTAGCTAAATTCACAAGAATTAAAATAGCTAAATAAAATCCATGCCTAATTAGGAAACTCCACTAAATCTAATCTCTGATTATTCCTCCAAGTAATTCTTAATTCATCTCCTTTTAGATCCAACATATTCCACAATCTATTAATCAATCCAATGCGCCTTAAATCCTTCAATCTTCTAAACATAACTTCTAATCATTTAATCCATTGAATCAACTATCAACTATTATAAACCCAACAGACATGGTTCTTCCACAAGATTAGTTTAGATTTAATCATATCATCTAACAAATCCTTTAATCCTCAAGCAACACCATTGTTTCCTACTCCAATTCTTCCAAGATCAACCCAAAACCTAGTTGTAGAGTAACTAGTTTGCTAAAACCCTAACAAACAAAGACATTACTCACCTTGATAGACCTCCAATCCTTCAGCCGAAACCCTATCAGCTGCAAGTTGTAGAGAACAGTGATCTGCCATAAGAAATCCATCAAGGTGTTGTTCCTATGCCTTCCCCTAATCCAAGACTACATCAAGATCAAATACCCAAATCTAATCCAATACGCAATATAACCAATCCATAGCACCACTTACCCAAATTGGATTGTTCTTCCCTGTTAATAGCCAATGCCATCCACACAACTCCTTCCATTCCTGTCCAGAATTTCGCAGCCCGCACAAGAGATGAAATCATCATGAAAATTCTTCTTGAAACACTTCAAATCTATTCGAAATTACTCCACAGAATCTCACCTTCTCACCCAAGACCTTCACAGCTTCCTGAAGGGAAGTTTATAATGACCAGCAACAGGGCAATTCCACAGCACATTGATCCTCTGCTTCCTCTAATCCAGAACAGGAAAATCATCACCAACAACCCAATTAAGCAAGGACTTTGAATTCACAGAATCTTCCAACGAAGCCTTACCTCAATCGACCACCTACAGCCGATGTCGTGCGATCCACCTTGGCTGGTGACGATCGGCAATGCCCACCAGTAACCAGATCAAGAAGGAGAACCAAAAGGGCCACGATCCGTGGGGAACAAGGCGAATCCCTTCTCCTCGCCATGCCCTAACTCCACCGAGTCACTGCCGCATGCGCACAAGCACAGCCTAAGAGAGGATCGCATCGTCGGAGATGGTCGGAGCCGTCAAGATTCGGCAACTCCTCCTCAGGCGACTCGGCGAGGACAGAACCACGGCAGAGGGAGCTCTCCGTCGGTGTCAGGCGCCCGCGCATGAGAGGGGAGAAGGAAGGATCGCAAGAGGAGCCAATGGAGTCTTTGCCCTAACCTCGCCTGAAGGAAGATGGCCGGCGATCGTGAGCTTGGCGTCGGTGAGGCGAGAAATCGTCGGAGAAGGGTTTCGGGCAGAGAGAATCGGGAGAGGGAGGGGGGTTCGGCAGAATCGGGAAGGAGGAGGAGAAATCGGGGATTTAGGGATTTAAAGCTCTTAGTTAAATACTTAGGTTAATCTAATTAACCTCTAAGTTAACCACTTAATCAACTCCCACATAATGGGTATTCCAAACATGCATTCCCCATGCCCAATAAATCCATCCCCGTAAAACCAATCATACGACCTCCGTTTAAATCCCAAAAAATTTCTAAAAATTCTAGAAAAATCCAATAAGATTTTTCGTCCAGTAATATTTATTATTTATTTTTCGATATCTTACATATAATCTGTTAGAGTGTATACTGAGAGCCTAAGCTTTGTAAACATTCATTATGAATAAAGAATCACATTTGGTCTAATTATCTACATTTGTTTGTAGTTGTTCATTTAATTTATATTGTAGATAACATAGTATGTGGTGTCACATACAGAAGATGATGTTATCAGTACCTTATAAATTATAAACAGTAGCTCACGACCAGAATGGAAAGGAACAAACCATTAGAAAGTCGTAGTGTAATTAGGTATTAGTTTATCTTGACTATATAATTACACTAGTACACTCAGAGTGTATTGAGTAGGACCATTTGAGGTCGTTCCTTTTATACTGACTTTATAAAGGAACAAAGACCTCAGTTATTATGGAAGTGTGTGCTCTTAATCCTAATATAATAACAAGCACATATGTTTGATATTTATTTCTTTAATTTATCAATGGGTGAGATTTAGTTCGATGAATCAATAAACCCGATAAATTGGGAAATGGTATCACTCATAGTGTGTGTTGTTGATTATAGAAGGAAACTGTGTCCTAGTGATACTAGGTTGATAATGTCCTCAAGAGGAGCTCATAAAGATTGTCATGTTAAACTCTGCAGGTGGACTTAGTCCGACATGATAATAAGGTTGAGTGGTACTACTCTTGGACTTAGATATTAATTAAATGAGTTGTCAGTAACTCACTTAATTAGTGGACATTCGATATCTTAAACACAGGGAGACTAACACACTCATAATAAGAAGGAGCCCAAAAATGTAATTTGGGATTGGTGCGGTAGTTCAATGATAGTTCTCTAGTGGAATGAATTATCATTGATAAAATTAAGTTGTGTGTTCGGGGCGAACATGGGATGCTTAATTTTATCGGGAGACCAAAACCAATTCTTCCTCTCGGTCCCTATCGTAGCCTCTTATTTATAGAGTACTATACCCACATATACCCACCTTCTATACCCACCTAAAGGGGGCCGGCCAAGCTAGCTTGGGAACCAAGCTAGGGCCGGCCTAAGCTTGGGTTTAAGGTGGCCGGCCCTAGCTTGAACCCAAGCTAGTAGGGCCGACCATAATTAAATAAAAAAGAAATTTAATTTTAGATTTTATTATTATGTGGAAGATATAATTTAAAGAGAATTAAAATTAAAATATCTCTCTTGTAAAAGATTTACAAAAGATTAAAGAAAGAGATTAGATCTCTTTCCTTATTTGTAGATTGGAGAGTTTTTTATTTTCTTTAAAATTATTCACATGTTAATAAAATTAAAATTATAGATATTTCCTTTTATTAACCATGAAGAGATTTTTAAAGAAAAATTTTATTTTTTAAAATTTCCAGAAACAAATAAGGAAAGTTTTAATTGTTGATTAAAACTTGTCCAATTTGCTTCCTCTTGATGTGGCCGGCCATTAGAGTTTATTTGGGAAATTTTATTTTATTTTTCTCAAGTAAATCATGTCAAGGAAATTAAGGAAATTTTATTGTAATTAAATTTCCTAATTTGCCTAGGCCAAGGAATATAAAAGAAGGGGTGAGGGTGCCTTCACAAGAGACAACCTCTATTGTTTTCTCTCCCTTTCTCCTTGGTGTTGTGGCCGGCCATTACCCTCTCCCTCTCTTCCTCTTGTGGTGGCCGAATACTTCATCTCTCTTGGAGTTCTTGTGGTGGCCGGATACTACTTGGAGAAGAAGAAGAAGAAGGAGAGAAAGCTAGCATCTCTTGGAGCTTGGTTAGTATTTTGATTTTCTTCTTTGGTAAAGTTCTTCCTTTGTGGCCGAACCTTGCTTGGAGGAGAAGAAGGTGGTTGGTGGTTTCTCATCTCGGTAGATCGTTGCCCACACAACGTCCAAGATTAGAAGAGGAATACGGTAGAAGATCAAGAGGTTTTTCTACAAGGTATAACTAGTAATTTCTATTTCCGCATCATGCTAGTTATTTATGGAAATAATACCAAATACAAGAGGCTTACGTTCTAGAATTTCGAATATGATTTTTCGAAGTTGTGTTCTTTTGTTTCTTTCTTTTCTTGTGATTTGATTGTTCTCTTTGGTTAACCTAAAGTTATTTTAGGAAATTAAATATTAGCTTTCTATTAAAGGTTTTGTCTAGTCGGTGGTGGTTGCTCCCATATCCAAGAAGGCCATGTGCCTCGCCACGTCAAGATCTGGGAACCTTTATGGAAATTAATATTTAATGTAATTAATAGCTTAAGGAGACTTGGGTCAAATGTGTTAAGTTCCGCAGTAGATCCAAGTCAAAGCCTAAACGAACAAATAGATTAAGTTTTGGATCAAACGTGTTAAGTTCCGCAGCGATCCAAAATTTAATTTAAAAGAACACATGGTAGCTAGGAAAAGGTTCGGACCTTTGTACAAAATTTTGTACAGTGGAACCTATAGGCTTTCCGAGTAGCAACCAACAACCGGTATCGAGCTAGGGTTTTGCCTCTGTGTATTTTGTATTTAGTTTAATTATGCACATGTCATACATAATTTAGGCAGAGTTAATAGTAGGATGTGCTAACTCTATGGATGCAGGATCCAACTATTATGGCTTTTAGTTAAGTATGTGGGTGATTGGACCCGTGGACATGTCAAGGGCAATTTATATGTGTGTGCATGAGTGGATTAAAATACAGCAGAGTCAGTATTTAGTTTTATTAGGATTTTATTTTGATCTAGATACATGTACATTCCTTTTATGGAATATAGGATCAAAATGTAAAATTCTATTTATGTCGCGGATCGAATCTTGCAAAGCGTGGAACCTTCTAAGGACCAGAGGCGCAGCGGAACTTGGAGCAAGATGGATGCGACAGTTAGACCCGGTGGCGGTGGCCAAATATGGCAGCAGCTTCGGATGACAACACACGGAGGACAATTAAAGATAAAAGCCATAATAGTTGAAAATTAGATTTTCTATTTATTGCTTTTATATTGTACTGAGTGTGCATGTTAGTTTACAAGTTTAGTAGGCTAGCATAGTTAAAATTCCTCATTTATAAATAACTAAGTGGGAGAGGGATTTTTAAGTAAATCCCATGGTCTCCATTACTGGTTTGTAAGTGATGCAAACAAGCTTGCGCGTTGGCTCTGAGTGCCTTCCTCCATAACGGATGAGCTTGTTTGCGGATCACTAGAACAGACTTCCATTTTTGGATGACTATAGGAAGTTAATTAAGAGCGTGTGATCTTCCCCAACGGAAGGGGCATAATCTTATTAATGGACTTAGTGTCAAGTAATGGTGTACACTTAGACACATCTAATAGTATCCTCCCCGAGTCACCGCTATTATTTGTGTGACCAAATAATACCAACTATTAATTTTATTTGTCAAAAAGTTAGGTTGACAAGATAATAAAATTAATGGGTTAAAACCCTCCTTTTACAAATGTTGAATTTGTATACGTCCACACTAACGTGGCATACAAAATTCACGGTGTTTAAGGTGTTGGTTAATTTAAAATAGTATTGTTTGAGGAATCAATATTATTCTAAATTTAGAGTTCTGACCAAAAGTTATTTGTGATTCTTAGGATGACTTTCAACCCACTGTCCATCATACTTCAACAGAATAGACTTACTGGACCTAATTACATAGATTGGAAAATGAACCTGGATATTGTTCTTACTGCTGAAAGCTATAAATTTGTACTGACTGAGCATTGCCCTGATGCACCCACTGGTGAATCTACCCAAGAGGAGATTGAATATCATAGGAAATGGGTAAAAGTAGATGAGATGGCGCGGTGTTACATTTTGGCTTCAATGTCAAATGTATTGCAACATCAGCATAAAGATTTACCAACAGCTTATGATATAATGAACAATCTCAAGGAACTCTTTGGTCATCAGGATAGGGCTTCTAGACAAGAAGCTATGAGAAAGATAATGACCACCATGCAAGAGGGTACTCCCGTAAGGGATCATATCCTAAACATGATGGCTTATCCGAATCTAAATGATCCTTGGAGGAGAAATTGATGGGAAACCCGGATCGATATGATCCTCCAAACCCTACCTAGAAGTTTTGAGCGGTTCCGTTTGAACTATAATATGAATAAAAGGATTTATTCATTAGGGAAACTACTGACAGAACTTCACAGAAGGGTTATTTCGTCACAATGCTCAAATTCACTATGTTGAAAATGGTTCTACTTCTAAACCGAAGGTAAGAAGAAGAAGAAACAAACTGGTTCAAGAAAGAAAGTGAATAAATCTCGAGTCCGGGATTTAAAGCTGGAATGAAGAAGCCAAGGGCAAGTGCTTCATCTGCAAGCGGTCAGGGCAAGGCGGACTGTTCTCGTAAGAACCAAAACAAAGGTATATCTCATACTCTAGTTGTTGAAACATGTTTAGCGGTGTTATCTACCAGCACCTGGTGTGTAGATACGGAGCCACTGATCATGTCTGCAATTCCTTGCAGGGGTTCCAGGAAATCCGAAGGGGAGATTACTGTCTACATGGGCAATGCTACTAAGGTGGCAGCTGTTGCAGTGGGAGACGTCTACTTATCTTTTAGTAGAAATAGAAATTTGGTTTTAAGAAATTGTCTTTATGTACCCAGTTTTAGAAAGAATTTAATTTCAGTTTCTAAACTATTTTTAGATGGATATTCAGTTTCTTTCAGTAACGATGTAGTTATTAAAAGAAATAAAGTGATTATCTGTTCTGGTGCAGTAGTTGGCAATTTGTATATTTTAAATCCAAATTCTTCCACAAAGCAAAACATGGAAATTTATAATTCATCTTCCAATTCTAATAAGAGAAAAGAACCTTCAGAAATGAACCAAGCATATCTTTGGCATCTAAGGCTTGGTCATATTAACTTAAGTAGGATTCAGAGGCTTATAGCCGATGGACTTTTAAGTTCATTAGAGTTGGAAAATTTTCCAACTTATGAATCTTGCTTAGAAGGTAAAATGACCAAGAGGCCATTCAAGGCCAAGGGGTATAGAGCCAAAGAAGTGTTAGAGTTGGTTCACTCTGATTTGTGTGGACCTATGTCTGTCCAGGCAAGAGGAGGTTTTGAATATTTTGTCTCTTTCATAGACGATTATTCAAGATATGGATACATTTACCTAATGCGCCGCAAGTCCGAGTGCTTTGATAAGTTCAAAGAATACAAGGCTGATGTGGAGAAACGACTAGGTAAAAGTATCAAGACACTACGGTCAGATCGTGGTGGCGAATACCTCTTAGGAGAGTTTAGGAATTACTTATCAGAGGCCGGGATTCAATCCCAATTGTTTGCACCTGGAACACCCCAACAGAATGGTGTAGCAGAACGAAGGAATAGGACTCTTATGGAGATGGTTAGATCGATGATGAGTTATTCAGAATTACCAAATTCATTTTGGGGATATGCTCTGGAAACAGCAGTATACGTTCTGAACTTAGTACCTTCTAAATCAGTTTCTTCTACTCCCATAGAATTGTGGAATGGGCGAAAACCCAGTCTAAGACATATTCGGATATGGGGTAGTCCAGCACATGTGCTGAAACCAGATGCTGATAAGTTAGAATCTCGTACAGAAGTTCGCGTGTTTGTAGGATATCCCAAAGGAACGAAAGGTGGTTTATTTTATAGTCCTAAAGACCAGAAGGTCATTGTTAGCACCAATGCCCAGTTTTTAGAAGAAGACTATATAATGGATCACAAGCCCAGTAGTAAACTTGTTTTAGAAGAACTTAGAGAGGACATGTCTACTTCAGTGCCAACAGTACAAGATGAAGTACCACAAGAGACTGCAACACGTGTCACACATGATACACAACCACGAGCCTCGTCGTAGTGGGAGGGTTGTAATGCACTGAAAGATTCATGTTTTGGGAGAGTCTTGGACTTGATCCTAAACATGAACCCGATCCCCATATATGATAAGCACTCCAAGATATAGATGCAGATCTTGGCAAAAGGCAATGAATTCGAAATAGAGTCCATGTACTCTAATAAGGTCCAGGAGCTTGTAGAACCACCGATGGTGTAAAAGCCGTTGGATGCAAGTGGAGCTACAAAATGAAAAGATGGGCAGACGGGAAGGTAGGAACGTTCAAAGCTAGGCTTGTTGGGAAGGGTACACTCAGAAAGAGGGAATTGATTATGAGGAAACCTTTTCACCAAGAGCTATGCTTAAGTCTATCCGGATACTCTTATCCATTCTGCTCATATGGATTATGAGATTTGGCAAATGGATGTCAAGACAGCTTTCCTTAATGGAAGTCTTGAAGAGAACATCCATATGAAGCAACCGGAAGGATTTATTGAAAAGGGCAAAGAGCATCTAGTATGCAAGCTCAATCGGTCCATTTATGGATGAAGCAAGCTTCAAGGTCTTGGAACATCCGGTTTAATGAAGTAATCCATCATATGGATTTATTCAAAGTCCGGATGAGTCTTGTGTATATAAGAAGTGTAACGGAAATGTGGTGGTATTTCTTGTACTATACGTAGATGATATTTTGTTAATTGGCAACAATGTCAAGGTATTATCAGACGTAAGGGTATGGTTGTCCAAACAATTTGATATGAAGGACTTAGGAGAATGTGCACACATTCTTGGGATCAAAGTTATAAGGGATCGCAAGAAAAGAATGTTGTGTCTATCCCAAGCTTCATATATAGATACAATCCTTGCTCGTTTTAGCATGCAAGACTCCAAGAAAGGTTTCTTACCTTTTAGACATGGAGTAGCTCTATCTAAAGAGATGTCTCCAAAGACATCAAAAGAGATAGAGGACATGAAAGCAGTTCCTTATGCTTCGGCTGTAGGAAGCCTAATGTATGCAATGCTATGTACGAGACCTGATATCTGTTTTGCCGTAGGCATGGTCAGCAGATATCAGAGTAACCCTGGACAAGGACATTGGACTGCGGTGAAGCATATATTAAAGTACCTGAGAAGGACTAGGGATTATATGCTAGTTTACCAAGCAGATGATTTGCTCCCTGTGGGTTACACGGATTCAGATTTTCAATCAGATAAGGACAATAGTAAGTCTACATCAGGCTATGTGTTTACTTTAGGAGGTGGAGCCATTTCATGGAGGAGTGTTAAGCAGAAATGCGTTTCGGACTCAACCATGGAAGCTGAGTATGTAGCAGCCTCTGAGGCAGCTAAAGAAGCAGTATGGCTCAGGAACTTTCTAATGGACTTAGATGTGATTCCTGGTTTGCCCAAGATCATCACAATTTATTGTGATAATAGTGGTGCAGTTGCAAACTCGAAGGAACCACGAGCTCATAAGACGAGTAAACATATAGAGCGCAAGTACCACCTGATACGAGATATCGTGAAGCGAGGAGAAGTTGTCATCGCCAAGATTGCATCAGCGGATAACCTGGCAGATCCTTTCACTAAGGCCCTTCCGGCGAAAGCTTTCGATCGGCATGTGGAGGGAATGAGAATCAGATGTATGGTAGAAGATATGGCAGCTTAGTCATTAGTATAAGTGGGAGATTGTTGGAGTGTATACTGAGAGCCTAAGCTTTGTAAACATTCATTATGAATAAAGAATCACATTTGGTCTAATTATCTACATTTGTTTGTAGTTGTTCATTTAATTTATATTGTAGATAACATAGTATGTGGTGTCACATACAGAAGATGATGTTATCAGTACCTTATAAATTATAAACAGTAGCTCACGACCAGAATGGAAAGGAACAAACCATTAGAAAGTCGTAGTGTAATTAGGTATTAGTTTATCTTGACTATATAATTACACTAGTACACTCAGAGTGTATTGAGTAGGACCATTTGAGGTCGTTCCTTTTATACTGACTTTATAAAGGAACAAAGACCTCAGTTATTATGGAAGTGTGTGCTCTTAATCCTAATATAATAACAAGCACATATGTTTGATATTTATTTCTTTAATTTATCAATGGGTGAGATTTAGTTCGATGAATCAATAAACCCGATAAATTGGGAAATGGTATCACTCATAGTGTGTGTTGTTGATTATAGAAGGAAACTGTGTCCTAGTGATACTAGGTTGATAATGTCCTCAAGAGGAGCTCATAAAGATTGTCATGTTAAACTCTGCAGGTGGACTTAGTCCGACATGATAATAAGGTTGAGTGGTACTACTCTTGGACTTAGATATTAATTAAATGAGTTGTCGAACTCACTTAATTAGTGGACATTCGATATCTTAAACACAGGGAGACTAACACACTCATAATAAGAAGGAGCCCAAAAATGTAATTTGGGATTGGTGCGGTAGTTCAATGATAGTTCTCTAGTGGAATGAATTATCATTGATAAAATTAAGTTGTGTGTTCGGGGCGAACATGGGATGCTTAATTTTATCGGGAGACCAAAACCAATTCCTCCTCTCGGTCCCTATCGTAGCCTCTTATTTATAGAGTACTATACCCACATATACCCACCTTCTATACCCACCTAAAGGGGGCCGGCCAAGCTAGCTTGGGAACCAAGCTAGGGCCGGCCTAAGCTTGGGTTTAAGGTGGTCGGCCCTAGCTTGAACCCAAGCTAGTAGGGCCGGCCATAATTAAATAAAAAAGAAATTTAATTTTAGATTTTATTATTATGTGGAAGATATAATTTAAAGAGAATTAAAATTAAAATATCTCTCTTGTAAAAGATTTACAAAGATTAAAGAAAGAGATTAGATCTCTTTCCTTATTTGTAGATTGGAGAGTTTTTTATTTTCTTTAAAATTATTCACATGTTAATAAAATTAAAATTATAGATATTTCCTTTTATTAACCATGAAGAGATTTTTAAAGAAAAATTTTATTTTTTAAAATTTCCGGAAACAAATAAGGAAAGTTTTAATTGTTGATTAAAACTTGTCCAATTTGCTTCCTCTTGATGTGGCCGGCCATTAGAGTTTATTTGGGAAATTTTATTTTATTTTTCTCAAGTAAATCATGTCAAGGAAATTAAGGAAATTTTATTGTAATTAAATTTCCTAATTTGCCTAGGCCAAGGAATATAAAAGAAGGGGTGAGGGTGCCTTCACAAGAGACAACCTCTATTGTTTTCTCTTCCTTTCTCCTTGGTGTTGTGGCCGGCCATTACCCTCTCCCTCTCTTCCTCTTGTGGTGGCCGAATACTTCATCTCTCTTGGAGTTCTTGTGGTGGCCGGATACTACTTGGAGAAGAAGAAGAAGAAGGAGAGAAAGCTAGCATCTCTTGGAGCTTGGTTAGTATTTTGATTTTCTTCTTTGGTAAAGTTCTTCCTTTGTGGCCGAACCTTGCTTGGAGGAGAAGAAGGTGGTTGGTGGTTTCTCATCTCGGTAGATCGTTGCCCACACAACGTCCAAGATTAGAAGAGGAATACGGTAGAAGATCAAGAGGTTTTTCTACAAGGTATAACTAGTAATTTCTATTTCCGCATCATGCTAGTTATTTATGGAAATAATACCAAATACAAGAGGCTTACGTTCTAGAATTTCGAATATGGTTTTTCGAAGTTGTGTTCTTTTGTTTCTTTCTTTTCTTGTGATTTGATTGTTCTCTTTGGTTAACCTAAAGTTATTTTAGGAAATTAAATATTAGCTTTCTATTAAAGGTTTTGTCTAGTCGGTGGTGGTTGCTCCCATATCCAAGAAGGCCATGTGCCTCGCCACGTCAGTACTGGGAACCTTTTATGGAAATTAATATTTAATGGAATTAATAACTTAAGGAGACTTGGGTCGAACGTGTTAAGTTCCGCAGGAGATCCAAGTCAAAACCTAAAAGAACAAATAGATTAAGTTTTGGATCAAACGTGTTAAGTTCCGCAGGCGATCCAAAATTTAATTTAAAAGAACACATGGTAGCTAGGAAAAGGTTCAGACCTTTGTACAAAATTTTTGTACAGTGGAACCTATAGGCTTTTCGAGTAGCAACCAACATAATCTTCTTAGTATTAGTCAATTGTGTGACACTAGATATAAGGTTACGTTTCTATCTTCAGAATTCTTAATCAAGCACTTAGATAACCCCACGATAAGTCTAAAAGGGTTTGGAAAAGATAACATCTATGCAATCAGCTTAACCACTTCTTCAATTAAGTGTTATTTTACACAAAAAGAAGAAACTTGGTTATGACATAGAAGAATGTCACGCACAAACTTCAGAAATATAAGTAAATTAAAAGGACTAGTTAGAGGATTACCAAAATTACATAACTTAGACTCAACAATATGTAATGCTTGTCAACAAGGAAAATAAATAAAATCTACTCACAAACCAACTCAATACTAGAACTTCTACATTTAGACTTATTTGACTCCCATGGGGTCAAATCAATAAATGGAAGTTTGTATTATCTAGTAATAATAATAGACGACTATTCTAGGTTCACCTGGGTAAATTTTTTAAAAAATAAAGATGAAACTTTTGAAGTCTTTACAAACTTTTGCAAGCAAGTTGAAAATAAAAAAAAACTTAAAATTAAAAGAATTAGAAGTGACAATGGAGGTGAATTTAAAAATCAGAACTTTAATAAATTTTGTCTTGAAAATGAATATCATTTCGTGTCATAAAACACCTCAACAAAATGGAATTGTAGAAAAAAAAAAATAGAATACTACTTGAAGCCTCTAGAACAATGCTAAATGAGTATAATCTATCTAAGTACTTTTGGGCAGAGGCTGTTAGTATAGCTTGTTATGTGCAAAATAGAACAACACTAAATAAAACATATAACAAAACCTTTTTCGAAATATATTATAATAAACAACCCAATATAAAATACTTTAAAGTATTTGGGTGTCCGACCTTCATACTAAACACAAGAGAACATTTAAGAAAAAGTCACTTCTAAAATAGAAAATGGAATCTTTGTAGGATATTCACTAAATAGTAGGGGTTACAGAATATACAATAAGATTACACTAAGAATTTAAGAAACCACAAATGTAAAATTTGAGGAATCCAAACAAAACTTAGAACAAACCCAAATTCAGCCAATTGAGTTTATTCAAGGCAACAATAATCAAGAAAGAACCAATGAATATTTAAATCACGAAGAAGAAGAAGAACCTCAAGAGAATCAACCTCATAGGGCCATAAGAGTCAACCCAAATCATCCAATTAACCAAATAATTGGTGATCCTGACTTAAGGGTTCAGACTAGGTCATCCTTTAGAAACCTAAGTTAAATCTCTCTGATTTCAAAAATTAAACCCAAAACCATCGCCGAATCTTTACTTGATCCAGACTGGGTCATAGCTATGTAAGAGGAACTAGCTCAATTTGAAAGAAATGAAGTTTGAGATTTAGTAGCACCACCCAATAATAAGAAGATAATAGAAACAAAATGGGTGTTTAGAAATAAATTAAGCGAAACTAGGGAAATTACTAGAAACAAAGCTAGACTAGTTGCTAAGGGGTTTAGTCAAGTAGAGGGGCTTGACTATGATGAAACTTATGCCCCAGTAGCAAGATTAGAGACCATTAGAATATTACTCAGTTATGCATCCCATAAAGGGTTTAGACTGTATCAAATGGATGTCAAATTCACCTTTTTAAATGGTCTAATGAAAGAAGAAGTCTATGTAGGACAACCACCAGGGTTTGAAAGTCTAGAACATCCCGACTATATTTTTAAGCTAAAAAAAGGCTTTATATGAGCGCCTTTAACCATCAACTAGACACCGGCCGGCCGCCCGGCCGGTCGAACCCACCCCTCTTCGGCCGGCCACCCGCCACTTTGACTTCCACGTGGTGTTGACTCCACCGGATGCGGGGGGGGGGGCAACGCCACGTGGAAGTCAAAGTGGCGGGTGGCCGGTCGGAGAGGGGTGGGTTCGACCGGCCGGCCGGTGTCTAGTTGATGGTTAAAGGCGCCCTGTCGAAAGTCGGGGTTCCGGCGCTCAGCGGACAAGAACGCAGGGCCGAGCAGACTACACGCTCGGCCAAAGCCATCAGGTAGCATACTGCTAATAGTCTCCACAAAGCACGTGATTGAGAATCTCCCCAAGTAAACCATCGTATACGTCCGACCGGATGTCGCGGAAGTTGGCCGGCCGGACATCCTCCAGGGAGTAAGGGCAAAATGACAAGTGATATCTTTTTCTGACAGCGGGTATGTTCCACATGTAGGCCATACTCCAAATCTTATGACAGGGGGTTCCGCTGTCCCATCGAGGACATGCTTGGACTGTAGCAGTATGGGTCAGGTAAGCTCACTGACAAGTCCTTACCGGGGTATGGGCCACGGACACGTGTACACCTCGGTATGTGTACACTTGCTTCTCCGCTGCCCTATATAAAGGCCCTCATCCTTCGCCGGAGGTACGCATTCTGATATTTTTTGGAGCCACTTTTTTCACTGCTAGCTTGCCTGACTTGAGCGTCGGAGGGTCGCCGCCGGGAGCCCCTTCCCGGCCCGACTTCTGTGCAGGTTCGCCGGAGCTTCGTACGACCAATCGGAGATCTACGCCAGCGAATCGGAGAGCGCCACGTGCCCAGCGTCCGTTGATTCAGCTTTCAGACAGGATCAAATTATTTGATAATTTTTTTAAAAAATTATCCACGGGAATATAAACCCCATTATGTTAACCCATTTATAGGCCTAAGTGAATTACTATGAGAAACGGTCATGAATCCACAATCTGATCGGCTCCACACATGACTTAGCCCTGCCAATAATAGGATACAATCTGATTTAATTGACCACAATTATGTGGTCGCAACACTAAAGTGGGTGACCCGGAGATTTTCCAAGACCCCTATCACTTCATCCCATGGGCTGTGGTCTATAGGTCATATAGTTATATTTTATATTGAACAAAGAATTGGAAATTTTTGATTTGGAACTAAACATCAACCTATAGAAATTATCCATCGGCTATCTAATAATTGAAAAATAAATTATTAATATATCCACTAGAAAATTAATTATTAATATATCCAACGGGCATGGGTTGTGGTCTGTAGGTCATATAGTTATATTTTATATTGATCAAAGAATTGAAAATTTTAGATTTGGGGCTAAACATCAACCTATAGAAATTATCCATAATAATTGAAAAATAAATTATTAATATATCCACTAGAAAATTAATTTTTAATATATCTGATGGGATGTGCTTAGTATTGATATATCTATTTGATTATTTTATCATTAAAAAAAAGAAATTGCAATTGTCCAAGCATCCAAAATAAAAAAAATTTGTAATATATTTTGAAAAAATATTTCATTTGATAATTTCTTTAAAAAAATTTGCCCATGGGAATATAATCCATTTGATTAATTTATCAATTAAAAAACTAATTGCAATTATTAAAAGAATCTAAAATAAAAAATTGTAATATATTTTGACAAAATAATTTATTTGATAATTTTTTTTTAAAAATTACCCATGGGAATATAAACTCCGTTCTGTTAACACATTATATGGCTAAGTGAACTACTAAAGGCTCCACACATGTCTTAGCCCTCCCAGTAAAGGGATACAATCTGATTTAATGGACCACAATTATGCAACCGCATCACTACAGTGAGTGACCCAGGGATTTTCCTGGACCCTAAGATCCTATCACTTCATCCCATGGGCTGTGGTTTGTAGGTCATATAGTTATATTTTATATTGATCAAACAATTGGAAATTTTAGATGTGGGACTAAACATCAACCTATAGAAATTATCCATCAGCTGTCTAATAATTGAAAAACAAATTATTAATATATCCACTAGAAAATTAATAATTAATATATCCAATGGGCTATGCTTTGTATTGATATATCTATTTGAAATTTATCATTAAAAAAAACTAATTGTAATTGTCCAAGCATCGAAAATAAAAAAAATGAGTAATATATTTTGATAAAATATTTTATTTGATAATTTTTTTAAAAATTTTTTTCCCATAGGAATATAATCCATTTGATTAATTTATCATTAAAAAAATTAATCGTGATTATTAAAAGAATCTAAAATAAAAAATAGTAATATATTTTTATAAAATAAATTATTTGATATTTTTTAAAAAAAATTATCCACGGGAATATAAACCCCATTATGTTATCCCATTTATAGGGCTAAGTGAATTACTATGAGAAACGGTCATGAATCCACAATCTGATCGGCTCCACACATGTCTTAGCCCTCCCAATAATAGGATACAATCTGATTTAATAGACCACAATTATGGGGCCGTAGCACTAATGTGGGTGACCTGGAGATTTTGGAGATTTTCCTAGACCCTATCACTTCATCCCATGGGCTGTGGTCTATAGGTCATATATGTTAGGACCTTCGGATAGCGGCTAGAGAGGGGGGGTGTGAATAGCCGACCACAAATTCTCGTTTCTTCCTACAATTTGAGTTAGCGCAGCGGAAATAAAGAGTAGAAACGAAAATGGAGAAGATCAAACCTCAAACGCGACGATATAACGAGGTTCGGAGATGATACTCCTACTCCTCGGCGTGTCCGTAAGGTGGATGAATCCTATCAATCCGTCGGTGGATGAGACCCTGGAAAATCGGCTAATAAAAACTCCTTCTGGGTGGAGAAACCTCGCCACAATCTCTCTTGCAACAGCAAGATCAGCGTACAAGAAATACAGCAAGAAGCCAAGAACAATATGAATGTAAAAACACTAGTTTGCTTGCCTTCTTGTCGACTGTTGATGAAGCAGCAACTTCACGGAGGCCAACCACAGCAGCAACTATCAGTTGGAGACCCAGCCGAGGGAAGCTCACACGAAGCTTCAGTAATGGAGAGCTCAGCAAAGCTCAGATCGCAAGGAACAAGAACCATTCTGCTCTTCCCTGTAGTGGCCCTCTTATATGAACCTGCGAAGAAGAAGACACAGAAAGAAATCTAGCCGTTGTAACTCAACGGCTAGACCTGGACCGATCAGGCTCCACCCTGATCGGTCCAGGGTGGATCTGATCGGTCAGGGGACCGATCAGGCCCTACGCTGATCGGTCCCCAGACCGATCCTAACTCTCACAGAGAGTTGGTTGCTATCCCTGATCGGTTTGTGGACCGATCAGCCTTCTTACTGATCGGTCACCAGATCGATCAGATAACTAACAGAAAGTTTTTGTGTGGTTACTGATCGGTCACCAGATCGATCAGATGACCCAGTGTTTCACTGGATCGGTCAGCAGACCGATCCAGATACCCATAGTATCACTGGATCGGTCAGCAGACTGACCTAATTTTCCAGCCTTAAACCTAAAGCCTTCCTGATCTAGAGAACGATCTACCGAGCCCTCTCTGACCTAGTCCGGAGAACGAGCTACCGAGCCCTCTCTGACCTAGTCCGGAGAATGAGCTACCGAGCCCTCTCTGACTCCATCCAGTCCAGAGAACGAGCTACCGAGCCCTCTCTGACCTAGTCCGGAGAACGAGCTACCGAGTCCTCTCCGACTCCATCCAGTTCAGAGAACGAGCTACCGAGCCCTCTCCGACCTCCCATGCCAAACTTCCATACTTGGACTTTTCCCCGTGCCAAGTTCCCTGCTTGGACTTTTCCCGTGCCAAGCTCCCTGCTTGGACTTTTCCGTGCCAAGTCTCCATACTTGGACTTTTCCCGTGCCAAGCTCCCTGCTTGGACTTTTCCCGTGCCAAGCTCCTTGCTTGGACTTTTCCGTGCCAAGTCTCCATACTTGGACTTTTCCCATGCCAAGATCCCTGCTTGGACTTTTCTGTGCCAAGTTTCCATACTTGGACTTTTCCCGAATCAGGTCAACTCAAATCGGGTCAACCAGATCAACCTTGACCAAAGGTTGCACCCACAATCCCCCAAGTTCCTATTCTTGTCAAACATCAAAATACAACTTTTCTATTCTTGTCAAACATCAAAATATACCTCGAGTCATGTCAACTCGAGTCGGGTCACCCAGGTCAACCTTGACCTAAGGTTGCACCAACAATCTCCCCCTTTTTGATGTTTGACAAAAACCATAATCAAGTTAGGTTAACCCGATAACCTAACTTAGGTTTTCAAATAGTTCTCGAATGTTCTTCCTTGAACATTCTCTGAACATTCTCCCCAAACTCCAATGTTCTTTCTTGAACATTCTCTGGACATTCTCCCCCTTTTTGACACACATTAAAAAGAGTGAATCAAGGTCAAGAGTTTCTTCCTAATGAAAATCCCATACCTTTCATTGAAACCCTTAATTTCTCCCTTGATACTAAAATCCACAGTCAACTTAGTGATAATCCCATATCACTCATCCTCAGAAATCTTGACGAGTAAAAACTCCCCCTAAAGGTCAACTCCCCCTTGGCCATTAGGTAAAACTCCCCCTAAAGGTCAACTCCTCCTTGACCATTAGGTAAAACTCCCCCTAAAGGTCAACTCCTCCTTGACCATTGCACCAATAATGTCTTGGAGAGTTTCAACCCTTTAGAAATCTAAAACACTAACTTCCATAGCTGAAATTTCAGACAACAGTCGAAAAATCAGCATTTTGGCATGCTCTGATCGGTCACCAGACCGATCAGGACTCCATTGGATTGGTCACCAGACCGATCCACACTTCCCTGGATCGGTCCAGTGACCGATCCAGACTTCCCTGGACCGATCAGACTCTTCTCTGATCGGTCCACAACTCTCTGATAAGAATTTCTGATTTTTCTCCCGAAATTCAGAAACCCCTAAAAAATTACAGAAAATTTCAAAAATTGTAAAATTTTGAGGATACATTCCTCATAACATATATTATCATGGAAAAATAGTTTTCTATGAAAATAACTCCCATTTTTTAATCTTGATACAAAGTTCGAAAGACTTTGAAATAGCTCAAGGTTAATCCATCTTTGTATCAACTTGCTCAATGATGAATGCTATCACTAGAAAAGCTTCATCAAGGTTTCAAATCAATTTTGAAATGATTTTAAACCATTCAATTTAGGACCACAATCTTAGGACTAAATGTACATGACTTGTACACAAGTTTTCCCTATGATCCTCAATTTCGAATTAGGCTCATCTAGGTACAAGAACTATGCACCTTGATCCTAATTCATCATCCTAATATCTCACACACATCTAAGGTGTATCAAACACATCCAAGTCAATTTTGATGTGAGATATGGGTTTAGGTCATCTTAAGCTAAGTTCTCATGCATTTTCTAAACAACAATTAGATCTCCATATCAAATTGTGTTTTTATCCTTAAATCAATTTAATTGATCATAAATGCAAGAGATGATGACATGGCATAAAATAATATCATAAGTGGAAATAAGTGCCAATGTCATGATGTCATGGCATAAAGTATGAAACTTAAATAAGACATGACATATAACTAACCTAAGTATTATCATGACATTTTAAATGATAATAAGTTAAATATGATGTCATGACATGACATATGACAAACAATGCATGGCAAATAACATATAAAGGTATAGAAAATACCTAATTCTAGCCTTAGTTGCCATTTTTGATAATTTTGATCATTTTACCATAAATTCTATATTCCTAAATGTAATAGACCTAAAATCATATACTAAAGATTTTTAGATCACTATGTGCCAATTAGATTGACCCTAGAAAACTCCTCAAATGTGGTTGGCACATCCTAATCACCTTAGGAATAATTTTTAATTTCATTTTCAAGGCTTAATTACACCTTGAAAATTCCTAAAATGCCACCTTTTGCCATGAGTAGGTTAACTACCTATCCAATTAAGGTTGACACACCATAAACCATCTAGCGTGAAGGAATCACGCTCCTAGGAACCCAATACCTATTTGAGCTCATTGGGTTCACTAAATATTCACTAGGGATGACTTCCCTAGCAACCCTCCTAATGCCCCTCCTAGGCTTTAAAGCCTTGGTCATTTGGGACTCATCAAGATCAACTCTAGGGGTGACTCCCCTTGTGACCTTGGTGATAGTCTTCCTAGCCCTATGTCTTGTTCCATAATCGAATGGAACATTATGATAAGCGGGCTTGACCACTTGAGACTCAGGTTTGTGACCCAAACCTCTCATGTCCTTGGGCTTTGATTTTTGACCCTTAGACCATAGAGTTGACTTCTCCAAATTCTTAAGAGCCTTTTCTAAGGTGTCAAGTCTTGACCTCAAGACTTGATTTTCCTTCTTTAATACCTCAAGCTTTAAATTTTCATTTTTCTTTGAGGTATTCCTAGGCATATGTCTAGTTATTTTGGGATTCCTATCTAGGTTTTCCTTAACCTTAGATGAGTTAACTCTAGGGTTGGCATTTCTAGCATTGTCCTTATCTAGGCTAACATGTTTGGCACCTAAGCACATGTATCGGTTTCTATGGTTATCATGCTTATTATTATTGACAATTGCAATAAAACTACTAGCATGTGTCTTATTAGAATTGCAAGAATGTGCCTTAAAGGATACCTTAGGGTTTGCCTTAGCTCCCCCCATAGATGTGCTTGGTCTCTTTTCCTTGTGAGGTTGCCTCCCCCTTGGACATTGACTCCTATAATGTCCCCTTTGCTTGCATTGGAAGCACACCACGTGCTCCTTGCCCTTGCGTATCGGGACTCCGGCTTCCTTGACTTTTGGTGCCGGTGGAGTCTTCCTAATCCTCTTTGGACATTTACTTTTTTAATGCCCATATTCCCTACACTCAAAGCACATTATATGTAATTTACTTGAAATTAAGTTGCTTGAGTTACCTAGGGTTGAGGATGGATATAAGCTTTCTCCTTCATCCCTTCCGGAGGTAGAGGCTTCTTCTTCTTGCTCCAGTCTTGAAGAAGAACTCTCCTCCTCTTCTTCCTTAGATGTTGAGTAGCCCTCAACTTCTAATTCCATACCTCCATGATGTGAGCTACTTGGCTCACTTGACTCCTCTTCATGACTTGAATTGGAGCTCTCCTCATGGAACTTAGCCAAGTTGTTCCACAACTCCTTGGCATTGGTGTATCCACCTATCTTACACAAGATATCATTAGGTAATGAAAATTCAAAGATTTTTGTTACCTCGTCGTTGATTATGGATTGGTGGATTTGTTCCTTCGTCCACTTCTTCTTCTCGAGAGGTTCTCCTTCTTTATCCACCGGAGGAATAAAACCTACTTGTACACAATTCCAATTTACTAGGTTAGTCATAAGAAAATACTTCATTCTTACCTTCCAAAACGTGAAGTCGTCGCGATCGTAGAAGGGTGGAATCGTGACGTCTTCTCCAAGTTGATCCATTCTCTAACTCGTGCTCCGCCGGGTGTTAATCCGACGAAGAGCGACCTCGCTCTGATATCACTTGTTAGGACCTTCGGATAGCGGCTAGAGAGGGGGGGTGTGAATAGCCGACCCCAAATTCTCGTTTCTTCCTACAATTTGAGTTAGCGCAGCGGAAATAAAGAGTAGAAACAAAAATGGAGAAGATCTAACCTCAAACACGACGATATAACGAGGTTCGGAGATGATACTCCTACTCCTCGGCGTGTCCGTAAGGTGGACGAATCCTATCAATCCGTCGGTGGATGAGACCCCAAAAAACCGGCTAATAAAAACTCCTTCTTGGTGGAGAAATCTCGCCACAATCTCTCTTGCAACAGCAAGATCAGCGTACAAGAAATACAGCAAGAAGCCAAGAACAATATGAATGTAAAAACACTAGTTTGCTTCCCTTCTTGTCGACTGTTGATGAAGCAGCAACTTCACGGAGGCCAACCATAGCAGCAACTATCAGTTGGAGACCTAGCCGAGGGAAGCTCACACGAAGCTTTAGTAATGGAGAGCTCAGCAAAGCTCAGATCGCAAGGAACAAGAACCATTCTGCTCTTCCCTGTAGTGGCCCTCTTATATGAACCTGCGAAGAAGAAGACATAGAAAGAAATCTAGCCGTTGTGACTCAATGGCTAGACCTGGACCGATCAGGCTCCACCCTGATCGGTCCAGGGTGGATCTGATCGGTCAGGGGACCGATCAGGCCCTACTCTGATCGGTCCCCAGACCGATCCCAACTCTCACAGAGAGTTGATTGCGATCCCTGATCGGTCTGTGGACCGATCAGCCTTCTTACTGATCAGTCACCAGACCGATCAGATAACTCACAGAAAGTTTCTGTGTGGTTACTGATCGGTCACTAGATCGATCAGATGACCCAGTGTTTCACTGGATCGGTCAGCAGACCGATCCAGATACCCATAGTATCACTGGATCGGTCAGCAGACCGACCCAATTTCGCAGCCTTAAACCTAAAGCCTTCCTGATCTAGAGAACGAGCTATCGAGCCCTCTCTGACCTAGTCCGGAGAACGAGCTACCGAGCCCTCTCCGACTTCCACGTCCGGTCCATAGAACGAGCTACCGAGCCCTCTCCAACTTCGTCCGGTCCAGTGAACGAGCTACCGAGCCCTCTCTGACCTAGCCCAGAGAACGAGCTACCGAGCCCTCTTTGACTCCATCCAGTCCAGAGAACGAGCTACTGAGCCCTCTCTGACCTAGTCCGGAGAACGAGCTACCGAGCCCTCTCCGACTCCATCTAGTTCAGAGAACGAGCTACCGAGCCCTCTCCGACCTCCCATGCCAAGCTTCCATACTTGGACTTTTCCCCGTGCCAAGCTCCCTGCTTGGACTTTTCCCGTGTCAAGCTCCCTGCTTGGACTTTTCCGTGCCAAGTCTCCATACTTGGACTTTTCCCGTGCCAAGCTCCCTGCTTGGACTTTTCCCGTGCCAAGCTCCCTGCTTGGACTTTTCCGTGCCAAGTCTCCATTCTTGGACTTTTCCCGTGCCAAGCTCCCTGCTTGGACTTTTCCATGCCAAGTCTCCATACTTGGACTTTTCCCGAATCAGGTCAACTCAAGTCGGGTCAACCAGATAAACCTTGACCAAAGGTTGCACCCACAATCCCCCAAGTTCCTATTCTTGTCAAACATCAAAATACAACTTCTCTATTCTTGTCAAACATCAAAATATACCTCGAGTCAGGTCAACTCGAGTCAGGTCACCCAGGTCAACCTTGACCTAAGGTTGCACCAACAATATAGTTATATTTTATATTGATCAAAGAATTGGAAATTTTAGATGTGGGACTAAACATCAATCTATAGAAATTATCCATCGACTGTCTAATAATTGGAAAACAAATAATTAATATATCCACTAGAAAATTAATTATTAATATATCCGATGGTGCTTTGTATTGATATATCTATTTGAAATTTATCATTAAAAAAACTAATTGTAATTGTCCAAGCATCCAAAATAAAAAAATGAGTAATATATTTTGATAAAATATTTTATTTGATAATTTTTTTATAAAAATTTTCCCATGGGAATATAATCCATTTGATTAATTTATCATTAAAAAGGCTAATTGTTATTATTAAAAGAATCCAAAATAAAAAATAGTAATATATTTTGATAAAATAAATTATTTGATAATTTTTTTTAAAAAAATTACCCATGGGAATATAAACCCCATTATGTTAACCCATTTATAGGGCTAGGTGAATTACTATGAGAAACGATCAAGAATTCACAATCTGATACTAAAGTGGGTGACCCAGGAGATTTTCCTAGACCCTATCACTTCATCCATGGGCTGTGGTCTATAGGTCATATAGTTATATTTTATATTGATCAAAGAATTGGAAATTTTAGATGTGGGATTAAACATCAACCTATAGAAATTATCCATTAGCTGTCTAATAATTGAAAAACTAATTATTAATCTATCTACTAGAAAATTAATTATTAATATATCCGATGGGCTGTGCTCTATATTGATATATCTATTTGATTAATTTATCATTAAAAAAATTAATTGTAATTGTCCAAGCATCCAAAATAAAAAAAATGAGTAATATATTTTGATAAAATATTTTATTTGATATTTTTTTTAAAAAAATTGCCCATGGGAATATAATCCATTTGATTAATTTATCATTAACAAAAAAAACTAAATGTAATTATCAAAAGCATTCAAAATAAAAAATAGTAATATATTTTGATAAAATATTTTATTTGATAATTTTTTTTAAAAAAGATTGCCCATGGGAATATAAACCCCGTCCTGTTCGATCATGAATCCACAATGTGATCGAAAGGCTCCATACATATCTTAGCCCTCCCAATAATGGGATATAATGTGATTTAGTGGGCCACAATTATGCGGCCGCATCACTGCAGTGGATGACCCGAGGATTTTCTTGGACCCTAAGACCCCATCACTTCATCCCATGGGATGTGGTCTGTATGTCATATATTTATATTTTATATTGATCAAAGAATTAGAAATTTTAGATGTGGGACTAAACATCAACCTATAGAAATTATCCATCGGCTGTCTAATAATTGAAAAACAAATTATTAATATATCCACTAGAAAATTAATTATTAATATATCCGATGGGCTGTGCTCATATATCTATTTGATTAATTTATCATTAAAAACTAAATTCAATTATCAAAAGCATCCAAAAAAAAAATAGTTATATATTTTGATAAAATATTTTATTTGATAATTTTTTTTAAAAAAATTTCCCATGGGAATATAAATCCCGTCCTGTTAACCCATTTATAGGCTAAGTGAATTACTATGAGAAACGGTCATGAATCGACAATCTGATCGAAAGACTCCACACGTCTTAGCCCTCCCAATAATGGCATACAATTTGATTTAGTGGACCGCAATTATGTGGTCGCATCACTGCAGTGGGTGACCCGAGGATTTTCCTGGACCTTAAGATCCTATCACTTCATCCCATGGGCTGTGGTTTGTAGGTCATATGGTTATATTTTATGTTGATCAAAGAATTGGAAATTTAGATGTGAGATACGGCAAAATAAAATAACCTATAATGATTATTGAGAATTTTTGGACATTTTTCTGGATTTATTTGGAGGATTTATGACAGTGTTTAAAGGGATAATGGAAATCACCATTTGAGAGGCTTATTAGGGAGTTAATTAGGTAGAGTAATTAAACCCTACCTATATAAGTGAGAAGCTACAGTGCCCTAAAAAGAAACGCCGCCTCATTCTCCTTCGTGTCCACTCTGCCCAAAGACTGCCGATTTCCCCTCGAGCTCACCCTATCCGCCGACGGGATCAGCGCCGACGCACGTCCCCGGTCGATCGCCGGAGCCTCTTTCCCCTTTGTCTACAACTCCTCCTCCCCTCTCCAGATCGCGGTTTCACACAAGGGATTCTCGGTTGGGCGAGGAGGTTTGGGCTTCGGTGTCGCTGGAGATTGGATCGACGAGTTCCGGGTCGTTTTTGGTGGAGAGGGTACACTCCAGACGGAGGTCTCGCTTTCCCGAGCTCTAGAACTGAGCTGAGTTCGTCGGAGTTCTCTTTGTCAACGGCAGAGGTTCCCGGCATCAAGGTATTTGAGGTGAGGTTTGTTTGATTAGGGTTTTTCTATTAGCTATAGAAGCTGCGATTTGTTGCCAGATGAGAGGGTGAACGGATTTTGTGGGTTGGTTTTGGGCAGTGGCTTGCTGGGAAGGGCTTGATCACAATTCCAGCAGCTGGTTTGTCTCCGTGAATTGTTAGGTAAGGCATTGTCAGCCTCGAACATGGATCTGTGGTACAGGGGTTGTGCTCCAATGGTGATTATGTATTGATTTGAGTTGCTTGTGGTGTATGTAGCACTATAGGAGCCTTGGTCTGTGGTATATTGGCAGCCGGCAGCACTGGTGCGCTTGTGCCAGCAATTTCCATCTCCGGCAGTAGCACCTTCCGGCAGTAGCACCTTCCGGCAGTGGCTATCAGTGGGGGAGATTACTGTAAGGTAAGTGTTAGATTTTGGATACTTAGTTTAATTGAATAAGTGTGGGTGCATTGGTGTGTAAGAGACGTAATGCATGATTTGGGAATTCTAGTTGACATAGTTTCGGTTGGGAATTGTTTGATCTGAAGACATAAACTAGGGTTTTGGTGTAGGTTGTGCAAATCAGTGCAGTTTCGTTTGGATAAGGACTGGAACTCGGATTAAATTCGCATGCTTTGTACACTAGTTTAGTTATTCTGTTTCCTATGTATTTAGTTAGATTTTGTACGTTGACACAGGACTTTGATCGAGGCGGGTATTGTGACGAGGTTGACGTCGGATTCAGCCTACATTTGAGGCGGGTACTTCTTAACTTGCTCCTTTAGATATCGGTTTAAGTGCATGAGTTAGTTTCATATATGCAGTATTTATCTTGACTCCACTCATTTTATTTCTTGTGCTTGATACTTTATCCACTCAATCTTCGAGATGATCACTTTCTTATCTATACAGTCTCCCGTTGTTATTCTTGATACCTAGCAGATACTAGATGCCATGCTTACCTGTTTATGCTTACCTGTTTGATTACTGTTTATTTATGCTTAGTATTGAGCATGCGGATTCATGTAGCATACCTGATTTCCTGTTATATATATATGATGACTGTTGCATTATTCGCATCATGTCATTGCATGCATAGCCGATGACTTTGGCTCCCTTGTGGTTGAGACGGTCGTTGGCCTGGGCCGCACGCTCGGCCACTCATGGGTAGTGGTAGCTTGGAGCGTGCCGCATGTCCTGTTGTGCCCCCCACTCGCTCACTCATGGGTAGTGTCTGCTGGAGTCGCGGGCAGCAGGGACCCCCGTCGCAGACGTAGCTATTCAGCTACTATGCAACTGCCCCCTCGGCCACTCGAGAGTAGTGGTAGCTGGAGTGTGTACAGTTTGTCATTGTCCCGGCCTCTCGTCCATACTGGGGTCATGGACTTGAGGGGTGGGCGGGAGTGACCATCCGTGCATACGCTACTTTTTGATATACCTGCTTATGCTGTTTATGCTTACTTATGCAGTTCTGTTATCACATACCTGTTATATATGCTTGGACACTGATTACTATTGCAGTATACTTTATATGTGATTCTGGTAGTTATGAGCAGTACTGTAGCAGTTTACTTTATCTCAAACCTTACACGGTTAGCCTAGGATATGGTTTCAGGTATGGATATATATATACTTTGTTTACCCTGTAGTATCTGCTATTTATCTTTCCGAGACTGTATCCTTTTGTATTCCTGTTCTTTATAATACTCATGCACTGTCTATCCTATTACCTGCTGAGTTTTATACTCACCACCCGCATTGGTAATTTCACCAGGTAGCTGATAGCGATGCTAGTACGCTTGGAGGAGGATCCCGACTGCTGGTCCCATGTCACTTCTGAGGATGGTTTTACGGTTTTGGCTTTCATTTTATTGTGAGTTAAACCTTTGAATTTAGCATTGTAATAATTGAGCTGTGGACTTGTTATTTGTATTTGGTTGTTTTGCCGATGAGTCAAGCCGGGCCGGCCCGCGGTGAGTTTTTGTTATTTTATCTTTGTTATTCTTGTTTTCCGCTGTGTTTGATTGTCCAGCCGTGTGGGCTATATATTATCTGCGTGGTTGTGATATATATTTGTATATGTATTATCTGTGGTGTTGTATACCGGTTCTATTTGTCACTGCTACAGGGGAGGTGCTGTCCGATTTTCGTCGGACAACCTTACTCTCGAGGCGTGACATTAGATGTGGGACTTGTCACGCCCCAGAGGAGTCCCTGCCAGACAAAAATCTGGCAGCATCTCCCTTGTACCAGTGGCATTCTGAAACATATATACATATAAAATACATCAGCTACATACGGCTAGAATATATACACAACCACACAGTTATATATTCAACCCACACGACTGGAACAAAATAGAACACAACCATGCAGTTATATATATACATTAAACAACCCACTCGGCTGTACTAAAAACCAACATAGCTAAAATCACAAAATAACGAACATGAAATGAACAAAACAACTAACTGTGAGTCAGCTCGGCTTGACACAACATCACCAAACTAAATACAAGATACCACAAGACAAAACTCCAAGTCCACATCAAACTATTACAATGCCAAGATCACAAATCCAAAACAAAATAGCGTAAGAAACCGAAACCAGAAGATCATCCTAGAATGTGATGTGGGGCTGCCGAACAAGACCTCCAAGCGAGTCCATAAATCATTTACCTGCTACATGGCGAAATAAACCCATGATCTTTCTAATGTGTTTTCAATATGAGACCATATTTGCAATCTTGCAACCCCAACACCAGGTACTCCTTGTTCTATACTATCGCTATCGATTAGGTTTTTGTTTGTGATTTCATGAGATTTTCTTTGGTGGGTGAAACTCACATATTTGCCCTCTTTTGTGTTTGAGATTTGTTTGTGTCATTGAGTTCAACCCTAGAAGTATAGAAGATATAAGTATTATTATTTAGGAATTATGATCTCACAAAGGTATCTCATTGGATCATTCAATTCTGATTTCGCGTTCTGGAGTATATGTTGGGCGTTGCAGGAGACGAAGGGGCACAATTTCCCCTTCATTTGTATCATTGCTACAAATGCCTCTCTTTGTGCCAAACGCCAAGGAGATGAAGGGGCGTCCATTCCCCTTCGTCTTCCTCAATCTTCTTATAAATGGTGCGTCCAAGCCATGGGAAGAGGAAGAGCATAAGGTGAAGGAAGATGCGATGGTGATCAGAGGTGCATCAAGAAAAGAAGAACATCTGAGAGGCTGGGGATTTGGCTCGTGAACCTTGAAGTACTTTCCAGTTACATGTGATCGTGCTTTCGACAACAGCGACGACCGACAACTTCATCGATTTCTTCGGGAGATCACTGTGAGTGGTTACGGCTTTATTTTTGTGTTTGTTCCATGCTATCAAAAATAACCAACAATGGTATCAGAGCCACTGTTTTTGAAAGCATGGAGAAATCACGATGTTGCGATTTCAGCGATCTATGCCAAAATCGCATCTCGAATCATGATTTCCACTCAGCTACATGGAAATCGTGTAGTCCTCGGCGGCATAGAGTCGCGGCAGAGGAGCATCGACAACTGTGTTTAAATACCGATGATAACATGGTGTGTACATGATTAGTGTAGTTGTTCGATTCATTTATATTGTAGATAACATGGTGTGTGGTGTCACACACAGAAGATCATGTTATCAGTTCTTTATAAATTATAAACAGTTGCTCACGACTAAGATGGATAGGAACAAACCATTGGAATAGTCGTAGTGTAATTTGGTATTAGTTTATCTTGACTATAAAATTACACTAGTACACTCTGAGTGTATTGAGCAGGACCATTTAAGGTAAGTTCTTTTTATACTGACTGCATAAAAGAATAAGACCTTTGTTATTATGGAAGTGTGTGCTCTTAATCATGATATAATAACAAGCACATATACTTAATACTTATTTCTTTAATTTATCAAAGGGTGCGATTTAGTTCGATAAATCAATAGGACCGATAAGTTGGGAAATGATATTATTTATATGGTGTGTTGTTGATTATAGAATAAAACTGTGTCCTAGTAATCTAAGTTGATAATGCCCCCAAGAGGAGCTCATAAGGATTGTCATGTAAACCCTACAGGTGGACTTAGTCTGACATGACAATAAAGTTGAGTGGTACTACTTTTGGAGTTAGATATTAATTAAGCGAGTTGCCAGTAACTCATTTAATTAGTGGACATTCGATATGTAACGACCCGCCTTCTGATCACTGGCTGTAAGGCCGGTCGCTACAATAATGCTGCTAAACTATACTGTGCGGAAAGCTGGGCTAATTAAAATTTTACTCTACTAATGACGGATACAACTGATAAGAAAGGTCTAAAGACCTTCCTTGCTGGTGTACATATGCTAAGGAGGAGAAACTGAACATCCCAACTGAGCTAGGGGCTAGAAACTAACTTCCCAACTACTCACAGACTTGCCGATCGATCCACAGATCGATCAGAGCTGCGGTCGTTCAGTTCCCAACTGGATCGGTCGGCTGACCGATCCAGGTGTAGCTGGATCGGTCGGTAGACTGATCCAGGTATGTCTGGATCGGTCGGCTGACCGATCCAGGCACCTGAAACTCTCCTGGAACGCTACTGTATCGTGCTGGATCGGTCGGCTGACCGATCCAGGAGGATACAGTAGCATACTGTATCTGTCTGGATCAGTCGGCTGACCGATCCAGTGGCACTACTCAGGCCCTGATCGGTCTGGAGACCGATCAGAGTTCTGATTTCGCCCGAGAACTCTGATTTCAGCATTTTGGCGTGCCAAAACTTCACACAACAACTCTAAACCAATGCAAATCACACTAATATAAAACTACTAACATTCTTAACCTGGCATACTACATAGTGCATGGTTTACTATTTCATAACACTTAACAATCAAAACTGAATAATGAAAACTAAAAACGCAAAGTGCTAATACTGAAGTAAAACTGTTTAGATCCCAAAGATCTTTATTCCAACTCCTGCCCACACACATCTTGATAGCATTGCCCTCCAGCTTTCGCTACATATCCACTTTTCCTTTACCTTTATCTGCAGTATAAGAAAAATAGTATCTATAAGCTAAAAAGCTTAGTAAGAAACCATCTACCTCACAAAAATATGCAACGATGCAAATATGATTTTAAATCATGCTTTTCAAAACATATGCTGGATATACTGAATAAACTAAGCATGGCATACTGAAACATGGTATAAACACTGAAACATGGCATGCATCATAAACTAAGCATATAATCATATCATAACATCAACTAGAATAAACTATGCTGGAAACCGAACTAAAACTAAAACTATACTTGAGCTAAACTAGTGCTGTTCTAATGCTATAGTCACATATCTGAATCAACTTTGAAAGCTAATAGATATAAGTGAAAATACATAATCATGCTGTTTGGGCCCGACAACTGTACTTGCTGTGCGCGCATCCCTAACTAGACCCGGGTTTGCAAGTCCCGAATTTAGTAGGGTTAACTAGGTTATCTAAACCTAGGGACGACTGTGGGAGTCCAACCCAATGGATATCTGATCCAGTACAGTGCCACTGAAAATAAAATACTGAATATAGCTAACTATTTTAACTTGCTGTTTCTAGATTATCTGAACCTAGAGCTAGGTTATCTAAACCTAGAGGCGACTATGGGAGCCCACCCATTGGACCGTAGTCCGATATAAGCTAAAATAAACTGATTTGCTGTTTTAAACGCTTCTAATGCATTTAACTGAGCTATTAAAATGCCTAAGTTGCATCTTTTTACTGATCTAGTTACTTTGTCGAACACCTAGTGTGCCCCAACTCTCCTCTTTATTAGGGAGATCACCTTTAGGCACCCGACAACGTCTACAACCCCAAACTGAAGAGGGTAAACGTGTCCGGCCCATCTAAAGGCGCTCAACTAAATCCCTAAACTTGCGAGGAGGGTTAAAAACACCCTACATGTCGACAAAACCTGCATAAAACTAAACTAATGCACAGAAAATCAAACGGTAGCTATTATACTGCAGGTGAGGGGTTTCTTACCTCCTATTCGTAATTTCTTACGATTCTAATCGCTAGAGTTCCGGTGGAGATGACCTTCTCGACGATCCGCTCACGTCTTTGCGTTCCTCTCGCGGAGAAGAACCTTTTTCGTGTTGGAGTCGTCGCCGAAAGATGTTCCCTTGACCCTTGGCTTGGTGTGCCGAGAGGAGGAGGAGGGAAAAAGAGGTGGTCGGCGGAACTAGGTTGGGGAGGAGGAAAGGTCACGAACCCAAATAGAAAATAAACCAAACCCCACTTAAATTTTCTATTTATATTAAGTGGTAAAGTTCCGCCCAAATCCAACTTAAATAAAATTGTTTCCCTTTCCTTTCAGCACGGCCCTGCTGGGTTCAACTGGTTACTAGCATTATCCCTAAGCCATAGGTCTCGGGTTCAATTCCCGCTAAGGCCGTTTTCGTTTTCTAATTATTTTTGCTACTTCCGCTACTCGGAAAATTCCGGAAAAATATCTAAAAATTCCAGAAAATCACAGAAAAATTCTAATGCAAGTTTAAGAATTTTCGGGCGTTACAATCCCCCATACCTTATAAAAAGTTCGTCCTCGAACTTAGAATAATTCCGGGTACTTCTGTCTCATGCTGGCTTCTGTCTCCCAAGTTGCCTCTTCTGCTGTGTGACTGTGCCAAATGACTTTGACTAATTTTAACTGCTCGGTCTATTATCTGAATAGGCCGACTATCATAGCTGAGGTCTTCGCGGATCTGTACCGACTGGGGCTCAATCACCTGGGTGGCATCTGGGGTATGCTTCTTCAGCATAGAGACATGAAATACGTTGTGGACAGCTGCCATTTCCTGGGGTAGCTCTAGCTCATATGCTACCTTGCCCACTCTTCTGCTGATAAGGTATGGTCCCACATATCGGGGACTAAGCTTGCCCTTCTTCCCAAAATGCATCACTCCCTTAATGGGAGCTACTCTGAGGAACACTGTGTCCCCAACTGAAAACTCTAAGGGTCTGCGCCGTATATCAGCATAGCTTTTCTGGCGGCTCTGAGCTGTCTCTATCCTCTGGCGGATCTGCTGTATGGCTGCTGTGGTATCTGCCACTAGATCTGTCTGAAGCTCTAGTTCCTTCTGTTTTTTTT